>NW_005841987.1:1468554-1478392 GCF_000455745.1 Alligator sinensis
CCAAAGTCTGGAATGGGCTCCCAAGGGAGGTGGTGCTCCCCCCTACCCTGGGGGTCTTCAAGAGGAGGTTAGATAGGCGTCTAGCTGGGGTCATCTAAACCCAGCCCTCTTTCCTGCCTATGCAGGGGGTCAGACTTGATGGTCTATTGAGGTCCCTTCCGACCATTACATCTATGAATCTATGAAGATATGCCCCCCTGTGCAGAAGTTGTCAGTCTCTGGAACTGGTGTATCGTGCAATACACTTCTTGGAAGTGGACCTCTGAAATGTCAAAATGCCTTAATGGACAGTTGGTAGGAAATCAGGGACTCTATTTTCTCAAACTGACAAAATGACCAAGAAGATTATTTTGAACAATTTGCCTTGGACATCAACAAAAAATTATAGGGAGGGCTTATTTGTTGACTTACTCATCCTGTGGGGAACTCTTAGTTTTCCTACCTGTATCTCCTGTTTCACAATTCCTGTGCAAGGTGAGGCAGGGCATGTGTATATATATATGAGCCTACTAGCCTGTTTCACGGGTCAGATTATGGACCTTTTTGACATGTTTAGAAGGAACGTCTTGATCTACTAGGGAGATTCTCCAGTGAGGAGGATACTGCATGTGAATCTGTGCATCCTCCCCCTCACAGGAGGTGTGCTGAATCATCAGCAATCATACAATTCAAGGATGGTCTCTATTGTGGTTCATTTGCTGAATTGGCCATCAGGGGTAGAACAGGTGTGTGCGCCATGTTGGAGCCATTCTTATATGTAGCAGAAGAGATTCACTTGCCTATTTAAGTAAGCTGTGGTGTGGGCTTGGTGTTTTGTGAGATCTTCCTATGTAAAGCTTCCATTTCAGCTATGTAGGACTAACCCCTGTGCCTAAAGTGCAGTGGCTTATCTCTCAGCTCTGCCATGTGCCAAATACATCCAGCTGCCATTTCAGTCCACCCCAGCACTTTTTGATTTCTGAGGCAAGCTGTCCAAGACTCTGATTTTACTGTTCAGTTAAAGGTGTAATGGACTCCGATGCGTGATCCCAACAATTGTGCTTTCCCATGACATGTGCATAGTAGGAGGTGTTATTGTTGGGATCATGCATCAGATCTCCATCATGCCATATTGCTGGTGCAGGGGGAGCCCAGGATCATGAAGGGTTGGGTGCCTGATAGTCATTGCTCATTGGCTGGCTTTGGAGAATCTTGGGGCCATTCAAATCACCCTTCCCCACCACGAGGTGATCACTGCTGCTGGCCAACCATCAACTGTTCATTAACAGATGAGGACTGTTCTGGGGCAGTCCCGATCTGCAGTTGGCTAGCAGGGATTGCCACTGGGGCTCCAGCTCTGAGGCAGTCCCTACTAGCCAACGATCAGCAGATCATCATGACCTCAGGCTTTGAGCCCTGGGGCTGTCCCAATCTTCCATCAGCTGGCAGGGACTGTCCTAGGACTGGAATTCCAGGGTGATCCCTGGCAATTGGCGTTCAGCTGATTGGGATGGCCCTGGGGTTTGAGCAGCAGGACTACCCTGATCTCCTGCTAGCTGGTAGGGACTGCCCTGGGATTACAGTCCTGGAGTAGTTCCTACCAGCTGATGAGAAATTGGAACAGTCCTGGGGCTTGATTCTCTAGGTCATCCCACTCTCCTGTTAGCTGGCAGGGACTGCCCAAAGTGGTCCTGATGCGCCATCAGCTGGCAGGGGCCACATGGGGGCTTGAGTTCCAGGTGGTCCCTGTCAGCTGATTTGGATAGCCCCATACTGGTGGCTGTCCCAATCTGCTGTCAGATGACAGGGACCACCTGAGCCACAAAGATACTACACATTTTTCAAGAAATATCTTTGCAGCTTGTGATTTTTATGGCACCATACATTCTTTGAATGTGTGGCCACTTGCTATTTCTGGTGCAATTAACACTTTAATTGTGGCACAAAAATAATGTATACTAGGGCCTGTAGTCATTTCCTCACTAATTCTTCTACCTACCAGTGCTGAAATTCCTTTAAGAACTTAACCAAGGTGCTTCCTCTGGTTGAGAGAGAGTCTCTCAGGGGACCCTCACAAGCATGATGGCCCCACTTGCTTGCTATTACATCTCTCTAGGAAGGTGACCTTCCCATTTGCCATCACATTAGCAAGAAGGTAAGGTTAGATCTGGGCTGCCCTGTACAAGGTTTTTCTGCAGACTCATCCCAAATTCTTATCTAAAATTATCCCTGAATTTCACAGAAGTCATCATATTCAGTTACCAAACCCTTACTGTTTAAAACTTTTTCCCCCAAACTTACCAAACTTTTCCTCAAAACCTTACTGCTTAAAATCAGAGCCTTTGCCCACATGGACTGTAGCCTTTTTTTAAAAATCTCCCCAGTTTCTGGAGACGAGAGCTCTAAAGACCAGTAATTTCAGTTTAGGGACAGAATAATTGGAACTTGAAGCTGTTAGATTGAACTATGTAGTCATGAGACGAACCCACATCTGGTGTTCAGAATATATTTCACCAAGGCCCAAGTGAAATCAGTGGCTTTTCCATGTAACATTGATTCCTAATATCTGTAGGGCAGCTACCCTAAGGCAGTTACTAACAGCAAACACCGTATTATCATGGAGGCTTCCAGGGCAGACACTGCATTGGGTAAAGAAATCTTGCAGTTGTTTGCCTGGGTCTCTGTGACCCATTTCCCAAGTAAATTAGCTGTGCTTTGAAATCATCTTAAGTGGAATATGCATATTGCATTCAAAGGATGTAATTAGAGTTCTTTGAGATGTGATGTCTATGTGCGTGTTCTCCATCCTCTGCCCTTTATGCCCTGCACTGCCCTTTATTCCCTCAACGTGGAATGCTCAGGGAGGCAAAGCATGTGCATGCTATGAGATACTGCTAGGGTAAAAACGCTGAAGTGCATGAGGCTTACATCCACAGTGGAGTATGCATATGGATGACCCATCTTGAAGGGCTTAAGTAGGTAACAGGAGTAGGTAACTAACCTCTCTCTGCTTGTCTACACTTTAGAAGCATTTATTAATAAAAACTAAGAAGCATCTTCCAAAAAGAAATAGTTCACCTGAGGCAGGAGGGCAAATATTGTAGTATAAAGAAAGCTGTGTGATCTAAACAGGGAATTAGGAGTCACTGCTCCTTTGTTCCATCCTTGGCTCTGCTGCTGAATTGCTGATGGAGGTTTGGGCAAATCACTTAACTTTTAATTTCATTTTCTCATCTGTAAAATAGAGATAACACCACCTACCTACCTCACAGGGGCGTTGTGATGTTTAATTAATATTTGTTAAGCTCTTTGGCATTCTTGGATGAAAGCAGATAAATACAACTGTTGTTAATAAAAGAAAAATGCCAGGCAGAAGATGCAGTTTGATGGGAGAGAGAACTACGGGGAAAGTTAGGTTTTTTTGTTGTTGTTATTCTAAGCTCATTTCTGCAAATGTACATGAAAGATGCTGGGTTAGAAGTTATGTAGTCATTAGGCTTGTTTACTGAAAACACATTTCTTCTTATAATTATCTGGCAATTTGGACTTAGAAACTGGCTATCATGCCTTTTTTTCTCAGAACGTTTAAACACATGGTTTAGTGCTTAAAAATGGAGCAGCTGATCATTACTTCTTATGTGGTCTTCACAAGAAGAGTTATTTATGTTGTGGCCACAAAGAAACAGTTGCATGGCTATTGTACCCCCAAGAAAAAGTTATGGATTCAATAGAAAGTTTTCTACTCTATCAAAGCATTCTGCTAGGGGAAAGGTGCTTTGAGATAAATACTAAGAGCTAATACAGGTAGTAATATATTTAATTTATACATGTACAACATATGTAGAGGGTGATTGATCGTTTTAAAACCAAGATTTTTCAATCCCAGTGTTCTGAGTGGAGAAAGATAGGAAGATCTACACTACACCCATCTCTTGATAAGTGTAAGAGAACTTCCTTTGAAAGATGGATTTTGAAATTCTGAAGATCCTTCACATTCAGAGTAAAAGTGTTGTAGGTTTATCTGACTTCGGTTAAAGGACAAAGGAAAGCTTGGTAGAAGTTAGCCTTATTCAGTCCATCTGCTGCTTACAAGAAGAGGAGAATAATGCCTATACTATTATTGTAGTGGTAGCAGTACTTAGAGCATTAAACAGGATGCCTTTTTAAAGGGGTGTTTTGAAGTTAGGCATGCAGTTCCACTGAGTTCCTTTGAGAGTTGAGCACCTAACTCTCTTATATGCTTTTGAAAATTCCAGAGTTAGTATTATTCATAACAACTAGAATTGGACATTTCTGGTATTTCATCAATGGCCAGGGGGAAAAAATTGCAAAAGCTTGAAGAAAAGCAAGTGAGTTATTGTAGACCTATAGTATTTTTTATCTTATCAGAACTTATTATAACTATTTATTGTTTCCCATTCATAACACTAAGCCACTGTGGTCTAACAGCTAAACTAGTCTTACTAGTTCCATTTTTGTAAGAATACTTTGTAAACTTTTGGATGAGCAAATTATTTAAGGTTGGAAGTGCTGTGAAATCCCCCTGGGGGACAGAAATTTTATAAATATTTCTTGCACATCAAGAGACATTATAGGTGTCATCAGATACCTGGCAAATATTATAAAGGTCATCAGCATGTCAGTGGTGTTTATAAATAAGCAGACACATGAGTAGGTCTGAATCATCAGCCAAGAAATACACACCTTGTAATACAAGATATTTACTTTTGTTGTGCCCAAGCTACTATTTCCATTAGACCTAAGAAAACAGTCCCTCTACCTAGACACTGACCAGAGTGGAAAAAGCACACTTCTCTTCCGTATTTCTCTTTCTTACTCTTACTCATTCAAAGTATTGGGGAACACAGTTCAGCCCTCATCTTCCCCTGATGGTAGTAAAAAGCTGGTTGATTTATTTTCTTTTAAAATCCACTCCTTTGCTAGATACTGCTGAAAGGGAGAAATAGTGGACTGCTCATATCTCTTGGGTCGTCCACACTAGAGAAGTTTGGCTTGCCAACCACAGTGTGTTCCTTTTAGAATGTGTGTAACACCTCTTTTACATTTTCTTGCAAAACTGTTTCTTGCTTTGAGACATGTTACAACCACCATTTGGATTAGATTCTCTCCCAGCAAGGTTATGTCCTTCACTATGCCAATTTCTTCCCTCCTGATTTTGAAGTCAGTGTATTAGTCACAAAGAAACCCAAGTCCTGGTATTGTCCCTCCGTACACACACTACTTGCACTGCTTAGATCATCTGTCTTATCTGTCTCTGCTTTTCCTCTAAGTTGTCTGGAAATTGATTTCCAGGGGTCAAAAAAATGGCAGGGAAAAAAAAACCTGGTGAAATGCACATTCAGCTAGTGCACGCTGTTCAAACGTGGAGCTGGGCCACCTGAAGCTGTGCTGTGGCTGCCGGCCAGCCTTCATGTAGCAGAATTGCCATGGCTGTAGCCCTAGAAGGCTGCCAGGAACCCATGCACTGCTGGGTTCCTGGCAGCCTCCCCTACTCCACCCGGGGAAACTTGCCCTATGCCAAAGCACATGGACATTCCCTGGGGACAAGTAGTGGTGGTGCAGGGTGTGTCGTCGCTACTTGTCCCCAGGAAACCAAACATCCACACACATCTGGACGCACCCTAAGAATGCAAGCTGTATCATCATACTAGCTTATTAATGCCATGAAAATAGTACCCTTAGCATATTTTTATGTTAGTCCCTACAGAATTATGAGAATGTTCTTAAGGGTACTCATTTCTAGCTAACAACTCTTAATACATGGGTCAGACTCATCCAATCCAGACTGGGAGGTGGCCCAGGGGGTCAGTCCAGGGCACTGCATGCAGCCTGTACCTGAGTTCTACTATGGAGCGTGTAGTGCTAGGTCCAGCCCACATGCCCTAGACAGAATGCACTGGGTTGAAGCCTGCTGTCCGGATGGCCTCTGTGACCACCACTGAGTGCCAGCTGCCAGTACCATTCAGGCTGGACCCTGAGCTGTATGCAATCCAAGGGGTTTGGGGTGTGGGCTGCATATTCTGGACTGACCCTCTGTGCTGCCTGCAGTCCTGGGTCCTTCCTGTACAGTGTGTCCCCATGCTGGTCCCAGGGACTGGGGGTTGCTGCATGTGGTGCTCAGGCTGGACTTAGTGTCACGGCCGCTTCACAGAAGCTCAGTCCTGGTCTGGCCCACAGATTGGCTCATGGTCTCTAATCCGACTTGTTTAAGGCTTGTCTGGCTGGCAGACAGAACTTGTATCTGTGCTGGCTGGTAAAGGTTAGTTGATTCACTGAGTGGTGAACGGTCTTTTTTTTTCCTTTCATGTTGACCACTGTATGCAATTTTGGTAAGATAGCTGGAATTCCAGAAGAAAGGGTTTATTTCATGGTGAAATCACTGTGGTTTTTGGCTGATTTGTGGACAGTGGTATGGTAAGACAAAGTTAAGCATTATATTTGATCCTTTAACCATGGCTTTCCTGATTTGGCTTAATATTTTTTGCAATTAGAGTATTCTTCTGATAGTATTTTTATTTATTTTTTTACTAACAGGAGCCTGACTCAATTTTGACGGTTTCTTGAAGTTTCTATAGGAATATATTGTAAACTGACCAAAGATAAATTCTTCATGACACAAGTGCTTATTTTTTATTATTAGATATACCTGTTGCTTCTCTCTGTGGCAGTATAAAATACCTTTCAGATTCCTTTAGGCTTATAAATAGAACTTTTTAAATTCCATGTCGTGTTTTAAATTTCATGTTGTGCTATTTGAAATCAACTGAATTCTTTATACATGTTTTCATGGCTCATTAGGTAATAAAGTGCAAGTAAGCCACTGTTAATACTTTTCATTACCTGTTATATTCCAGATACTGCACTGCACCAGTTTCTGTTGGGTGAAGCAGAAAAGGAGTGTTGGGCAGCTGATTACAGCTCTTTGACTGGCTCTGTATAGAATGAATCCAATAAAGTGTTGCTCTAACTTCATCCAGCTGGTTATGATTCTCAAGGGAATCTTTGCCATCTGTGGATAGCCAGAGGTCATCATACTTTGGTCATGCCCCTTAACTTCCCATTATCCCACAACTGTACTTTAAATGGCAGAACGGGAGCTAGCTACACTGGATCTGTGCCCTTTTGGGACTTCTCGATGCCAGGGAAATCCTCATTGGAAAAACCAAAGCCAGTATCCATTTCATTTGCATTGCTAGATCAAGTCAGATTTTGTGACTTTTTAAATTTGTCAGGTTAGAATGTACATTTGCTTTTCAAATTGCAGTTACTTCTGGTGTACAAATTGTTTCAAAGTACTTTGTGTGCTTTTACTCGCAACAGGAAATTTATCTGATAATACACCAGTGTGTCAAAAGTTAGCAGCCTTTGGAGTATTTTAGAGTAGTTTCTGCACTCCAGATGTACATGATATAACTTCTTTAATCTCAGCTATGCTCTCTGGATCTGTTACCTCGTTTTTCCTTTTCTGAAAATAGAAGGTATATTAAATTTTTAAGTACTATTTTCAAGGGGAAATTAGTAGAATCAGCCACTATAGTTACAATGATACCTATAGAAGAGTTCATCTAATGTGAAAATATTAAGACACTGCAATTTAAGAAAACGCCATTATATGATAAATTTTGTTTTTTCTTGTCTTAATAACTAAACATTTCTACTTTAGTGGAAAAAAGGAACAATGCTTTGGTATAGGAAGAACTTAGGTCTATTGCAACTTAAAATTTCTAAAAAATATTCAGTGCTGCTGCCAATATCAACCTAAGTTTTTCCTCATGCAGTCACTTTTTTTACTGTGTTGCCATTAGTTGCTGAAGCTCCTTTCTTCATGCAAGACACTTTCAAGAAAAGGCAAAGGTGATTGAAGAAAATGATTTTGTGCCCTTATCATACTTTTGGTGATTTTTCTGTATGTATTTCTTCTGTGTTGCTTTTCACAGAGGACAAAACATTTTATTACAAGTTTCATAGTTTCATAGTAGCTAGGGTCAGGAGGGACCTGAACAGATCATCTAGCCTGACCCCCTGCCACAGGCAGGAATGAAAGATCCCAGACAGGTGATCATCTAACCTCTTTTTGAATTTGCCCAAGGTAGGGGCGAGGACCACTTCCCTAGGAAGTTGGTTCCAGATTCTGGCTACCCTAACTGTAAAATATTGCCTTCTGATCTCTAACCTAAACCTATTCTCCATCAGCTTATTACCGTTGTTCCTTGTCACCCCAGGTGGTGCTGGGGAGAATGGGGCTCTTCCTATTTACTGATGATCTCCCCTGATGAGTTTGTAGGCAGCCACCAGGTCTCCCCCCAGCCTCCTCTTGCTGAGGCTGAACAGCTTCAGGTCCCTCAGTTTCTCCTCATAGGGCCTGCCCTGCTGCCCTCTCACCAAATGGGTGGCCCTCCTCTGAACTCTCTCCAGGCTGGCCACATCCTTTTTAAAGTGCAGTGCCTAGTACTGGACGCAGTACTCCAACTGCGGCCTGACCAATGTCGCATAGAGGGGGAGCATCACCTCTCTGGACTGGCTTGAGATGCATCTTTGGATGCATGACAAGGTATGGCTCACCTTGCTGGCTGTGGTCTGGCATTGGTGGCTCATGCTCATCTTGGAGTCAATAATGACTCCAAGATCCCTTTCTGTGTCTGTGCTTCCAAGAGGGGAACTCCCCAACTTGTATGTATGCTGTGGATTCCTTCTCCCAAGGTGCAGCACCCTGCATTTGTTTATGTTGGACCCCATCCTATTCTCCTCTGCCCACTTTTGTAGTCTGTCTAAATCTAGTTGTAACCTCTCTCTCCCTTCATGTGTCCACCTCACCCCACATCTTAGTGTCATCAGCAAACTTGGACAGCGTGCTTTCCACCCCCTCGTCCAAGTCGCTGATGAAGATGTTAAACAATGCGGGCCCGTGGACCGATCCCTGTGGGACCCCACTGCTCACATCTCGCCAGGTTGAGTACGACCCGTCCACCACTACTTTCTGGGTGCACCCCATCAACCAATTTTTTACCCATCCAACTGTGTAGGCATCAATGCCACAGTCGCCTAATTTATTGATGAGGATGGGGTGAGAGAGAGTGTCAAAGGCCTTCTTAAAGTCTAGAAAGACTACATCCACGGCCACACCATCATTCAAGGATTTACTTACTTGGTCATAACAGGCAATCAATTTGGTCAGGTAGGACCTGCCTTTGATGAACCCATGCTGATTGCCCCTGAGCATGATCTCTCCTGCTGGCCCCCCACAGATGTGCTCCTTCATGATTCTCTGAAAGATCTTCCCGAGCACCGAGGTGACACTTATGGGCCTATAGTTACTTGGGTCCTCCTTCCTCTCTTTCTTAAAAATTGGGACCACATTACCTGGTTTCCAGTCCTTCAGCACCTGGCCAGATGACCATGAATGCTCATACAGCTGGGCCAAGGGCTCTACAATGACCTCTAGCAGCTCCCTCAAGGGGTGGAGGGCATCTGGACCTGCAGCTTTAAAAATGTCCAGCCCTTTCAGAAGATCCCTAACTACATCTGTGCTGACCGAAGGCCTGACAGAGCTATCCCCGAGATTGTCCCTTCCTCTGGTAGGAGGGATGTCCCGGTCCCTGTTCAAGAAAGCAGACGCAAAGAAACTGTTAAACATATCAGCTTTCTCTTCTGGCCTAGTCACAGGATTACTGTTTGTGTCTTGCAGGGGCCCTACATTGCCTGGTGCCCTCTTCTTGCTCCCAATGTACTTGAAAAGGACTTTTTGTTGTCCTTAATCCTGGACGCTAGCCTGAGTTCCATCTCTGCCTTGGCCTTCCTAATAGCCCTCCTACATTTACGGGCTGAGGAGGAGTACTCC
>NW_005841987.1:1478430-1482377 GCF_000455745.1 Alligator sinensis
CGCCACCGTTTTAGTCCTCAGTCATTCCTGAATGCCCTTGCTGAGCCAAGGGGGTTTCTGAGCACTCTTAACCCCTGCCCCCGCCCCTTGCTTTTCTCAGGGACTGTTACCCTTTGGGCCTGGAGGATCGTCCCCTTAAGGTACGACCATCCCTCATGGACTCCCATCTCCTCTACTTTCTGGGCCCTCAGTGCCTCCCCCACTAATCTCTGAAGCTCATTGAAGTTGGCCCTTCTGAAGTCAAGGGCTTTAGTCTTGCTGTAAGCCCTTGACACCCTGCGCTGGATACTGAATTCCAGCATGTGATGATCGCTGTTGCCCAGGTGGTCAAGGACCTGCAGTCCCCTCACCAGGTCATCCCCAGCGGCCAGGACCAGGTCCAGGAGGGCATTACCCCTAGTGGGGCTGTGCACCTCCTGGATAAGGTGAAGGTCCTGTAATACAGCCAGGAACCTATGCGAGCGGTCAGACCTGGCTGTCTGCTCCTTCCAGCAAATGTCTGGGTAGTTTAGGTCACCCATGACAATAACATCCCTTGACCTAACTGCCTCCGTAAGCTGACCGGAGAAGTCCCAGTCCAGCTCTTCCCCCTGGTTGGGTGGTCTGTAGTAGACACCCACCGTAAGGTCCCTTTCGCCATGCCCCCATTGTAGTTTGACCCACAGTGTCTCCGCCGAACCCTTCTCTAACCGGAAGCTAATCCTTGATGTTGTGAGGTGCTCTTTGACATAGAGCACGACCTCCCTACCTTTCCTCTCTGTTCTGTCACTTCTATATAGGGTGTATCCCCGAATGCCCACCACCCAGTCATGGGCGGGGTCCCCAGGTTTCTGTGAGCCTAAGTCTGGATTCTTACTCGCAATCAGTAGGCACAGTTCCTCCTGCTTGTTCCCCATACTACAAGCATTAGTGTAGAGGCACTTGAGGCTTCCTGAGGGTGCACACGCCTCCCCCCCACTCACAGGACAATTGTGGCCCCCTACTCCCAGGACGTTGTTTACCTGGGCATCCCTTTCTCTTTTCACCCTGGATGCTGGCGAAGCATCCTCTCCACTCAGAGCGGCCCCTTCCCCCGGCGAAGCTAGTTTAAAGCCCGCCATACAAGATCAGCCAACCTAGAAGAAAAAATATGTCTGCCCTTAGGGGAGAGATGAAGCCCATCCCACCCCAGCATGTCCTCCATACAAAATCATGGTTCGTTGTCAAAAAACCCGAAGCCCGCCTCATGGCACCAGCTCCAAAGCTGCCGGTTAACTACGTCAATGCAGGCCTCATGATGCCTATCCCATCCACTTATCGGGAGAATGGAGGAAAATACCACCTGAGCTCCTATTTTCTTGAGTTGGTGTCCCAAGGCCTTGCAGTCCTCTATGATGTTGTCCGGCTTGCCCTTGTATACATCATTCGTTCCCACATGGACCGCAACCAGTGAGTAGTAGTCAGAGGGCTTGATGATTTTCAGGATGGGCTCTGTGATGTCGTGAATCTTCACTCCGGGCATGCAGCAGACCTGCCGTGATCAGGGCTCAGAGCGACAGATTGGACCATCGGTTCCCCTCAGAATGGAGTCCCCGATGACCAGAACTTTACGTCTCCTTCTCCTCAGGGTCTGCCTCTTCTCAGCCTGTGTTACAGGTCGAGCAGCATCAATGACTCAATGACAAGGAAGCAGCAGCATCTATATCTTGTTTTCAGGACGCTGATAAAGCTCTTGCTTTATCAATTAGTAATGATATCAATGACCTCATTTAATTAATGCAGTTACAACTGGTGTTCTGTCGTCATATCACATATTTGGGATATACTTGATATGTTCTATCTAGAATTAGCTGGAAATTTTCTAAAGCAATAAAGACTGCTCACTTATCCAGTTGCTTTCAAAGGGCTTATGTGAAAATTATGTAGTGACCTTTTTTGGAGAGCATCATTCATGAGCCATCATATTAACCATTTGTATGTGTGTGTGTTTTACCAGGTTTGTCATTTTAAGTGAAGGGAGAGGAAGCCATTCTGTAATTTAAAAAATATGATATGAATATAGGAGTGGAAAATTGATAGAAATCATCTCAAAATCAGAAGATTCTAGGACAATAACATTATCCTTAAAAGTTCTGTGATGCTTGCTACTGCACCCCTGAAAATTTTAAGTGCTTTCTTACAAAAAATAATCTGCATGATGGTGACTGGGCATAAGTCACAGGTGTTATATAATGAACTATTTTCAGAGGCTTAGTCAGTATTTGAATTGTTGGTTCAGCCCTCTTCCTTTGAGAAGACAAGAGTTGTACAAACAGAGGTTCAAATTATATTTTACCCAGCAAGTCCATTCAAGGAATATTTAGTAGTTAATATTAAGGGCTTTTCTGTACAACGGGTAAGCTGCAACCTTGAAACCAGCTTTATGAATCACAAAAATGTCATATCCAAATTGCCACAGAGATATAATACTTTAATATAGTTCCCCAGAACAAATCAAAATCTGATGATTTATTCCAGTCACTTGAAGAAGGGTTTTCTGTCTTGGAGAAAGCCTCATGATTATAACTTTAAATTGCTTGTGCTGTATGTCTTCTGTTGAATAAAAAGGAAGATGTCTTTGATCCTGTTTTTGAAGTCCACCTTCCATCATTACTGAATTTCATATTGAAGAAACTAGAGTGGAATCTGTTTTCGAGTCCTGTAGATGCCCAGTTTATAATTCTTCTGTTTACAACTTTACTAGATTTCACACACTGACAGTAGACATCCTCTTTTCCTTAATACATATTCAAGATGTGAATGAAGTTATGCAACTTAAGGAAGACAGAGAAACATATGGTTTGTTCACCTAGGAATTGTCAAAGTATGTAACTAGATCAGTCACTCTTGAATTACTCCAGTCAGTGGTCACTTAAGAGTGCTAACCAAGGATCTCAAGCCACAAAAGAGGAAACTCACAATTTCATTAACTCAGAATCTTAGATTTTGTTGAGGAAGGGCAGGTTGAATGTAGAATTCCAATTCTACAAGAAACAAGAGTGAAGATTCAGTATATAGAATTTAAGCAAATGTTATGTGGTTGTGAGCTTCCTGTAATGTGTATGCTTCAAGTTCTCTTCAGACACCAACACATTTCTTAATGAAGATTAATTAAATTTACTTTTCAAATCAGTTGATAGTAACTGCCATTCGTTGTTTTATAGCTAAGGCAGCTAGATGTATACCTGTTCATATACATCATCCATTTAAATATTTCACATAAGAAAATTTAAATATGTGTATAGCCATCTTATCCAAGAACACCTAGCTGCTTATTCAAACTAGGTAATGCTTATCCCAGCTGTAGAAAAACTGATCTAAACTTCAGACTCACTAGAAATCATAGACTAGAGAACCCATTTCTCTTTAGGTTCTTAATATATCTGAGGGATTTCAAAATGCCAGCCTATTATTACCAGACGGACTCTTTTTCTGTAATAGGGAAGTAGCTACTAATATGTTTCCTGTCAAGTTTAAAAATAGTGTTAACATCTCCCATTACCACACCTATTAGTTCTCTATCCACTCAGAGATATTCTAAATCAGGCGTCTTCATCCATTTAAACTAATGTAAGCCATCAAAATCATGGAAATTAACTATCTTAGGACATGAACAGATATCTTATTTGGCCAGGAGCTGATTGTCCCAGGGGTTGACACGGATCAAAACAGAAACGATATAGACACTGAAGGTGTGTACAGAACCAGTTTAGTTCAGTTGTTTAGAGTGTGGTGCTAATAACACTAAGGTTGCAGGTCTGATCCCAGGTTGGCTTAGATGATCTCTTGAAGTCCCTTCCAGCCTTACTTCTCTATACATGCAGGAAGACACTTGTGATCATGCTGTACCTTTTGTACTTTACACAATGCACTAAAAGTTACAGTGTGATAAAACATAACAGCCATTCAGAGTTTTTGGGGCGGAAGAG
>NW_005841987.1:1482390-1489683 GCF_000455745.1 Alligator sinensis
CTCCACTGACTGAGGCCAGGTGGCAGGGGACACTGTTGCACACCTCCTAGCATGCTCCATATGCTCCAGGGCTGCCAGAGAGTATCGGGAGTAGCTAAAGGGGCTAGGCATAGCCAAACAGCCTGCCTGCCTTCCCTGGGGCTTCTGTGGCTGGCCCTGTCCCTGCCTCCAGGTTCTCAGCCTCTCATCCCAGCCCCATCTCCTTCCTCCAGCCAGCTAAGAGTTGGCAGCCCAGCTCGGGGTGCTGTGGGGAGAGGGGTCTCTCCCCCTTGCTTGCTCCTCTGGGATTGGGGAAGAAATCAGCCCTGCCAGTGGTAGGAGGAGGGATGTCTTCCCCCTGCTTTCTCCTCTGGGACCAGGGGAGCAAGCATGGGGGAAGCACCACTCACCCCTTCTCTCTACAGCACTCCTGGCTGGGTTGATCGTTCTCCCAGTTCTGTGGGTATTGCAGGGAGAGACACTGTCCCCCATCCCATCCCCGTAGCCAGGCTGTGGCTCTCAGCTGGTCGGAGGGAGGAGGCAGGGCTGGGATGAGAGGATGTCACTGACAGCCTGGGATCGGGGCTAGTCTGCGACTAGAGCACAGCCCTGCGCAAAGGCACAAAGGATGCAGACAGAATCGCCCAAAAGTAACTCTCGTTGTGAATTTGTACACCATTTCGCTAAGGTGCGCTGCCCTACAGTGCCTTCATCTGACAGCTCATCAGATATGAGTTACATTTTCATGTGATTGGCCGTTTTAAAAGGGCTGTGTAGCCATGAACATTTATTATATTAGGTATAGAGTGCTTTCGGGGGCCTGAATACATTGAAAATGTAACCATACATGTTGGCCTTTCAAGCTGCATCACTTATCCTTCACCAGTAGGCAGCCAGTAAGAGCACACAGTCTGACTGTCTTGTCCCTGGAATGAACCTTAAGAACCACACAGATGTCTTAGCAGGATGTCCCAGGAAAAAAGTGTAATTTATTTGATATACTTTAGAAGGATTTGAAGTGAGACAGTGCACATGTACGTTTGTACAAACCTAGGACAAAAGGCTTTCTCCAGGGTCAAATGCCTGTTTTCAGCTTTGTAGTGTTAGGTGTGGTACTGGAAAAAAGATTATTGAAACCACATCAAGCCTGCATGAATTGCAAACATAATTCAAGTAATATGTAAACCAATAATTATTCACATATGCTATAGAAAATTATTGTTCTTTCTTCAGATTTGACTAAATGGCAAATGGTTCCTATAGCTTATAATTAACTGCCAAATTAGAATCTCTAATTTTATGTAAAGTGATTGACAATCTTGTATTTTTAGGCTATAGTCCCTATTGGTTATATAGTAAACTTCACGGTGTATTTTGAAAAAGCTGCTGTAGGATGCAGTGCTTTCCAAGATGCATTAGAAAAATTTCCCAAGATATCTGATCTGTCAGTATTCTGGTTAACACAGTCTATATTCATTTCCAGTCCTTTAGTTAATTTTATCAATATATTCAGCTATGTAGATATATTCCAATATTTTGAGGGAGGAAACAGAAGAAAAATAACTGTATTTACTCAAATAGAAGATGACCCTGAATATAAGATGATCCCCCAATAATTAGATATGGAAAATTTATTAATTTGTTATAATTTTCCAGGTATAGAATCTAATTATTGGAGGTTTGCCTTGAATATGTCTCCCTCCCATTACTACAGCAAGGCTAATTAGTCTGGGGGTCTTTACTGTCTGATTCCCCCCAATTTTTTCTCTTAACAGCTCCTTCCCCCTCTCCTTACTATCAGACCCTACTCTCCTGGAGAACATAGAAGAGAGGGGCAAATTGTAAAAGAATAACCTTGAAATTAAACATGGCTATAGCAATTTGCATCTAGTACCCATGCACGTAGGTTATCCAGTTTTAGCACAGTTATTCCATAAACATAATTCTGAGCAGCACTCTGATACCTACTTGTATATAGTACAAACTATGAATGATATTAGTTCAAAGCCCAAAGGTTCACTATTTTACCACACAGTTCACTGGGCTGGGCCCCACCAAAGTCAACAGCATTTCAAACTATGGTGAGCCCAAAGCTCAGTACTGCTCAGTATTTGTGTGTATTCCAGATACCCCCCCGACAAAGGATCCATGTGCTGATTAGACCCACTCATGGTTGGAACCAAGTGTTCTTGTCATGAATCCTGGGATACTCCGAATATTTATACGCAGATAAAGCAGAGATTAACCTGATTTTGCTTCCCCTTGTGGAGGGTGGGGCTACATTAATCATGTGCACCAGGCTGAGAGGGGGCAACAGGGATTCTGGGTGAACTGTATGCAATGTCATGACTCGCCATGACTTGAAAAAGAGTTGGTGATGAGGGGGTCTGCACTTCATGGGCACTACCATAAGGTGGGTTGCACTAACCTATTCTTCTGGTAGGTTCCTATCGGCATGTTTGCTTGATGTGGGTCTTATGCTTTATATATGTACGATTAAGATGGGAGTTCATAGATTTCATAGACATTAGGGCTGGAAGGGACCTCGGAAGATCATCGAGTCCAGCCCCCTGCCCAAAGGGCAGGAAGTCAGCTGGGGTCATAGGATCCCAGCAAGATAAGCATCCAGTTTGCTCTTGAAGGTGTTCAATGTAGGCACTTGAGCCACCTTCGGTGGCAGGCTGTTCCAGACCTTGGGGGCTGGGACAGTAAAGAAATTCTTCCTTATGTCCAGCCTGAAACGGTCTTGTAGTAGTTTATGACCATTCGACCTAGTCGTCATCCCTTGGGGCGCTCTGGTGAACAAACGTTCCCCCAGATACTGGTGGTCACCCCTGATAAACTTATAGGTGGCCATCAGATCACCCCTGAGCCTGCCAGGGCTCGGTCCTGGGGCCTGCGCTGTTCAATTTCTTCATCAGCGATCTTGATGTTGGGGTGGAAAGCAACCTGTTTAAATTCGCTGATGACACCAAAATTTGGGGGGAGGTGAGCACGCTAGCAGGGAGAGAGAGATTGCAGAAGGATCTGGATAGGTTACAGGGGTGGGCAAACAGGAACAGGATGTGTTTCAATACGGACAAGTGCAGGGTGCTGCACTTGGGTAGTAGGAACCAGCAGCACACTTATACGATGGGGAGCTCCCTACTTGAGAGCACGGAGGCGGAAAGGGATCTTGGTGTCATTATTGACTCCAAGATGAACATGGGCCGACAATGCGAGGTCATGGTTGGCAGGGCTAACCGGACCTTGTCGTGCATCCACAGGTGCATCTCGAGTAGAGCCAGGGAGGTGATCCTCCCCCTCTATGCGACGCTGGTCAGGCCGCAGCTGGAGTATTGTGTCCAGTTCTGTGCGCCCCATTTCAGGAGGGATGTGGACAACATGGAGAGGGTCCAGAGGAGGGCCACCCGCATGATCCGGGGACAACAGGGCAGACCCTACAGTGAGAGACTGCGGGACCTGAACCTATTCAGCCTCCACAAGAGAAGGCTGAGGGGGGACCTGGTGACCGTCTATAAACTCACTAGGGGGAACCAGAAGGGTTTGGGGGAGACGCTGTTTCCCCTAGCCCCCGCTGGCATAACAAGGAGTAATGGGCACAAGTTGATGGAGAGGAGGTACAGATTGGACAAGAGTACTGTGACCTTCACAGTTAGGGCGGCTAGGAGCTGGAACCAACTTCCAAGGGAGGTGGTGCTGGCCCCTACCCTGGGGGTCTTTAAGAAGAGGCTGGATGCCTACCTGGCTGGACTCATTTGAGTCCCGTTTTTGTTTTTAGGGTTTTTTGTTGTTCTCCCGCCCTGGCGGGGGGGCGGGCTAGAAGATCTATTAGGTCCCTTCCGACCCTAAAACTATGAAACTATGACCTCAGTCATTGAGCACAAATATGCTGGTGATGCTGTAGTCTGTACTCAGTCAGAAGCAGACCTTCAGACAATCATTGATGTCTTTATTGAGGCATACAAGAAAATGGGACTGACGCTTAACATTCAGAAGACTAAGGTCCTTCAACAAGCTCTTAATGAGCAGTCCCTAGCTCCAGTAATTCAAATTTACAGTGAGACTGGAAAACACTGAGTATTTCCCATATATCAGAAGCCATCTCTTGCAGAAGCCTGACATGGATGAAGAAATCCAACATTACGTCAAATGTGCAAGTGCACCTTTGGACACCTGAGGAAACGGTTCAAAAATTGTGACATCAGATTTGAAACCAAGCTCATGGTTTATCAAGCAGTCATGATTTTACCTTACCGTATGGAGCTGAGATGTGGATGACATATAGGAGACACCTCATGTCGCTGGAGAAGTACTATCAATGCTTCCTGCAGAAGATCCTTTGAATCCAGTGGGTTGACAGACGTATGTGCCGACATTATCATTATTTCACAAGCAAACACCATGAGCTTCGGGGTGATGATCTTCTGACATCAACTTCACTGGGTTGGACACATCATCTGGATGTCCAACGCCAGACTCTTGAAGCAAGTTTTATTTACCAAGCTCAGTCAGTGCATATGCTAAAGAGGAGGGCAGAGAAAGTGCTTCAAGGATGTCCTCAAGGTTAACTTGAAAAAAATGCAACATTGACATGAACTTGTGGGAGACTTGCCCAGGACCACCCCAAATGGAGGAAGAGTCTGCTGCAGGGATCTCAGTACTTTGGAACCTTATGATGATAACAGGAGATGGATAAGTGGGAGCAGCAGAAATAGCATGTCATAGACTGAACAGAGAATTGGGAGCCCCCCCCCCATGGGAATATGTCCCCGAATTGCAACAAAGTCTGTTGTTTCTGCATTGGCCTTCTCAGCCATCTTCAGACCCATAAATGAGGCAATCATGGAAGAGCATCATTCTTGACTGCAAAGGATTGCTGAAGAAGAAGAATCATGCTTAGTGCTGCCTGCATTTAATCAGCTTTGTGGTTGGTTTGCATTGCCAAGCACATGCTGCTTTTTGGCATCAGTTTAATGATATTTAATGGGATTTCCTTGTATGTGATTATAAGACTAGGGGCTTCCCCCCATGCTAGTTGGGGAAAAAAAGCTTTGTCTTGCATTCAAGTAAATATGGTAGTTAAAGAACAATTTTCATGTTTACTCTTGAGCCTAGTTATTGTTCTTCCAGCACTACTTTTCCTAGGACTCTCTTCTTTTTCTGGCTTTGTGGCCTGAAAGACTTCTTTCTAATTAACTGTAATAATACTTTATCTGAAGTTATCAAAGTAGTTTACAGACATTGATTAAGTTCCATAACACCCCATTAGTTATAGTACTTAATGTAAGTACAATTAGATTCATTTTTACAAAACAAGGAAACCAAGTTCCATGATCTAATCATTGTTCATTATATAATGGGAGTCAATAAGATCAGGATATGGACCAGTGAAATTTCCCTGACTGAAGGAAATGCAGCCTACGTTTGCTTGGGGAGCCATGTTTCTAAGGGAGATTAATACTTGTACATCAAAGTCTGTGTATGAAAAACATAGCTGTTTTTGAATAAACCAAAAATGTGATATTCCTCTCTCTTGGAGAGAAATACATTTCAATAAATTATTTATTTAATTAGAATTAAGTTGTTTAAAGGTATTGAAGGGTACTTGCTAGTACCATTATAAAATGCATTTGATATTCTTGAGGTCAACATGAAAGAAAACGGTTCTAGTCCTGCCATTTTTGCTACAGGAAGGAAAAGGAAAATTTGAGGTATTCTATATTTTTAGTTTTCACATAACTGAAAGACAAATTTAAATTACAGCATGAAATTATGAAGACTATTAGTGCCTTTGCATATTTAAAAAAAATAAAGCCACTGAAATATTGAGGTTTACAATACATCTAGTATGCATGTGCATTAACTACTTTTTCATCAGGATTTATGGCACCATTGCTTACTTTGCATGCATAGTATAATGCACAGATTTTACAGCATGCTACTTTTTAAATATGTAAACTCTAAAAGAAGCCATTATGGTCTGTTGTGTCAGGGGTTGTTGATTAATGGTCACTGGGACATTTGTAAACCATAACTTTCAATTCCTGCTGTTGCATTTCAGGGATGGATTGAGATGCAGTGAAGCTTAGCACACTGTAATCCCCTCATTTACTCAAGTTTATAGCAACTCTTTTTAAAATTCTGTTATGATTTTAATTTTTGCAGTTGTAAATGTAGCTACTAGGGTTCAGTTCCTGATCACAAGCACTATATGTAAACCTGCCCAGACAATAGAAAAATATTATACCCCACCTGGATCTGTTGGAAACTGAGACTGGCCAATGGATGAGGCTCAACTTCAAACACAAGCTGAGTTTCAAATAGAGCTACAACCTGCATCCCACATTTTGGAGATGATTAGGACTGCTTAGGTCATCTCCAGTTCTGCAGACCCTCTTACTGTGGCATGCAGGGAAAGATTTCTGGGGCATGAAGGATTCATGTGCTGAGAAAATTGAAAGTAGAGGTTCTAGAAGAAAGTTGGTGCAAGCAGTACTTTAAGTTGGTAAACCTGTCATATGAGAGCCCTTTCTCAGATGTCTGGGTATCCAGTGCACAAAGTACAGACTGATGGAGAATTTGTACTTGCGAAGCGTTTTTAATACAGTTAAAACAATGGCAAAATGGGTGATTCTTCATATGAGAAGTGTAAAGCAGCCATGATACCGCTGTTTATAATACAGAAGTCTTTTTAGAGGGGTGGTCAAGGGTATATTTTCCCTAAGGAAAGCGAGCCAGACAGGAATAAAGGATATGCATATTGGTGGTAGCAAGTGTGCTACTAGCTAATCCATGACTACAGCTTCCAGAGAGACGGACACAGTTTTAATTTTCAACAGGGTGAGCTTCCCCAGGAAGATCCACGTGGTTCAGCCAGCCAATCTTATGTCCTCCTTTCACTAGGGCAGGGGTTTTCAACTTTTTTTAAGGAGTGTATCCCTTCTGTGGGTACCCCTTCTGGACAGTGGGGTACCTGAGGGCCCGGTCCTCAGGCCCGCACTGTTTAACATCTTCATCAGCGACTTGGACGAGGGAGTGGAAAGCACGCTGTCTAAGTTTGCTGATGACACTAAGATGTGGGGCGAGGTGGACACACTTGAAGGGAGAGAGAGGCTGCAACTAGATTTAGACAGACTACAAAAGTGGGCAGAGGAGAATAGGATGGGGTTCAACGTAGACAAATGCAGCTTGGGAGAAGGAATCCACAGCATACATACAGGCTGGGGAGTTCCCTTCTTGAAAGCACAGAGGCAGGAAGGGATCTTGGAGTCATTATTGACTCCAAAATGAACATGAGCCGCCAATGCCAGA
>NW_005841987.1:1490094-1507026 GCF_000455745.1 Alligator sinensis
CTGTGGCAGGGGGCCAGGCTAGATGATCTGTTCAGGTCCCTCCTGACCCTAGCTACTATGAAACTGTAACCCCTTCTGGCTGGGCAGTTGAACGTGGGTGCTGATGTTGGCACCAAGCTGCTCAGCCAGCTGTGGGCAAGTCTGCCGGAGAGGGGAAATGGCCATGGGGGGAGGGGCAGCCTTGGATCTGGGGCCTGGCAGGGTTAGGGAGGGAGCCAAGCCAAGCCATGCCCATGATCGGGCTCATCCCTTTCCCCGCGCTTGGGGTTGTTGCCCGGTACTGGCACCCCCAGCACCGACAAATCCCATCGCCCCAAGCCCCACCCTGGCCTCAGCTGCCTCCCTGCCCCAGCACTGGCTCCTCATTTCTTGGGGCCCCCAGCCAGGACATGGAGTGGTGCCAACCTCAGCTCCTGTGGTAGGCTGGAGGGGACGAAGCCTGTGGGATGCCCGTGCCCTCCCTGCCAGGCCCTGCACAGCCAGGATGGGGTGTGGGACAAAGCCATGGCTCATCCAGGGAGTACAGGGAGGAGTGGCAGCTCTCGCCACTGCATGTGTCCTGGGAGGACATGGGGGGCATGTGCCCCCAGATGTGCACGGGGAAGGATGGGCTGCTGCTGTCGGCTGTGGCCGGGGCAGTGCCAGGCTCTTCCCGGCTGGGGGTGGGGGGGCCGTGCTGTGCTCCGGGAGGAAGGCAGTCGTGCTGTGGGGGGGAGGTCAGGTGGGCTATGGTGAATCTTGGCGGGGGGGCCACTGGGAAGAGCCTGGTGCAGCCCTGGCCCCAGCCCACAGCGGTAGCCTGCCCTGCCCTGCTCTGCCCTACGTGGATCTGGGGGCACACTGACAGACAGCTGGGTGTGAAGCTGGTGGTGCGGGGAGCTCACACGCTACTACCATCATCTATACACTTCGTGTTGTTGGCGGACACCGCTTCCCCTTTCTGGCTTCATGTGTGGCTGGCCGTCAGCACCCCCTCCACTGCTGCTGTGCACAGGGGTGGAGGGTGTGCTGACAGCCTGCCACACGTGAAGCTGGCGGCATGGAGAAGCGGGCATATTTGGGTGTAAGATAGCGGCACACGGTGCCCGGCAGTGGCACGGAGTGATGGATGGCGGTGGTCCCACCCCCTGTGCTGTCGTTTCCCAGGTACCCCACTTCACACCACTGGCTTCACATGTGGCTGGCCACCAGCAACCCTCACCCGGCCAGATGCAAAGTTGACAGTAAGGAGAAGTGGTGTGCGGTGGCAATGCAGAGTCATGGATGGTGGCCGCGGCCCCACCCCCCGTGCCACCACTTCCCATGTACCCCTGCTTTTGTGCAGTGCCGCTGCGTACCCCCTGGGTACCTTATTTACCGTATCTACTCTTTGCCTCTGGGAGATCTGTGCCTCAGCACACATGCCTGAGCATACTCTTTGGTGTGGGGCAAATTGTGCCACTTGGAGCAAACTGACCCTGCCCAGCTCCTCCCGGATCTTCAGCCAGGGGGAGCTAGAGGCTGGGGCCAGCACAGGTGCTGGCCCCAACAGTATAAAGAGCTGCCCTGGCGAGCAGCTCAAGGCTACTTGCCCTGAGGACCTTCTGAGGCCTGGCCAGTTGGTATCTGTGGACACTAGCCTCTTGTGCCAGCTGGACTGCTGAAGCAGCCCTAACTTAGAGTGGCCCCTGCACTGTCTACCTGCTGCAGCAGTCTGTCAGTGGGGGCTGCTGCCTTTCTGGACAGCCACCTGGGCTCTGGTATGGGTACTGTAGTAGAGCCAGCTGCCACTGGGCTGTGGCTGCACAGTTGGCCTTCGAGCGGCACTAGTGTCATGTCTTCTGATGTCCCTGCTCTACCACCTGAGCAGCTATTGCCCAAAAGATGTGCTCCTTGTGGTGGCCTGTTTCAAACTGTCAAAGTGTGTCCTCCTCGCCCCAAATGGCCAGGAGGCCAGCCACCTTATCTGCCCTCCATCTGGGCCCTGGGCAGGCTCCTCTGCCTGGGTCCTGCCACTTGCCTCACCAGCAGGGGTCCCAGTGTTTCCTGTTTAAAAATTTCAAAATCTCTGATAAAAAAAAATGCCAAATTCATTTGTTAAAGAACCCCAAATATCTGTGTAATGCCACTAATACACACACACACACACAGAGGAATATATATGAGAGAGAGAAAGTTGGGCAATGGTTTATTGATATATTTACAATTTTAAAGCAATATGGAAGCCCACCAGTACCTCTGTCATCGTAGTAAAATACATTCTAACTGTCTATATGCCCTTTGGTGTTTGCTTTTGGGGGTTTTTTTATCGAGGAAAAATAAGAGGTCCTCCTGCCCCCTTCACTTACCAGGATGCGGGGACAGCTGCCCCTGCAGCCACAGCTCAGGCCAGCAGGTCCCATCGTGTCTGGCAGCTGGACACTCAGGATGTGAGCTGTGGATGGAATGTGTGGGGGGGGTTTGTGGATGGGCATATGGGTGTGTGTGTGGGGGGGGGGGTGGCCAACACCCAACCCTCCCCCCCCCTCTGCACAGCCCATGCTTCTGGTGGCCTCGAGCAGCAGTGAGGCCATGAGCGAGACAAGGGCCACCTGCAGGCAGAGACCCCTGGCATACCGCCTGAGTTATGGGGCTGCACATGGTGCAGGGCGCTGATCCATCCAGTTTGCCACACACCCACGCCTTGGCCAGGACTGGGCTGGTTCTCACCCTTGGGCAGGACCAGGCCATTTATTGCTGTCACACGGGGCTACATGTGGTGGCAAGAACCAACTTGGTCATGTCCGAGGGTGCATGGCATCAGTCCGGGAGGGTGCCCTGCACCACATGTAGCCTCACAACTCGGCACTTATGGTCCCGCTGCTCCCTGATGCCACCAGCCGTGGGGACTGTGTGCGGTGGGTGGGTAGGGGTGGGAGTGTGGTGGTCTCCTCCCCATGCTCACCCATGAACCCCCCACGTGTAGCCCCGCTATTAAGGTGCTGCCACATGCCACCGAGGGGTCTCTGCCTGCAGCTGGCCCTCTCTTTGCTCATGGCTCCACTGCTGCCTGATGCTGCTAGTTATGGGGGCTGTGCGCCATGGGGTGGGGTGGGGTGGGGTGGGGGTCCCACCCCACCCAGTCCCCCACCCTGGGGCCTACACAAGCCATCAGGCTGGGTGGGCTCCGTGGCTGCCTCTTAGTTTCTCACCTGTCTGCAAGTAGCTCTTGCAGGCTGGATCCTTGCCAGCCTGCAGAGAGGCATTTGTAAACGGGGAAACCTGCAGTTTCCCTTTTAAAGGGGAAAATTCACATTTTCCCACATCCCTTTTTTCCAGGGCCCATGGTCCCTGCTGCAGTCTCCAGGTCCTCCTGACTCTGCTCCTGGCCTGGACAGTCCTGGGTGCTTCCGTCTCCAGGACATGGGTACAAGTGGCCCCCGTGCATGTCTGGTCCTAGTCCTGGTCCAGCTGTCTTGCCTGGGCCCAAGGCAGACTCTACATGCCAGGCAGGCTCTGGAGCAACCCAGGATAAAACCTAGATCCCAGCCAACTTCAAGCCACTACTACCAGCCTTTCCCCACATGTATTTCCTCCAGCATGCTGGAACAGCAGCAGCTCACAGCAGGTATAGAGATACTCTAGCCAGGTCCTAGAGTGTCTCCTTGGAGGACCCAGGCTCCAGTTGCCTCTGGTCATGCTCCAGGAACATCCCCTACACTGCTTTTTTTCTAGCATTTTTTTTTTTGATGCTGGCATTTCCAGGTATCAAAATGAAGAGACATATTTGCAGTGCGGGGGACATTTTTTTGTTACCAGCATGACCCTTGTGGCGTCTCAAGCTGCTCTGAGATGCCACAACTGGCACGTGCTCGCTTGTCTGGATGCACCCCTTGTGTGCTGTGGAGGGGAGCCTCCTGTAGATCCCAATAGGTCGTTTTTCAAGATGTTTTGGTTCACATAATCTATAACTGCTTGGATCCAGAGACTTGGAACCTTGGCTTGGGGTGGATGGTTGTGGCTATTTTTCCACAACAGTTGAGGAGTGCTAACTTCTGTTTTTCCAAAGGTCTGTAGTTTTCTGCACATGTACAATGGATGGATTTTGAGTGGTGAGCTTTGATTTATTTTATTTTATTTTCACCCAAAGCAAGCAACTTTAATGTACAGTAAGAAATAGTTGTTAATGCAATATGATATACTAAACTGGCATATAGTAATTACTTCATCAATCTACTGAGTTTCTTTGATGTTAGTTTCAGGTTTAAGCTTTTTTGTACAATGCAATGGTATTTTAGAAAAAGGGGGGAAAAGAAGGAACCAAATCTTTGTTAGATGTTAATTTCTCATATAACAGTTACTGCAAATGGAATTACTGCATGCACTAGTAGTTTGGAGGTTTTAAAGCTCTAATAAAGAAATGGGGATTTTATACTGTCAGAGTATATACTACTTCTGTACCAAGGTTTTTTTCCCCCCCTGGGCTTTCACTGGGCACCCAAAATGGTATCTGGAATCAAAAATGCCTGTTACTCCATGTTGCATGAATAGGCATACCTGACCACAGAGATTTGTGTATTAGTCCCCTACAGTTTGACTTCTCTGATAGACTTCAGTTAAGGGGAAAGGGGTATTAGGAGGAAAGGGCAGGTAATAGACAATGCCATGAAGAAGTTAATGACAGTAAAAGTGACAGACATCTTTTAACTAATAAAGAGTGACTAGACTATATTAGCACTATTTACTGACCACTATCCTGATTGCCAGTCAAATACCAGAGCCAAATTGAGCTTCTGATTCTGATCTTAAGGGCCTTTAATTGGCTTGGCAGTGATTATTTTACAAATCACAGCTTTCCATGACCATGACCTGCCATGACAGCAGGAGACTGGGATTGATTACATACCAAGGGACTGGGCATTTTCAACAGCTGGACCACAGCTACAGAACTTGTTTCCATAAAAAGTCAGAATATAGATTTTACAACCTCAGGCCAAAATGAAAGGCTCCTCCTCCTCATATTATTTTTCCCATATAACTTCCCTAAATATAGCAAATATTTTTTAAAGCAAAGTTTAAGATAAAAGGTTTAACTTGAAAATCTACTTTAAGATGTGTCAGTGGAACTACTTATAGAACCTTTTCAGTTTGCAGGAAGTTTTTTGTGACTAATGTTTCTGTTGTAGGTGCCTGTGCAGCCTTTCACATCAGAATGAAATTGGTTCACAGATTTGAGGCCACATCTCTTCAAGTATAAGGCACAAAGTTCTGCTTTATAGAAGGCAAATTAAATGACTACAGATTAACTACTGATTTTGAAGTTTGTAAGAAGCGGATATTTTTACAAGACTTTTTTTTAAAGAAAGTAAATAATTTTACAAGGTGTATTATAAAATATGCTATTAAAGAAAAAACTTAGTAGTCCAAACTAACTGTAGCAAATGAGTGAATCTTGTAATAAACAAGATGCAATGTCGAGACCACAAGTATAAATCTTGATCTCATTGATGTCACTGGGATTTCACTGACTTCAACAGAGGCAAGATTGCACATTACTATCTGTTTTACTTGACTGGGAAATAGTCATCAATGTAAGGAAAAAATTAGAGTCGATTCACATTCATCAGGGTCCCAAGTAGAGAATGTTTTCAAGACAATGATGAAATAAAGGTACGGGGCTGCATATACACTGTTTTAGTAGAGTTAGAAGCTTCCAGCATACAGATGGCTGTCTTGTAGGTATTAAAGTTGAGACAAACTTGATCAGTAAATCAGCATTACTCAGACAAAGTTGAACTACCAGTTTCTTAAAATCATGTACTTGCTACATAATCAGTTTATGCAAAACATGTTGTGTGTTCACTTTTTTATGTAGGTAAACTTCATCAGAAGGAAACTCTTCACTCTCTACTTTTGACTGATTTAAACAAAAGTTATGATTTGAGTTCAGATATTAAAATGTGATTGTAGTGTTTAAGGTGCATCTCTGCCAAAGTTTCTCTGATGAGTCATTAATGTGAGTGGGTGGGTAAAGCAAACTGTCTCAGTATTGCCTTTTTCAGTATGCTGCATTAACACTTGTAAAGTATGTGTGTTGTGGGGTTGGAGGAAAGGGGTAGAGGGAGACAAGATTCAAGGTAAAATGTCTAATAAGTTATAACCAGGAGAAATCCATACTACTAAAATGTGAAACATTTATTTCTTTGCCTGTATTAAGTGATACATTATATATTTACAATTTTGATTATTTCAGATAAACATAAGTACATACTACAGACTTAACTTATGTAGTTAGATGACTTAAGATGTTGAACTGTGTATGCTCTGGATACAGTGATGGAATAAATTTCTCATACGTGTGGGATTGTAACCGTTGAAACAATCATTACTGAAACCGTATACCTTATTTCCTATAACTAATAACAACTGTGTACCTATGGAATATATTAACAGTTATTCCCTTGGTTTGGGATTTTTGCTGAAATATTTGGTTGGGCAGATATTTAAACGTGACCTGTAATTTATGTTGCCTTAATGCGTCAGGGAAGAAGGCTAATTATAGCTTTCTCCTGAGTTGTGCCAATATTTTGTGAAACCACATTTATGTGTATATAACAGAATTAATGTATCTTCCTTAATAAATCCTGGTAAATTGCAAGTTTTCTTTACCTAGATTTAAAGAAAAAATACTTTTGTTACTGTTTAGTGTTCCAGGAGTCTACAAAATAACTGCTCCATGCCTGGTTGAATGTTTTAAATTTTCTTGGTCAGCTATTCTTCTGTTTATTTATTTATTTATTTTCAAAACAAAATTTTACACATTACTTGTTGTTTAAATGGAAATTGTAGAGTTCATCTTCAGTTCTCCATTTAGGGACTTAACCTGGCCAGTGTATGGCCCCTTAGTCATTGGGAAATCATTCACCTTGTGGCTGACCTCTAAATAGTGACTTGACAGTGTCTGCATGATATCTCAGGGCTGAAATAATGGAAGAAATGTCTCTCAGCGCTACAAAGTTTTGTTGGTCAGTATAAATTAGTTGGGTTTTTTTAATGTAATTTTCGTATAGGAATTCATTCTTTATTGCAGATATAAGGGCTTTTATTAATTTGTATCTTGAAGAATCTGCTACTACATCTGCATATGGTACATAAAGAATAGCAAATTTTTCAAATACACAGCAAGGCACTCCTGAGAATAGAGTCAAGCCATTAGTGGAACATGCAGAATTATTGGCTCCAAATAACCACCCTAGAGAGGGGAAACACTATAATGAGAAAAGAAAAGCAGATATGTTTTTCTAATATTTGTTGTTTTTCTTTGAAATGGGTAAAGAATACCTGGAGTGATTTATATTTAATTGAAGATTGCATTCCATCAGATGGCCATTTATCATTGGTGGCTTTTCAAGACCTCTTAGGAGTACATAGTACATATTTACCTTAACTTGGCTAGGTCAGGGGAAATAAAGCAAGAATAATAGATGTTACTGTGATATGTGAACAAACTGGAAACCATGTAGGCGAAATATGAGGTATGTGTGTTCATCCCACCTCCTTTGTGGCTTTTTAAACTTTGAAAAATTACTAGTTATTGTTAAAATAATGTGATTTCCAGTACGTTATCCACATATATATTTAAAACATAAAAATATGTAAATGGATTTTCCATTATTCCTAAATGATATTATTTTTCACTTTGGGGACCGATTGCCTTGTCTGACCCTTATTGTTTAATATTTTGTCTTTTAGTAGCACTGTTTAAAATACTAGGAATTGGTTTCCAGACTGCACCTTTTTATTAAGCTATGTTCAGTATATAGGAGTAGTAATTTATGTAGATCACATGACAGTAAAATTCTTGGTTCCTTGGCAGTTTTAAAATTTTCTTAGAATTGTTCTACTCTAGGAAGGAGGATTGTGGAGAATCTCCGTGACTATCGTGTCATCTTTCAAAAAATCATGGTGATTTCTCATCCTTGCTTTTTGTTACTTATTAAGTGGGATTTATGTATACAGGCTGTATGTGGTATAAAGAATTAGATTGCCTCAGCTATCCAGCAGTCAGCCAAGGCAAAATGAAGTTCTAAACCAAGTTTCTCAATCAGAATCATCCTAAGAGTTTATTGTATTTTAATATTTGCCTAATATGTTGTTCTGTTAGCAAGCCTAAAGGTAGTAAGAGAAATATAGAATAACCTAAGCATTAATAACCATAGCCCATAAGGAAACTTGAGACTGAAACAGAGTTTAGCCTTAGCATATACATTCTTTATTTATCACAATACAGAATGTAAAAATGGGAACTGTTGCAAAGGATGTGAAACGGAACCAAATTGTTGTTTCAGCTAAACTAGGCGATAAAATGGTTTAATTAACTAGACTGGTGAGGTGAAATTCAATCAGCTGTTTTATGAATAAGCTATTTTCTTACGAATACTTCCAACACCTTGTAAATTAACCTCATCTCTTTCTAGGGAGTGACTGACTCTGTGGCATTTATTAACATTTCATGTACCCCCATTTCTCCCATGCTAAATTTGCAAAAGGCTTCCCTCCATTCCTTATTTTTTAAATTTTATTTCTTAATTTTCCTGCAATGTGAAAATATTTATCAGCAGCCACACCTTTATTTAATAACTGTGTCTTCTTTAGTGTGGTAAATGATATATGTTCCAAATGACGTTTACATTTATGTAATAGTGATTACTCTGCAGGCTCCCAAAGTACTTTAGAATCTAAATTCTTATTTTACTTACTTCAGCATAAGTGCAGAAAAACTTCAGTGACTTCAGGTGGATGATTCTAGCTTTACACTGGCATAAAAAGAGATCAGAATCAGCTCTATGATTCTCAATCTGTGAGGTGAAGTGTGATTCCCATTCCGTATGCAGCTTTTGGAAGGTGAAGTGCAGAATAACTAGTCTAGTTGAAACAGAAGGAGCATATAGTAGAGTAAGAACATAGCTGGAAGTCAGGCTAGTATGTGTTTACCAAACCAGATGAAAGAAATCTGTACCCATTACAAAAAATCTTTATGGCTGAGAAGTAGTCAGAAACGTAGTTTTGTATCTCATCTGGAAGGTGGCACCTCCAGCAAAACAGTAAGCCTTTAACACTATGGTAGACCATTGATTCAGTACTGACCAAAGGGCTTATTTTTTTACTTCTGAATTTCCGGAACATTTGGGGGTTTTTTGTTGGTTGCTTTTCTTAATAGCTGCAGAACTCTTGTAAGTTTTTTTTTTTTTTTTAACTGTTGATTACTCATGTATCCTCATAAGTAACTCCAGTTTAACTGAGTTTCATAACTGGGATTATCATTAGATTTTGGTGAGAATTTACGTTAGTGTATGAATCCCTTCATCGCTTCTCATCAAAGTTGCTGGAAAATATTAGGGTCATAATCAGGTGCTGCTGGAAAATGTCGGGCAGGGGATGCATGCTCATTTGTACAATCTTACACTGGTTTGCGTCAAACTGAACAAGATACAAGTAAGATAATAAGACCTGGTGTGCCCTGTTAGTAGAGTTTGATGCGAAAATTTCAGTGGCAGCCACTTATGGTAAATAACTAATTGTGGTTTTGTTTTTAACATTCTTGTTCAATGGTTTTGTCCAAAGCATCTGTAAAGCAGCTTTTTACCACCTCAAAACTGTGACTCATGAAGCAGTCACAAGGCGTTCATCTTTCCCTTCATTTTGGACATGTTTTACTTCCTGTTTGTCAGTGCCCCTGTGGCAATGTGATAGCTTCAAGTCTACAATATTGTTTTGCTCCAGCCATTTTGGAGTACTCAAGGGTAATATGGTTTATATCTCCTTTAGGGTCTGTGTGTGTCACTTTAGTGATGCTCCCAACCTCCAATAGCCTAAGGTATAGAGTCTTGGAGGAAGATTCAAACTGGATATCTGCAGGCTGCCTCTAGTCATTTCTTTTAAGTCGTCTTCCAGATTGCCTTTAGTATGAAATCTTTTCAGCTAAAATGTATTTGAATTGCTCTTGTATAGACCTGTATATTTTATAAATTATGCTCATTGTGACTTTTCAGTAAAGATGACTAATTTTAGTGAATTATGAATGTTATTAATAGATGCAATAATTCACCATCATTCTAATTGCTGGCCTTAAAAAATAAATGTATTAGTATTAGTTTAAAGTATGTATTGAATATAAAACACAATGATTAAGTTATACAGGTCTAACATGATTAAAATATATATAATGTTCACTAACAAAGGGACTTTGATTTTTCTTTTTGTCATTTTCAGAATCCAAATACATTTGAAAAACTTAAAATAAATGAGCATTCTTCTAATTGAAGCCTTTTATGGTGGTTCCCACAAGCAGCTAGTGGATCTTCTGCAGGAGGAAGTAGAAGAATGTGTCCTCTACACATTGCCAGCAAAGAAATGGCACTGGAGAGCACGGACTGCTGCCCTCTATTTCATGCAAACTGTGCCAGCTAATGCTAATTACAGGTAAAGTGAGTTTTGACTAACCTTAGAGGTCAAAATAGAAAAGGGTCTTCAACCACATTTGTAAAACTAAATTTTCTAAAATATGCATATATGGAAATAAACACTGAAATTAAATATTGATCTACTAGCTTTTCATACTTGAGTTTGTATGAAAAACTTCCAGCATAATTAAAAAAAAATACAAGTCCTGTATTTCTAGTACTATGAAGTCTCCATCTAATATGGGCTAATAAAGGTGTAACAGGATGGCCTGTCCCTTTAAGACAGAACAGCCAGTCTTGTCGAGAAAGCTGGGAGTCATTAGGATAAGCAGGGAATGGTGCAGCGTGTCCAGTGAGGTTTAAGAAGATCATTGCTTGGGAAGGCTTGCACAGTCAGGGGTGATGCAGTAGGGGATGCGTGTGCAGCATGTTAGGGAGGGAGTGCTATCAGTGCAGTGGGAGGCCTGCATGGCACGTGGTACCCAGCCACTCTGGAGTTGGACAGACCTGTTCTAATGTATTGCTAAGTGTGAGTGTATGTGTGCACACACGCATGTGTATGTGTGTGTGTTACCTATAAACTTATCAAGTGAATTCAGAGCTGAGAAAAGGATATAGACGAATTGAGACTGAAGTTCTTTTGTTCCATAGATCACTTACAGCAGCGGTTTTCTGTTCTTTGATCCTAGGGACCATCCTCAGCATTTGTACATAGCCCAGCAACCTGTCTGTCCTTACCTCATAGCCCAGAGGCCACCACCTTGTCCTAAGCTCGTTCCACAGACAATGGGAACCAGCTAACCTCTGGCCTCCATACAGCCCCCCTACTCCTCAATTCCACCTGCTGCACCACAGCTAACCTCTCTCCAATGCATGAACAACCCAACAGCCTACCTTCCCTTGCAGTCTTCTTACAGAACTAGCTCCAAAATGGAAGTAACATTGACACATCACTGTACTTGGGCTACTTAGCTCTGCTTCAGCCAAGATTTTGTTGACCTGTCCATCTGTCTACCTAAGATGCTTCCAGTTAGGTAAATGAAAAACAGCCTGTCATCTCAATGTGACACTGCCTGGAATCACAGAAATATGTGGTTGTCAGCTGATCATTCCACCTTTATCCACCCTGGTGGCTTATCCCTAGGACTGGCTGAGAAACACCAAGGTAGAACATAGCTAAAACACCCTCCATATTCCAGAGGGTACTGTGTACTGTGGTATAACTTGAATAATCTGAATGCCCTGAACAAGTTGACCTAAACAGATGTGAGGGTAGTTCAGTCTTGGTGATTATTTAGTTTTTGAACTCTGTAATGTGACTACAAACTTAGAGGCCAATTGTGTATGTGGATGTTGGCAATGTCTATAAGTTAGGGCCTAGACTGAGCCCTCATCCAAGCAGTCAATAGATAATGAATGCTTTCAACCACTATCTTAAAACCAGCCCATCATCCAACATCCCAGATGAGTTAAAGTATTGTAGGATGAATCTATAAACAGTAATATACGGAATGCTGCAGTTTACATTTCAGTCTATCCAAGCTAGAGAACATCATTGAGTCAGCAGTGGAATGGGTATTTCACTACCATTACTTAATATACTTAACATATTTACTTTTATACAACACACAACTTTCCCCAAAAAATCAGCCCCCCAGAATTGGAGGGTGTGTCTTAAATGGGAAAACTGATTTTTCTATTCTAGGACAGAAAAATGGAAGAACAGGGAGGTATTCTCTCTATAGAGTAGGGAGATACTACTGCAAGATGGCTGCCATACTTGTCCTTCTGCCAGCCTTAGAGAGGAAAGGGACAGAGTTCACTCTTCAGGGTGAGAGCTAGTGTCAACTCTCTCACAGCCACATTGGCTACAGTTAGGTTCCCTTCAGTCAGCATTCAGCTGTGACTAGAAAAAAATCTTTTTTCCCTTCATTCTGCTTTCCCCAAATAAAGTGCAGGTCTTATTTGGGTGTGTGCAGTATGTGAGAAAATACAGTATAGGGAAAAGTCCTGATGCCACCTTGGAATGTGCTATCAGGGACCCTCTTGCCTATATCAAATAACATTAATTTCAGCAGGGACCCTGTGGAAACAGAGGGGAATATGGTAGCAGATCTCAATTGATAATTAGGTGTAATATTTGCTACTTCAAATTATAGCAAATAAAGGTAGTACGCGCAGATGGAGATGAAAATGATTTTTCAAGCATGGAACTTGTGCTTCAGAAGGTCATGTGGCATGATTTGCAATGCATTCAGATTTGTTGTGACATAATATGTAACCTAACACAACAGTTCAGCAACGATTTGAATATGAAAAACATTAATGTATAAAAAAAATACCTTTTCCCTGTCTGCTGTTGCTTTTCATTTCAAATAAGTTGCTATCCTAAACCAAATTCCTGTAACTAATTTTTTTCTTCTCTCTAGCCTGAGGCATTTGAGTGTGGGTTATGCATTATTTTCCCTTTGCAACAATTTTATTTTGGAGGAGTATATATGACAAACTGTTATGTAAATTTCTCCTGCATCACAACTGCGTCCTCCAACGCATCACAATGTTATCTATGTTCCTTCAAGGTCAGCAGCCCAAGCTGTCCAGCACTAACTGTATTAAACTAATCAGACATCACTCACAGACATACACCTCATTAGTTTAACTTACAGTTACATTGACCCAAGATAACTTAACTCCAATTTGTCAAGTAACCTACGTCTTAAGAAAAAATACCAGCAGCTTGAAAACTCGCTCAAAGTTAACAAACTTGCAATCTGTCATAGGCTTATGTGCAAATATAACCTTTACTGACAACAAATAAATTTGAACTAACCAATAGAGCATTTTGAAGAAGGGAAAGCATTTTCTCTGCTGTTGCTGTTTGTGTTTGATCATACAGAATCAAAGAGTCAAAGTTCACAAAGATACAGTGTTAAAAAGGGTATATATTGTATCCTTTTATGTAAGATAAAATGGTTAGGGACACATACTGATGCGACTGGTGGAAAGAAACCTGATTAGAGTGACTTTCTGCTTTACTTGAATGTATTATTATGTTTACTTTTCAATTGAATGTTTCAGGTATTGTTACATTAAATGAAAGTGTAAATGTATTAGTAGTGCCAATCTAATGAGGTTGGCTCTACTTTTTCCTACTGGGCAACAACACAGATTAAAATTAGCATTGATCTTTTACTTCTAGTTTGCTGCTTACTATGTAAACAACCATTTCAGATTTGCTTCCCATGTTGTGGCAACTTGTTAAGACTGAATTCTCACAGTATATCTTCAAGAAATATGCATTTAGAGCTACATCTTTACATTTCTTATTTCTGGAGAGGTTGTGGTAAACATCATATTTGTGCATGTTGCTTGGGACTTACCCCAGGATTAGGAATTACTTTACTTTAGATCTCTTTAGATAGAGATCAAATAACATTTCATAAATATTTTGTTACAGTGTATTTTTGATGAAGCAGGTGCATTTTAACTGAGCATTCACTTTTCTTTGTCTTTCAAGATGCATCTTCTGTTCAAAATGTTTGTTTAAAATAGGACTAATAATATATATTACAATATTGATGAACACCTAATATATGTTCCTGAAAATAAAACTCCTGTAGTTAATCATGGAAGGAAGCAGGCCAGCTAGTGCTCAGATAATGTTAAATAAGAAAAGTAAAAATTTAAAGAGTATTTTTTTCAGCAGAGTATGACATGAGCCCAAGAATCTGAGATGTTCATATTCGGAAACTCTGTTGTGACCAGTCATTTTCATCAGTGACAGGTTGCTCATACTTTGTTATTAGAGAACAGACACGTAGCCTCTTGAGGAAGTTTTAAAAGCTGAATCAGATATAGGCAGTGAAGACAGCTTTGCTTTTCATAAAAGAAATTGTAAATTATGTAGCCGGAAGACTTGATGGGTATGTTTATCTTGCGTTTCTATACAAAAACTGTGGGAATTACCTAGAAATAAAAAAATAATAATTGTGCAGAGAGGATCAAGGAGATAATGCCTTTGGCTCCTTGCAGACATTAAAAAACAAAACAAAATGCGCTTTACTGGAAGGAGCAGTACATTACTTCAACCTGGCTCTACAGCTTCTGAATAGATTGGGTGCTTCAGCGGGGCTTTTTGACACTTTTATCTGAAGCTGATTTAATCATCTATCAGATAAAAGCCCCAGAAAAGCCCCACTAAAGTGCCCGATCTATACAAACATCAGGTGAGCCAGGTCCAACTAAGTCACTGCCTCTTCTGGGCATGTTCCGGGGTCGACACGGGAATGCCCGAGTTGAAAGTAAAGCCCTGTTGGTTTGGTTTTTTTTTTTTTTTAATATTTTATTTTTTTTTACATCTGCAAGCTGCCTTTTTTTTTCCAAGGAGGGGCACAGGAAACATGCATTCTGGATACTTTCAAACTTTTTACCTTCAACAAAAAGTATGGTTTTATACCAAGGACAGAAAAAGCAAGCAACTCTGTAGGACCTGCTGAAACCCCACAATCTGTAGTTAAATTTGCTTAAGTCTGCATGTGCCTGCATAAATACAGGCAGAAACTTTGATGCAGATAAAGTGCAAGAAATAGAGCACTTGCATGAATTGCATGTTACAATATGGCCGCTACTACTTTCTTTCTTTCTGTTTTTTTTTAATTATTAAACCAACTTCTAAGTTAGAGTTCAGCAAATACTGTAAAAGGGCAAATAGCTTTATGTAGTAAGTTTTGGCATTTATGTAGAGTATTAGTCGTTTTCCAAGCACTTTACACCATGAGTAACTATCCTGCTGGGCAACACTTCTCTTCATTTTGGAAAAACAGTCTTGTGTTTTATGATTCAGTCTACCGGGGCACCATCTTCGGGCACTCGCATAGCGGGAGCACAAAAACAGTGGCCACCACCATTGTTCTGAGCTGCTGGAGCCACTGTAACCCCTTCTGCTGGTGCTGCTGCCACCCAGGGCTCACAATCTGGTAGTTACATGTTTGGTCATGGCATTCTCTTTGTGTCTCCCAACTTCTTATCACTTTGAGTCCTTCAAGGAAGCAACACTAATTACAGAAGAAATTTTATAGGAGATTCACAGTTTGAAATGGTTTGTCTCTGCCTGGCAGTGCCAAAACACAGCCTGCTCTTGCCTTTATTTATTTATTTAATTTTTAGTTCAATTCTGTACCTAGATTTCTAGACCACACATGTCCCAAGTAGCTGATTATATATTTCAGTAGGGGGTTTTGATTAAATGTATTGTAGAGTTTAGCTATCTGGATTTTGAAAATTAACCTTATCAGAACACCTCAAATAATATGGTAACTATTGTAATCACATAGCTAATTACAGATTTTATTTCTTATCTAAAAACAAAATCTTAAAAATTGGAAATAATGGACCCATACACTATTCTGCAAAGAAAAAGTTCAAAGTTTGGTTCACTACTTTTTTCTGATAATTCTGTTGTTTTGCTTTAAAGAAAACAAACTGTTATGTATTTAAAATAAAAGAAACCTTACAAATGGTGTAATGGAAGAGAAAAATCCTTTGTCACATTTTGCAAGTAGTTTCATCTTTACAGAAGGTGTTAATTCAAAGATACATAAACAGTTATTAGCCCAGATTCTGGATCTAGCGAACAAAGGGGTTAAACGTTGTGCTGCAGCTTCAAGTTTATGTTTTTAATAGCTTTGCTAGCTTTAAAAAAAAAAAAAAATAATGTGTAACATTTTATACTGCCCCCCAGGTAACTGTTCATATGGATAAAAGATATTATTTGTAACAGACTCTGGCCCTTAAAGACCTCTAGGGTAAATGCTAGAGTATATATACCCCTTGAAACTTGACAACTGTATTTTAAAAGACAAACTGTATGCTTATTACATTTTTACAGAGGGGCAAAACAATTATTTTTAATGAATGGATTTGTGAAAAAAATTGATAAATGTAATGTGCAACATATAAAGCAGTCTAAGGGTGTATAGACTGAGCATACATAATTTTGTTTATAAAAACAACATATTTATTTTGAATATTTGACAATAAAGGCTAATGCTTAGACCTTTGGGCATTTCAAATCTGTTTTCAAATACCTTGCTATAAGAATAAAACTCATTTTATAGAATAAGCTTTTTACTGCCTAATATTTCCAAAATATTCTATTAGAAATGTGTCATTTAGTTCCTAATCCTATAAATAGTTATGCAGGTAACTCAGTATATTGAAATCACAGCATTACTTATGGGTATAAGCTTTAGCAGCTTGGTTCCTTAATATTTACTGGATAGCTAAGGGTGGCATGAAGACCTGACCTAACCTAGTGTTAGGTCTATGTAAGTGCCGATTTGTACAGATGTTCAGGGAGGTTAGATCGGGCTTGTGGAGGTGAACTAAGTAAAATGAGAAATTAAGGTTAGCTTGATCTACCAAACACATTTGGAGTGCAGCCTGGGGCCTGGAAAAGTGCAGCTGCTTGATCCAGTTCTGGGGCTGCACTCTTCCTACTCCTCTTCCCCCC
>NW_005841987.1:1507057-1515207 GCF_000455745.1 Alligator sinensis
GGGCTGTTTTTATCCCCCTCCTACCTCCAGATGGACAACCCCCCAGTAGACCTGCCAACCCCTGCCCTGGACCTGTTAGCCCTCCCTGATCCTGCCAACCCATCCCCCCTCCCAGTTTTTTTAGGTTGGTTTATGGTGTGGCTCCTGGCACCAGTGAATGTGCACAAGCCACTCCCAATCTACAGTAATATGGCTAAGGAAAGATAGGTAATTGTAGATCAGGTAAGACAATCTCTGCACATACCTAAACCACCTTTAAGAAGTACATGCTTCAGGTTATTTTTTCAAGTCTCAAATCAAAAGTAACCATCTGTCTGTCAGTTTCTAATCTCAGTCATCTTTGAACTCTGTGTCCAGAACATACCTTCTTTTGTGCTCTATTATTAGCAGATAGATCCTGATCCTTGGAAAAAGCCAGGGCAAAAAAATTAATATCTCTGATCATGGGCAGATCCAGGATTTCCAAATTGGGGGTGTGTAAGTAGGCTCTGAACTCTTCCCTTTCCCCCTCCCCACCCCCCCAGGTCAGCAGGCAGATAACACCACAGGAGCAGCAGACTTTATGTCTCTTGGGGAAATAAAAGTCTTCCCACTCAGTGGCATGTTTGCTCCTCTCCCCTCCCCCTCCCCTCTCCCTCCTGCTTGGCTGCTGATGTTGTTCCCAGCTGGGCCAGGGCAGATGCTCCAGAGCTGGTCCTGTCCCACTGCATCCAGGCTGCACATGGAACCAAGCTTGGGTAGAGAGAGCAGTGGCAGTTCCTCCTCCCACTTCCAGGCTGCCCGGGGACACTGGGAAGATGGTAGGGAGGGAGACCAGGGTAGCTCTGCAGCTTCCTCCTCCCTCCCACCTCTCTTTCTCTTCTACCATAGGGCAGCTGTAGGCGGGGAAAGATGTGGGGGGAGGGAGTTGCTGCTACGCATAGGAAAGAGAGGGGGGAATTCTTAATTGCTTTGGGGTCTTTAAAAAATAATGCCCCTGGCAGCTACTCTGTTGACTGAAAGCAGGGTGTGCTTATGCCACTGCACCCTTCTCTGAATCCATCCCTGTCTGTGACCTCTGTACTCAGGTTAAAAAGTACATGCAATAATTTTCATGCATTCTAATTTTTTTTTATCTGAAACAAAGCACTGCTGAATGTTACACTGTAGTAGTGCCCATGCATTTTGTAGCTGGTACCTGGTATACAGTAGAGCCATTATGTCTGTGATTGAAGACTTCCATAGTTAATTTTTTTTTGTGGGCTCCACAATTTGCCCCCTACTAATAGGTAGATAGTAATAAACCATGTGACAGGAAAATCTTTTCCCCAAATTACATACGAAGGTGGACTTTTTATATCCGTTATTGTTTTTGTATAATTATATGGTATAAGCTTATATAGAATCATGGAAAATTAGGGTTGGAAGGTACCTCCAGTTCAACCTTCTGCTCAAAGTAGGACTGTCCCCACCTATATCATCCCAGCCAAGGCTTTGTCTAGCTGGGTCTTAACAACCTCCAAGGATGGAGTCTGCAACCTCTCTGGGTAACTTGTTCCAGTGCTTTAGTACTATTCTTGTGAGAGAGTTTTTCCTAATATCTAACCTATACTTCCCTTGCTGCAACTTGAGACCACTGCTCCTTGTTCTGTCATCTGCCACCACTGACAACAGTCCAGCTCCATCTTCTTTTGAACCCCACTTCAGGTAGCTGAAGGCTGCTATTAGGTCTCCACTCAATCTGGTCTTCTCCAGACTAAATAAGCCCAGTTCCTTCGGCCCCTCCTCATTAGTCATGTCTCCCAGCCCCTGGACCATTTTCATTGCTCTCCAGTTTGTCCACATTCTTTCTGTAGTGGGGGCTGCAAAATGGGACACAGTACTCCAGCACTGAATAGAGGAGAAGAATCACTTCCCTCAATATGCTGGCATACCCTCCTACTAATGCATATCCTGGGGCAAATCATGTGGATCCCAGATGCATGTGGGGCCTTAAAAGGCACCACAACGCCCTTGAGGCGGTTGCGATTTGCTGCTCTAAGCAATCGCAACAGCAGCAGCAGCAGCAGCAGCACAAAACCTATGGAGGGGGAAGGGGAGTGCTGTGCAGGCTTTAAAGGAATGAGGTGAGCACTGCTCCCAATGGATTTGCCCCCCTGGCTGCTACACAAGCCCAAGCTGCAGCACCACAGACCCCTTGTTATGGGCATCCCTGCCCCTGCCCTGGCTGCTCCCCTCCCCATGCCGTCACCTCTCACCTCTCTGGGGTCTCCCAGCCTGTGCTAAGGGGGCTGTTGGAGAGGGGAGGGGGTCAGGGAAGAGCAGCCTAGAGACTTGTGAAGGACAGGCACTAGAAACCGGCAGTGACTGGCAGGCTGAGCTGCTCCACTGCAACCCATGGGGCAGGGTTGCAAATTTAAGAGAATTTAATTTATGCTATTAGTTAGCACCTGTGTGTTTACTAACAGCATGGCATGTGGCACGAAAATGATAGTATGTTGGACTTCACTGCATCTGTAATACACACGGATCATTTGTTTAGAATTGCTGAGCAGTTTTCTGCCAAGCAGTTCTTTATACATTTCAGATTGGGGTCCCTGGTTGTGGCACACAATAATCCTTATTTGTTTATTGTAGTGTATAAGCTTAACAGAAGAAACATTAAAATTGCAATTTTGTGTTGCATGTGGTGCAGCCTACTTTTAGTTCAGTTTCTGGGGAATTGGTACGTGATTGATATTTCATATTTTGAACTGCTGAAATACGAGGCCTTTGGGAGTGAACTAAGTTTTTTCCTTTGAAGACTTGGATACAAATCCCATTTTACATCAGAAAAGAAAGTAAGTTTTGTTTCTTGTTCTCCTTTCTATATGCTCATCACAAAATTACAATACTGATTGGTCTGTTTGACAATGTATAGTCCTTGAGAGAGTTGTGTAAGAGAGTGCTCGATTCAGTATCTGCCTTTTCTACCCATAGCTGCATCAGTGCCTTTTTACTCTCCTTTTTAATGAGTATTGAATCACCCACTTGTTTTTACAGAACTACATACACAGTATGTATTTGAAACAAAAGTTATCCCCTAGTAGCCCATTAGGATAATGAATACTGATCCATTTATGTGCAGAGAGAGTGTAGTTCATCCTGATAGAGATCAGGTAGAGAGTGTCTTGTGGTGTGGCTACATCTTGGAGCTATAGTCTTGGCTTAGGTGTGACCAGGGCTTTGTAAGGATGAAATTACTTCTATCCAAATACTTTATAATAAATTTCTTCTGAAAATTTCGTCAGTGAAAGCCAAAGTAAGGGCAAATAACCAAGAGCAAATATGAACTGCCATAAAGTTTTTATAAGAGCACTGATGTACAATATTGCAGTCTAATAATGAACAAATATCATTATTAGACTGCAAAGGACAATACTCTGTTAAGTTGTTTATTTGACAATTTTTGTCATCAGTGTTTTGTTTTTTTAAGTTTTGAAATAGTATAAATAAAAATAGCTACTGTGACCAGTGGCTGAATTGAAGTCCAAGAGTTTATCGGTATTAATTTCAGTGAGATTAATAAAACATTATCATCCTTTTTGTTCCCTACCAAAAATTAGACTGCTCAGAATTGCTATTTTAATTTTCAGTATGATTGAGAGAGACTGTGTAAAAAGTTTTGCAACATCTGCTAAGGAGGTAGAATCCCCAGCTGCTCTGTTAACTGCTCTGCTGTAGCACAAAGTAGCCAAAAGCAAGTCTTGACCCTTGGTGTCCTGGTAAAGCATCATATTTTAGGAAGGATTCCTACATCTGGTGATTTAGAACCTGACCAGAAAATTAAAAAACAAAACTGTGTTAGAAGATAGGACTAATAATTTTAGAACAGAACTACCTGAAATTTATTCAGGCAGACAGCAATATGATCTTAAACATTCACTTTGCATTAATCAACTTTGCCTCAGATAAAATGCTGGCAGATGGTAGCTATTCATTTTAACAGTGACAGGTTTTCTGTACATTTTTCTGTATAACCCCCACACACTTCCCTCCAAAAAGTTTGTTCTTTAATTTGTTCAACATGCATCCATCTTTAAATGCAGTACTGTTATTAAGCATTTTCATAATTGTGGTCATTAAAAAGGACTGATACTGATCTTAGATTGATATAAATTAGGAGTAGCTCCTTTGAAGTCAGTGAAATTATTCTGGTATAAAACTGGCATACGTGAGATTAAAATCAGGCCCTGGGTGGAAGAATTAGGGACACCTGTAAAAAGGCATTTAGGTTTATTATTTTCTGATTTTGCAGCTAATTTCATCTTCTAGAATTAATTTAGCTAATCCCAGTTTTCATTTCTTGTTATACCTTATTTTATCTGAGTTGCATAGCAGAAAATGAATGAATGAGATTGTCTATGTGGCCTTAGAAAGAGGATAGTTACTGATGTTAGCTTCCTGAAATTAAGATGTGTAAACTCCTTAATTTTTCTTGAGGATTACATGGTTATGAAAGTCTTCTATTATTTGACAGGCCAGGATCTAGAGCACATTGATGCCAGGCATGTTAAGAGAACCAAAAATTATATAAATTCAACAATCGTAGAATATAAAGAGTTTACTTATGTGGAATCCCAATCTGGGTGAGGTGCATGAGATTTTTGAAATTCAACAAACATTTTATGATAAGAACTGAAATTCTTTTTGCCAAGTTGTAGCATGTTTTAGTGTTTTTTTAATGTTTTTAGAGTACTTTGGGGAATCTTTTTTTGTTTTGTTTTGTCCGAAATGAATATTATGCACCACCTGGAGTATTGTTAACAGTAAAATGTAGTGAAATTGTTCATTGTGATTCTGTATTTCCACATTTATGATTTTAATGGGTATATTATCTATTCTCTTGAACTGTTGTCTTGTATATACTTTACTTTTGAATTAGTCATAGATTAAGTTTCAATTTTCAAGTAACAAACATACACTATACTATGTTGCAAAGATTGGGGTAGTTTTCCATTCTGATCCTCATGCCAGTCAATAAAGTTTATTTTATGTTTCAAAAGAAAAGGAATAAATCTTTCAATTTGCATCCTATAAGAAAAATATTCTGGAATCTTTACAGAATATTTTACATCAGTGTTGCTTCTTTCCTGATTGCAAATATTTTTAACATAAAATTTAAATCTTGCAATTTTTGACAGTTATAAAGTATGTGCATTATTTGGACTAACAACTTTGTATTCCATTTTCATAAATATCTAGCTTTCTTAGTAAGTACATTAGGGTTGGCTGAATTTTGTGAAGATGTATTGAAAAGGTGTTGTATGAAATGCATACCAAATGGAAAAAACTGTATTGGAGGGATATTCACATTTTTGATGGTATGGGTATGTGAGACTGTATATGTGTTGTGGGGGATAGGGCGTTGTTTTGTTTCACCCTGCACACACCAACCTGATCCAATAATAATTAAAGTAAAGGAAAATTGAATTCAGTGAATTTTGGATCATGCTCCAAGGGACATTAGAATAGTTAGACCAGAACAGACCCATTGTCTCTTAGGGTAGTTACTAGATCGTTAACTCTCTTGTCTGAAGTGTTATGGGATGGACTAAACTCCCTTGGTGCAAGTCGTGGTTTTAACCCATGTAGTGTATCTACTTTGGAGGGTAGTACCGATGGAATTACAGTGATGTAGCTATATTCCTGAAATAGACCAGGCCTAAGGCGGTAGCTTATGCCAGATGCTTCATTAAAGGAGTAAAACTCTGATAAGGCCCCTAATGATATAAAAATAAATGGAATGATTTTTTTTCCTGAAACCAGCTAGTGGCCAGCTTAAGTCTTGAATCATAAAAACTAATAACGTGTCTAATTTTACTGTAGCTAATACAACTGTAGATATAATTTTATAATGTATCTAATTCTTTTTAGCATCTTATTAATCTATTGACTTTAATAACATCCTGTAGCAGTGAGTTTCACTGATTCATATGTTGTGTAGGAAGAAAAAAGTCCTTCTGAAATTAATTGTTCTAATTTCTATATTATTTCCATGCATCAGAGCACTTTCACATACTTTTAATCACTTTTTTGCCCATTTCTGAACAGTTGTGATTTCTGTGTTTCTTTGACTCCTAAGGTCCATACGAACTGTTAAAATTGAAAGCAATATACAAGACAAATCTAGACCATTAATAGCACTATAATATTTCTATTTAACTTTGCATTCCTCTTCTTATGAATTTTAACTTTTTAATTTTATTGTATTTTATTTTATTTTATTTTATGCTATTCTGGTTCAGCTATGTCTTGAGTAGATGGCTTTAAGCAGTTAGCTTATTTATCTGACTCACAGATAAACAGTCAAAGCCTGCTGTACTCTGAGGAAATGGGGAACTTCTGGCTGTGGAAGAGCAGGTAGTACTTACAGTCTTATTGTTGGGGACTTCTCTAAGGGAGCCCAGGTTTTACCTTCTCTTCAGAACTCCAACAAAGGCAGTTTGTACAATGTGCTGAATTGGCTCATCAGGCAACAAACAGTCTTAAGACCACTGCTATTTACCTTTTCAGCTTACCAACCTCCAACCCATTCATTGCTATGTATAGAGAAGCTGTTTATACTATTGAATACGTTTCTGGAGTTATGTTTTCTTATTTTTTCTCTCTTTGATTCTTGTATAGCTGGAAATCCAGTAATCTTGTAAATATGGGCATCGGAAGACTATCTGATGGTATGCTTTATTAGGAAAGGTTTACAAACAGGTTAAGAGGCATAAATTAAAGGTTGTTTTGCTTTTTTAGTAAGGTGAGCATAGAAAACATGTCAATAAACCTTTATAACCTATGGCACCATTTTCAAAGTTCATATATATGAAACATAATGTTTAGATTGATGATAGCTGTGTGACAAGTTAGAGAGCTATGGAGTACATTTCATTTCTCATGGACCTTGAGAGTCAACCAGTTTAAATTTGATCACTAATTTATCTAAGGACTATTTCTAACATTGTTTCATTTTCTCTTAAGAGACCAGGTATAAAGTTCTTTTTTTCCTCTGATTTCAGTTATTCCCCAAAATCGTATCGGCTGAACTGTAGTAAAGGCGATTTATTCTTAGAGTATTATCAGGTTTGAGGTACAACATCTTGCAAACTATTTGGGAGTTACAAACTGTTGGAAAGGGGAGAATCCAAGCTTTCTGAATATATAATAATCTGCAATGTCAAGTTTTGATGTGATATAAAGAAAATGCTATTTAAGGTGCTATTTATATGTTTTAAAAATTCATTTGCTTAATTTTTTTCTCCCTTAGGACATGAACTTTGCACTCATAGGGCACGTCCACACCTGCAAGCACGTGCGCTTGCAGCAGCTCAAATAGAAATGGTGCAAATTTAAGTTGGGGCTTTTTGCCTCAGCGCACGTGCTCAGACATGCACTTCATTGTGGAGCAAATTGTACCACTTGGGGCAAAATAACCCTGCCTGGCTCCTCCCGGATCTGCAGCCAGGGGGAGCTAGTGCCTGGGGCCAGCACCTGTGCTTTCCTCAGTAGTATAAAAAGCTGCCCTGTCCTGGCCCCAGCAGTATAAAAACCTGCCCCGGCAAGCAGCTCAGGGCTACTCGCTCTCCGGAGCTTCTGGGGCTCAGCTGCTTGGTACCTGAGGACACTACCCCTTGTGCCAGCTGGACTGCTGTAGCAGCATCCCAAATACATTTTTAAAAATAACCCCAAATCCATGTTTTTCCACAATTAACACAAAAGACCACGCCACACACACACACACACACACACATACGCATACACACACATCTAGACAGAGAGAGAGAGTGAGACAGCAATCAGTTGGGCAATGTTTTATTGGTATATTTACATTGTTAATGCAGTGTGGAAGCCTAACAGTGTCTCTATCATCATGATAAAATACATTCTAAATACCTATATGTGTTGATGTGTACTTTTGGTTTTCTTTGCACATGATGGGTGTGTGATAGGGAGATGTGGTATTTGCAGGAAGGGGGTGAGAAGGGGTATGGGGGAAGGCAGGTGTGTGTGTGTGGAGGGATGTGGGTTGGTGTGTGGGTAGGTGTGGGGCGATTGCTGGGGGGAGTAGGGATGTGGGGAACCTTGTCGGGGACTGTTCAGGAGGGGTGGGTCTGGCCCCCACAGGGTGCAGCCCTCCCATA
>NW_005841987.1:1515217-1550775 GCF_000455745.1 Alligator sinensis
AGTCCCTATCCCCCACAGAGCTCCAGCCCTGCCATCCAGGGTTCCAGCCCCTGGACAGCCCAGGCCCCCCTGCCCAGGGTCCCAGCTCCCCCTGGAGGGCCACAGCCCACCTGCCCAGGGTCCCAGGCACCTCGGAGGGCAACAGTCCCCCTGCCCAGGCTCCCAGCTCCCCCTGGAGGGCCCCAGCCCCCCCTCCCAGGGCCCATAACTTTCCTTTAGCAGCAGCAGTGGGAGTGGGGCCCTCTGAGCCAAGGTGGCAGGACCTGGCATGGCACGCAGTCCCGGCGGGCTGGGCCTAGCCGGGTCCTGGGGCTTCTCTGCTGCTGGGCCGGGCCCTTGGTGGCAGGACCTGCTGCCCTTTCCTGCCTGGTTGGGCTGGGCCCTTGGTGGCAGGACCCAGTGCAGCATGCAGGGACCACATGCCAGGCCCAGCTGGGTCCTGCCGGCCCTGGGGTCCCTCTGCCGCCTGACTCGGCTGGGAGCTTGGTGGCAGGACCTGGCTGGGCCCAGGATGCGAGGTGGCACAGGGGCCCTGAGGGCTGCAGGACCTGCCTGGGCAGGGATTGGGGGGGTCTGGAGGGCTAGCGGAGGGAGGGGCTGGCAGGGGGAGGGGCCGGGAAGGGCAGGGATCAGAGGAGCTGAGGGAGCGGGCGGGGCTACTGGGGGTCCATCTCCGTGGTCCCCTCCCTCCTCCTCCAGCCTGCCTCCAACCCCTTACTCACTGGCAGTGGAGCCCTGGTGCTGAACACACAGCCCCACCCGCCACCTGTTTCAGCACCAGGGTGAGGGGCCAACCATGGAGATGCTCTGGTAGCCAGAGGATCTCCCTGGAGGACCCAGCCTCTGGTTGCCTCAGGGCATGGTCCAGGACCGTGCCCTGCCCTGCTTTTTTTTGTTTAATTTTTTTTAGACTCCTGGATATCCAGGGGTCTAAATTTCTCCAGGCCTTGCAAGTTTGCAGCGCCGGGAACATTTTTTTGTTCCTGCACGTACCTCTTGCCCCGCCTCAAAGGGGTTTGAGGCGGGGCAAGAGGCATGTGCACACTCGTCTGGACACGCCCATAGTAACTTACATATCTGGTTTTAGAACAGATAGATACAGAACAAATACCAAAACAAATTTAAAAACCATGTCACTTTCCTGTAAAATATATGGTGACTTGGTATAGAATTGACATTCATTTGGAATGACCTGCATAATTCATTGTAGATTCACTAAGCATCAGTAATAAAGCTGCCCTAAACAAATTTTTTGCCATACCACATGATCAAATTTTTCTTATGTATGTTTTATTGTGTGACTTCGCCGACCCCTCTGAAGTGTAGTTACCTCCAAAATGGAAAGCAGCAGCTCTTGGGCAGAACATAGCAAGTCTGCAAAAGTAGTAAAGAATGGTGTATTTGGTTACAGTGATAGAGGCAATGTAAATGTATAGAGTGTACTTTATCCCAATTAGAATTTGGTTAGGATGCTGTGGGTAATGTTTCTTTGTCGAAAAGCAGGAAGGGCTCCTGACCACAACTGGTCAGGGCTTTAAATTTACGTTTCTTTCAGAACGCAGTGTTCCAAACAGGGCAGTGTCACTTAACATTATGCTGTTATATTGCTTTAACACTGGCTCTGTAAAAAGAGTACCGCCTTATAATACTAATACCACTTTTCTTGTTCAGTATTTCACATTGACATACAAACCAGATTCAACCATGCTAAGCTTGTATATTTTAGCCGAATCGCATATCTTGAAGGTTATACCTACTATTTTCATATTTAATACCTTTCTCTAAGTAACTTTATTAAAAGACTTTGAAATTATAAATTATATTCACCAGTTTGACTTTATCTTCTTTATAGCTGATCGTACCTCATCTTCAGTACCTGTAAAAAGCAACCCCAGGGTAGGTATTTCTTCATTCTCTATAATGAAGATCTTTGCAAAGGAATCATTTAGGTTTTCTGCACTCTCCTTATTCCCTTTGATTGCCCACTTTACACTGGTGGTCTAGCGGACCCAGTGGCTCTAATGAGGGCTTCCTATTTCAGATGCACTTAAAGAATTTCTTATTATTTATCTTTATATCTTTGGCTATTTGTTCTTCAGATTTCCTCTTATCTCTGTTAATCTCCATTTTACACTTTGCCTGTTGAAGTTTATATCCCAGTCTAATAGCAACTGGAAGAGAGAATAAAGGGAACAGCAGTGGGCATGACACCATAAACAAATGCATGAGTTCCATTCTGCAGCAGAGTTACTAGAAGAAATTTAGACCTATTATAAGCATCATTTGTAATAATTATTAGGATGAAAGATATATCCACAGTGGGCCTAATGCTCCTCTCACTTATACCAATTTTACATCAATGTAACCATTTTGCAGTGTTTAAAATGGTGATTTATCACTCTGTGTGGGGAAAATCAGGCTCAATCAGTAGAAAAGCAGTTGTTTCAACATTTATTTGTGTGGGGTTAAGTGATATTTCTGCTATAAGGGTTGTTATCTTATATTTCCTCTTAGCACCATAACCATATTTCTTTTAAACTTAATAACAGGTTTGTGTTTAATAAAGATGTTTATCTATTTGAAACATGGTTAAAAGCCGCCTTCTTAGAATAAATGTAGTGAGGTAACAATACTGAATTGAATAATTCTTCTATGCATATAATTCTATGTATATCATACCAGGCAGAATAAAAAAGGAGTAATCTGAGAACATCTCCAATTTTTTATTTATGTAAAAGAATATCCCATTTTTAATTAAAGATGGAATTTAAGAATGATAAATGGAACCGTTATGTAGTAGAAGCTAGGTTTCAGGCATTTTTCTACTGTTCTAAGATTGCTGCAGGTTTGACAGTGCCTTTGGCTTTTGTGAGCAAATGCATTTCCTACTTGTGACAGAGTAGTTGTAACTCACTAACATGAAACAGTTATCATGCATAACGACATCTCTATGTTTAAACCCTGAGGAGTAGAATTATTTTAAACTGTGCATATGCAGAAATTCCTGGTAATCAATTTTATTAAAAACATAACAGCTAAAAGTTTTATCTGCCATATACATTCAGATAAATGATGTTAAAGATACTAAAATTATGTGCAAAGAAGAGATGAATTTCAAGGTAAACTATAGAAGAGAAGTTTTCTTTTTACAACAAAAGGCTTCATACTTTGCAGGAGGACTTTGTCTGTTGAAGTTATGCTGTGTTAGTACAGTCACAAGCTTGCTGAAATTAGATTTTATTTCTGAAGGAAATGCATTACGCCATACTTTTAAATGCCAACCATAACTTCTGTCCTTACAACCATTGCTAACCTGGAATTTGCACTTTAGACCTATTCTCCTTCTATTATGCATCTTGATTCCTGCAGGTTAGGGTTGGTATGGGGAGGCTAATAAATGGATCAAGAACAGTGAGGATACAGGAAGCAGAGGGCTAATTTACGTGATCATTAATTTCCATGTACAGTCTGACTTCTCCCTGTCACACTTAAAGGATTTTAGAGTTCACTGGACTTCTGGTACATACTCTAGGCTGCCATTTCCTAATAATTTCCTTTTGAATCAAACCCCACAATATTTTTTCTAGCATAGAATTTTTTAAGACAAAATTAGCCCTGAATTGTTACATCCATATTAATTGGAGACTTTGTCTTTTGTCATCTGTTTTGATGGGGTTAAGGAAAAGGGGGGTTTTAGAGGACTGGAATTGAGAAATCCTGATCTCCTTGAGGTTAATGGGAGTTTTGCCAGGGATGCCAGTGGGTCAGTTTTAACATTGAGTGTTCTTATGCAACTTTTTTATTCTATGTATCCCTGAGTTACCCTGGTTACAAATAAGGCATTCTCACCTATTTTTGCACCTTACCTAGGAATTTATTGTACCTGTTAGGTTTAACCTTTGTGGCTTCTCTCTACTGTTACTGTTACTAATGCTCTGATACATTTTAATTAGGCAGGTTTGGTTGATAAAACTACTCTTGATTGCTTCTCTGTGTTTAGGGTTCACTCTTGTTGTCTCCAGCATGCCAATCTTAAGAGATCCAGCTGAGAGTATTCCAATTATAGAAACTTGATCTAAAGTATATATAGCTGATTTTAGCCCAAGACCATAGAATTATGATAGGGCTAGAGTGACACACATTCTTGTGAAGTGGGGTTGGTCTTGGAGTATCTTTTTGGCAAGAGTTTGTGACCATGCTTCAAAGTTGCCATGGCATTAGAGTACTGGAAACCTATTCAGTGATGTAGGCACAGACATATAACCTCTTCAAAGGAGTGCTGAGTTTTAGTGGAAACTTGTGATCGAGGAAGTAGTATGAGTAATTAGAAACTACTGTACAGAGGTCAGACTGTTAGGCCATGAGACTTAGCTGAAGTTTGATGAAGTACTGGTGACTTAAATTTAATATTTTTAAAGGTATTTATGCCTGTTGGGTTCTTTCCTACTGCTGATAAGCAAAATACCCCTAATTTTTTATGTAAGGCTTAATAGTTACAGAGAGGACATTTTCTATCATTTATGTTAATAATAGTTGTTATTAATTATATATTAAGTATGTTAACATACTAACTCATTTGCATGTACAGCTATGTCATACTTGCATTACATCCAGGTGGTAGAGTGGGACAGTATAATAGATGAAAGAAGTTGTTTTCTCAAATCTGTCTTCACATGGGGCTTCAGAACACTTAATTTTGAAGATCAATATAAAGATTAAAAATGTATATAAATGAATGTGCTCCAGTAGTATTATTAGCGAGGTATATTTCCACTGTTATTTAAAAAAATATATTTACATTCATATTAAAAAAAATGTTCATGGCTTTGAACAGAAATAGCTGGATAAAAGGACATTGATGTTTCGTGTCGAAATAGAGTTTTTGGGTCTGATAAATATGAAGATATTTGCAGTATACACACATTCCTTTGTCGGGGCGAGCAATTATTTCAGATGGAGGGCTGCTTAATTAGGTTTGTGAGTTTCAAGGGCTGCATGGTTAGCCCTGCCCCTTGACAGTTTCCCCACCCCCCTGGTCTCCATCTTGGTACTGGAAGTCCCGTCCTTAACCACTGACCTTTGCTACTGGAAGTCCTTCCCCTTGCCTCCCAGAAATACTCCTTTCCGGTAGGGGGTTGCCATCTTAGAAACAGGAAAAAATCAAATCATACACTAAAAGTCAAACACTTATTATACATATTTTAATTTTATTACAAAAAAATATTTTTGTCATGATTTGTGTTTGCATAGTGTAGAGGTGACTGCATAGTAACTGAAAAAGAAAGTCTTAAATCTTGTATATTGTGTGGGGGGAGTGTTTGGGGGTGTGGGGGGTATGGTGGGGTGTGGGGGGTAAGCTGGGAGTGTGTGTATATGTGGGGAGGGTTGTGGGGACAGGGTGTAGGTATGTGGTGTTTGTGGGGTATGAGGGTGGGTGGGGGAGTGTGGGAACCACCCCCACTCTTCCCCCATGGCGCACAGCCTTGCAGGCAGTGGCAGCAGCAGCAGCAGGTGGCGGTGCTTTGGGGATTCATGTCTAATGCAGGCACTGGTGCCCAGTGGTGCACGGCTGCAGCTGGCGCTGGACATTGTGGCGAGGAGCACAGCCCCCACTGGGTCACCTCTATTACGGGGGTTCCCTGCCACGCACAGGCAGCTCCTATACTTGCACGCCACTGCGTCCCTGTTGTGCAGGTTCCAGGACTCCGCTGGAAGGATCCACGGCCCCTGCTTCCTTGCGCAGTCCTGGGACCTGTGTGTCAGGGGCAGCAAAGGAAGCCAGCTCCAACATGTGGAGCTTCCCTCCAGTGGTGTGCGAGTGTGAGGGCTCTTTGTGTGTGGCAGGGAACCCCTGCTATAGAGATGGTCGGGTGAGAGCTGCACTCCTTTCCACCATGTAAAGCACTGGCAGGAGCCATGTGGCACTGGGTGTCAGTGCCTGCACCAGGCATGAGTGCCCTGAGCACCCTTGCCTGGTGCTGCTGCTGCATGCAGGGCTGTGCACCATTGGGGAGATGGGGAGGGTCTTGATACCACCCCATCTCCCTCACAACAACACCATGCCCACCCAAGTTCTGCACTGCTGTCAGTCCCCCTTGGTGTGGGCTCCATACTGCCACGAGCCCCAGACCCCACCCCATGCTCCCTGCCCCCACCTAGCTGCAGCTCCTGTCCCTGCTGCTTCACTACCTGATACCCAGAGTGAGTGGGATGCCAGGGAAGCTGAGTAGGTCCCCTGGTGGCTGCAGCAGTGGCAGCAGCAGCCCCATCTGGAAGCTGCATGCTGGCTAGGCCGGGTCCTTCTGTCCACATGGGTGACAGTGAGTTGCAATAGGGCAGGGGTTCTCAAACTGTGGGTCACGGCCCCCTGGGAGTCGCAAGCAACTCAAAAGGGTGTTGCAAATTCTCTTCCCTCCCTAAAAGCGGTGGTGTGGGGGTGGGGCTGCCGCCACCATTGAACACTCCATGCTGCCACTGTGTGCTGCGCTCCACTTCCTCGCACCCAAGTTCGGCCAGTTGACAAATGGGGGGCAGGGGGTCCCCAGCGGCTGGCCGGCCAGCTAGACTCGGGTGTGGGGAAGTGGTGCGCAGTGGTGGCACAGAGTGCTCGATGGTGGCGGCGGCCCCGTCTCCTGTGCCACCACTTGTAGGGAGGGAAGAGAAGTTTGCAACCCCCTTGTCGCTGTATCAAAAAGTTTGAGAATCCCTGCAATACAGTATGTTGGGGGGGGGGGGGGCACCTCACTACCGCCTTTGTGGACAGAACTTTGTGGTAAAGTTAATGGTGAGCACCATGTGCTGGATGAAAGTGCCTGGTGGGCTGCATCTGGCCCATGGTGTATTTTGCCCACCCCTGCTTTATGTATTTTCTTATTATGGTTTAGGTAACTGAATTAAATCTATATCTGGAATGTGATCTTAACCAAATTAACAGGGGTTTTCCAATAACGGTATATAGATCAAGGTTTAAATCACAGGGAGCTCTAATTTTTTTTTAGTATTTGATTATATGTGAATAACACTTTAAATCAGTGGGACAGATGTAACATCTTTCTCTGTGTCAGTGGTTCTCAACATTTATAGACTCAAGGCACTCCTCAGAAAATGCCAGTTCTTATTTTCATTAGTTTTTTTTACTATAGAAAAATAATGGAGCAATTATTTTTTTGCTAAGAACTCAGAAAGACCATAATATAACAGAATGCTTTTAGCCCTCGGTTCCTAATTGGAACCTCTGGGTTGATCCTGCGAATTGTTTAGGTGTTTGCACGCCTAACAATGCTAATATTACGTGGCACCCCACAGCACCCTTAACAGTATCTCACAATACCCCAGGGTGCCATGACACTTGGGTGAGAATTACTGCTGTATGCTTTCAGAAAACTTGTTGTCAGCAAAATTGGCGCATTTAAGTGCACTGGTGGAAACTGCATATCAACATTCAAGAGAGTGAGAATACCAGTTTAGCTGAAGAATAAGTGGGAGGGTTTTGTTGTATTCCCTTGTAAAAAGGCCTGTTAGAGTATTTAATCCATTGAAATGTATGAGCTCAACAGACTCCTTACAGTTTGGAAGGCTGCAAATTTCATTTTTTCAAACCCATCACATCTGATGGACCTGTGTATCTGGATATCTTTCAACATAGAGAATTTGAGTCCCATACCTGATGTACAACAATATTGGAATGCTCCTTTGTAAGTCAAGATAAGATCAAGACATATAATTATTGTTAGTTGGTTTGCTTAGACATTGAAGCTTAAGTTATTGTTGAAAAGGAAGGCAAGAAAACAGTGCTTCCACAACAGAGGAAAATTCTTAGGTACTTAGCTACCCTAGTTTGGTACAGTATTACTATGGTATTTGCACTCCTATTATCCCCCTTTGCACTCCTATTTTCAGTGCACCATTACACAGTATATTTTAGGTTTTTTTCTTCTGGACGTTTGGGTTTTTTTCTTCTGAACATGTATTATGGAACTTAGAATTTTAACTCCATTAATTCATGCTTGTAATATTGTAATATTTCTGAATTTACCTGCTCGTAATATTTCTGAATTTTGTCTATAAAATTCTAAGCAGAAGTCCTCTGTTATTATGAAGTTGATCACAAGGTGAATCATTGTTGGTTAAGGTAGAATGTTTCATATTGTTGAAAATTCTCAAGGGGAAGCACTAGGCCATGTAAGTGGCTTTTTGACCACAAAATCAAAACCATAGTAATTCTATTAGCTGTACTTCAGAAATATTTGTTTAGTTTTTCTTCAGATGGATAACCAATATGGAACATTCTGTCCACATCAAGACTTATTAAAAAGGTTAGAGCATTCTTCTAATTAGGAAAACTAATTAGCCAGATTGTTGCGTCTGTAATCAGAATTTTGTTAATGGATCTTTAAATACAACACCCCTACTTTTCTACTAACTTATTTTGAATTGACTTCTAAAATGCAGTATCTGGAAGTTATCATGTCTGTTATTGCAAAGTATTGTTCAAAATTATTCTTTAATATTCTTCAAATTGACTTAAATATAATAGGTTACAGTGAGATAACGTATTATTTTTTTTAAATCTTTATAGCTTACATTTTTATTAATACTATCAAATAGAATGACTGAAAAACTTCTTCGGTAATGTCATTACAACTTGTGCCTTATAATGGTTTAAAGTATTTTGATTATCATTATTACTTTTATCTGAACTTTTAAAAAAAATTAAATTCTACTTGGTGAAGACCTGGCTTAGCTTTAGGTAAAGGATTAGCTTTTGATGTTGCATCAAAACTAGATTTTGATGATACCTAAAGCTTTTCTTCCAGCTTTTCAGCCTGGAATGGAATAGTTACCACTCTTTACTTCAGTTTTCTATATTTCAAATTCCATAGGGATTAATTATCTGGTTTTCGCAGGGTCTTTGGTTGTTTGTGAACTCTGTCTTGGCATCCTAGCATCACATTTTAATAGACAATACAAAACCAAAGTGCTACAACAGTAAGAACTGGCTGTCTTGTGTTTGACTTCAGAAACATGGAGTGATCCACCTGATCACTCAGTGTTCAAAGCTTTTTGCAACTCCAATCTGGGAAATTCAGGAAGTTCTGGAGTGAGTAGTTGGCATCTCATCTCAAAGTATTAAGAATGTCAGACTTCTGATTACAGAAGTAACAACCTGGTAACAGTGCAAGACAAGAGAAAGGAGAAAAAACTAGTTTTTCCCAGAAGACTAAGCTGTTAAAAAGATGTGTGTAAAAGAATTATCCATCAAACCTGAGGTCTGAAAATGAGAGGCACAGAAAGATAATGAATATTACGGTGAATGCCAGGGAAATTAGGGTGCTTTAGAAGGGCTCATCAGTAGAGTGTTTATACTATAGCTTCTACTGGATAGGTGAATGTTTGCCAGCTCTTAAAAATGCTGACATACTAGAGCATTCCAACATCACTGTATACATTGAGGAATCTCTGAATAGAAGGGTTGGAAGATATGGTGACTGATTATGTTTCTTTGGAAGGAACTCTTCTGTATTTTTCTTAATAATGGCCCCAGAAAATTACTACAAAGTAAAATATTGCTTGATGTGGTAGAGCGGGTGGTCTTCCATGAGAAGACATTGCACACGTGTAAGCTTGGCAATTCTGGGTTTGTTTGTTTGCTTGTATATTAAAAGATCAGTGCATTTGCACATTTGAATTCTTTCCCTGAATCCCAGCATAGTTTTCTCTAGGACTCTTACCTATTATGGAGGTATGGCTGGTCAGGTATTATAAGGAATACCTGGCTATAGCTTATTCTTAGTCTATAAATAAACTAGAAGGAATGAGACTTGGAGGACAAAATATTGGGGCATGTTTCTCAGCTGCCTAAGAAAAAGGATTCCTCTTAGGGGTCTTTCTGCATGCAACTCCTTCCTGTAATACATTGAAGATTTCACTGTATAAATCGCTGTTTTCCTTTTACTGCTACATAATGGAATGCTTGGTTGTCTTTCAGAGTCTTGTTTATATGCCCATCTGGGGGGAAGTAGACAATGCATTTGTTTGGCTTTCAGCAGTGGATTTCATAGATTTCATAGATGTTAGGGCTGGAAGGGACCTTGGAAGATCATCAAGTCCAGCCCTCTGCCCCAGGGGCAGGAAGTCAGTTAGGGTCAAAGGATCCCAGAAAGATAAGCATCCAAGCATTTCTTGAATGAGTCCAGAGTAAGTGCCTGCACCACTTCTGGAGGGAATCTATTCCAGGTCTTGGAGACTCGGACCGTAAAGAAATTTTTTCTTATGTCCAGCCTAAAACGGTCTTGCAGGAGTTTATGACCATTGGTCCTTGTTTTTCCTTGGGGTGCTCTGGTGAACAGACGTTCTCCCAGATCCTGATGTACACCCCTTATGTACTTACAAGCAGCCAACAGGTCCCCTCTGAGCCTGTGCTTTTCCAGACTGCAGAGTCCCATGGCTCTCAGCCTCTCTTCATAAGACCTATTCTCTTGCCCTCTGATCATGCAGACGATATCCCTGACCTGCTTATAAGTGTGTATAAATACATATATACACACTCCTGTGAGTTCTAAGAGCTAATATTTGCCCCTGCATTGTATCCATTTGCAAAGAGTAAAATGGAGACAGATGACATGGTGGCTCTAGAAGGGTTTATGGAAATCAAAGTTTATGAGACCCATTTATGCAGTGAAAGGATTTGAATTGGTCAAAATGGCTGTTTGTATGTCACTTGAATTATGTCTGGTCTGTAGTCACTGTCATAAAACAACCTGGTGAATTTGGGTTAAGTTGTTGTCTTTGATACCAATGTTATTAATAAAATAACTGAGAAGGATGTCACTGAATTATTGCAAAACTGAAATTGGAAAGTCTGGTTCACAACCACTGAGGGAAGCACATGCATCATATGCTGGCACAGTATTGCCAAGTAGATCTGAAAAGGAAAAAGAGGTACCAAAATGAGAGATGGAAGGGATCACATGTATGAAGCTGAAATTGTAAAAAATAAGCAATCCAAAGGATCTCAGGCCTATAATGTGCTACCTTCTGCCAGTAAAGGCTTCACAGGTAAAAAGTTGAATCATCACTTTACCGCTAACAATATCTGGACACTGGAAAAAATGTCAGCAAGTAGGTCACTTGCAAGCAGGGCACTTGATTGAAAATGTAACCTCAAATCAGATAAGTAAAAAATGAAGGAACCTCTTAGTTGTATGTGATTTAGTCCCTTACTTTTGGCGCTTCAGAGTGCTTAGGTTATACAAATGAAATTTTAAATAACTCTTCCTGAGTGATAGAAATCCAATCCGTTTGATCACCTATGAATAACTAGAGCCAAAAATACGATACAGAGCCAGTCCTAATTTAGAAGGGAATCTTGGAAGGAGATTATCTGTGTCTCTTGGGTTTTTGTTCAACTCACTGAGCACCATGCAGCAAAATTCCATGCCAACTATGGTAGACATCCCAAATTCTTACATCTATTCTATATGAACAACTTCAAACTGCATATTCCCAATGCAAGTGAACTTCAGAGAATGATGGAAACTTCTTTCCATCAGTTTTCTTTAGTTGCTTCATTTTTATGAGCTTGCAGTTGGGCAACTGTAGCATATTATAAGTCCAGGACATAAGCATGGTTAGGCACACCGCTCTCATGGATGAAAATTAAATCATTTGGACTTGAAACATACATACAAATATTTGACACTGAACTCATTTTTAAAGGTCCAGTTTCCTCTCACTGAAAGAATAGTAACCAAGAGGTTCTGTGTACTAGTATATTCTTGAACTAGATGATGTTCATCTATGATCATCATAGATGATCATCTATGAACTAGATGATGATGCTAAAGTGCCATAATTCTTACCTCATTAATGTATCCTTATTCTTTTAATTTAGGAAGGTAGTAGTAGATTCTGGAAACAGGATACAGTCTGGGATTCAAGTGCTTGTACCCTGTATGAGAGGGGTGGCCAACCTGTGGTATGCATGGCAGCAAATGGTAGTGGCAGTTGTTGTGTGCGCGCCACACAATCTCCAGGCACTCGGTAAAGGAAAGCACTAGAATAATGATGGGGCTCAAGCTTCTGACCAGAGCAGAGTGCAGGGCAGGACACTGCTGCAAGATAGATGTCCCGACCAAGAGCCAGGTTAACTCTTCCCTGGCCCTGAAAATGCTGCCACATTCCCAGCTGTGGATCCTCCCCATATAAAACTGTGGTGGTAGTAGGGCCAAGGAAGTAGGACTAACTTGGCTCTTGGTAGTGACACCTTTATAGCAGAAACTGTTCCTTAATTGGGGTGAAATTGTACACAGTATTTCTTGAAAACAGATAGATAAGGTTTGGGAAATTAATCTGAAGAAGCAGAGGGAGCTACTAATTTGCCCAGTGTACTCTTTAAGGGCAGAAGTATTTTGAACAGAAATACTGTTGATGCTTCTGGGGATAGATGCTCTCTTGCAAGGTATTCTTTAGAGCAGGGCTGCCCAACTTCTAAGCAGCTGGGAGCCTCATACCCCATGGTCTACACTAACGGAGACTGCCATGGGCCCCAGGATTGGACACCACATGCCTCTTGGCTGCACCACTGCTTTATAGTGCACCCCTTCTTGAGAGTATTTAGAAAATTTTGATCAGTTTCATCAGCTTGGAAGCTTTTCTAGATGACTGTATCTCAGCTTTGTGAGTCCCCTTCCCACCCTTCTTTATATTTTTGTGTTTTAGCAGCTTTTTCTTTCCTGAGGATTGAATGTGCAGTTAGGCTGAGAGGTGAGTTTTCAGTACCGTTGTAGAAAGGGGGTCTTGGAATTTACTAGCAGATAGGTATTTTCTGTATAAGGAGAGAATATTCAGCCTTTTTTCACTCATGCATTTATGTAGAATAGGTTTGGATATTTTGAACCTTGGCATTGTAGCATATTTTTCTTCTGTTCTGCAAAGGAAAGGTAAATATAGCAAAGCTGGAAGTTTCTTAATTGTATATTTGATAGTCATTGCTTAATGCTAGAAGCATATTAATAGGAAGAATTATATTATTTTTACTCATGTACCACACTTATTTTTCCCAAAAATAAGTCCTTCAAAATTCGGGTGCAGAGAAAGTGATTTTCTTTAACAGGGCTTCACTCCATGGAAGCATAGAAGCATAAAGATACTGTGTTACAAGATGGCGGACGGTTTCTCGCTCCCTGCCAGGAGGGAAGGGATGCTGTTCTCCCCTTTTCACAGATGCTTTCAAATTGGCAATAGTTTTTGGCAAGTTTTATTTCATAGCAAAGATATAGGGGATGCGTAGAACTGAGGTACATGCCAATCCTATATCCCTTATCCCATATTCTTTTTATAAGATAAAAATTGCCAAAAAACTGGTGCCAGTTTGACTGTGCCCCCTCTTTCTTGCTAGCAAGGAGATAAAAACTGACAGCCATCTTGTAGTACAGTGCCTTCATGGAAAGATCAGCTCTAAGCCATGACTGGAAGAATCTGTTCCCTTTTCCTCTAAAAACAAGGTGCGTATCTTATTTGGGAATGAGTGGTATGTGAAGAAATAGGATATATATGCCTTCCTAACCATGCATACTCTTGGAAACTAAAGGGATATTTAGCATCTCTGGAGTAGGCCTTAGACACCTATGTAGTTGGAATAGTTGTTCAATTAAATCTACTGGGGGTGTACTGCTTAAGATTTTTTTGGCCGATACTGATAGCTGATTATTAGCAAGCCATATTGGTCACTATGTCAAACTGCTGATATACTGCCTGGCAACTTGGAGAGCAGCATCCGGCCAGTAAGTCTGTGGGGGGAAGGGGCATGGGGGGCAGCAGATTGAGGCCCCCATGGTGAGGGAGGGAGTGGGGCAGGGGCAGGCACTGCCCAGCCAGGGCAGCATGGAGTAGGGCACGGGATTGAGCCACGGGTCACTGGTCCAAAGAGTGTGGGGGGGCTGCCCCCCAGGGGAGGCATGGTGGGGCATGTGCTCCCTGGATTTGTGCGCGGGGCAAGGGCAGACTGCCCACTGCAGCCTCTTCCTGGCAGGGGGCTGGGCCGGGGCTGCATTCAGGGCGGGCAGGGCAGGTGGCAGAGGCACTGGGGTGGGGCGTTACAGCATGGGCTACAACCCCCCCAAATCTTCTCTAGCCACACTGTAGCCCCCCTCCCTGCCTTCCCTGAGTGCAGCCCCAGCCCAGCCCCACCACCAAGAACAGGCCGCAGTGGGCAGCCTGCCATTGTTCTGTGTACAGATCCGGGGGACACATGCTCCCCATGCTTCCCCTGGGGGTGCACACAGTGGTGGGAGCTGCCCCCTGGCGCACCTGAACAAGCCACCCATGGCTCTGTCCCACACCCTGCCCCAGTCCTGCTGGGCAGCACCTTCCCCTGCCCCAGCCCCAGCCTCATTTCCTTCTTCACTATGGGGGCCTTAATCTGCCCCAACATGCCCCTTCCCTCCCCTATGCCCTTTCCTCCCTGCAGACTTACCAGCCAGACGTTGCTCTGTGCACTGACAGCCTGCACTCCTGGACACGTACATGCACACAGCATTTATCTGTGACATTATTGTCCACATTGGCCAAAAAAAGCCAGTTACTGATAATGTCAATTTTCCTTTTATCGGTGCCAATAAAATATGGACCAATGTACTGGTGTACCTCTAAGATCTACCTTGATAACTGTCTCCTGTGGGACAATTGTGTTGTCACCTAGGACAGGTCTCTGAGTGAGTCTCAGGAAACAGTTGCATGAACATATGGTGAAAGAGGTCTTAATGACTGTGATGCATTGTCACATCAGCATTTTGCATATGTAGTAGTTTTAGTTCAGCTGGGCCAGGAGTACCTCTGAGAACTGTTTACGTATTTTTGTATTTAAAACTGAGGCACTTTGTTCCCATCCGCCTAGTATCATGTGTCTGTCTCACGATGTGCCAGTGGCAAATAATTCATAGTCATGGGTTTGCATTAGCATCAAAGAAGTTGCCAGCCTTTGAGTAATAGTTCACATTTCTAGGGAAGTTACTCAGTGAACTTGGTTGCCTTTGGAGAGCGAAAACGAGACAAGAGGGAAGACAGTGTGTGACCTTGTGTTGTAAAGCCACTAATAGTCAGGACTTTTCTTCAGGGAAGCTTGAATCACCATTACAGATTAAATGGGGGGGGGGGGGGGGGGGGGGGGAAAGGAGCTCTAAGGAGAGAGGGGTGGGGGGGGGGGGTTCAGTGAAAAGAGATCTAATTTGATTGACAGTATTTTTATCCATAGAAATTACTTTTAAAAAAGAAAACGATATTTTTGGGGGTGGTTGTAAAAGCTGGTTAAATCTTGTGCATATGCTAAGGTATTCTTTATTAATTTGAGTTAACCTTGTAAATTAATGCCTTATAACATTATTTATCATTTAAAGAAAAAATAACCTTTCTCAGTTTTGTAGTTAAATAAAAGATGAAATAAAAGATGGTGAGAGCTTGGTTGGCATTTTAGGAAATATCCTCTCTATGGACACAGTAACGCAGAAATGTTTATAACTATAAGCATAATAATACTGTTTTTGTTACTTGACATATGTGGAGAATTTTATTTTATTTTGCTAAGCTTTTTATGAACAATGTTGATATTATGTAATGAAGCACAATGTTATGTGATATTATGTAATGAAAAGTTTTATTTTTGTAAATTTGGCTGTTTGACTGAAATTATTATTACCGATATGTAATTTTTATTTCAACAGCTTTTCATAGGAGCTTGTTTTTTAAAACTATAACAGCCATTAAAGATGCTTTCATTATGAAAAAGTAATTGAATTGAAGATTTTACTGTCATGACATATGTCCATATTTCTGCCATGATGGCACTTGTCCATTTTGGATTATTTTCTGACTATGAATACGATGTGATTTCTTGTTACAGTGAATGACAGCATGATGTATAGCATACTTGAGATGGTATATGAACAGAGCATAGTTGGAAAATTGCTGTGATGATTTTTATTTTACGTCTCAAGCCTGCATACTATTGAAAAAAAATGTGTAACAGACAACTCACGAAAAACATAAGGGGAAACCTTGAAAAATTACAGGGAAATTTCCATAACAGATCACTAGTAATGCTGATTTAATAATGATTTCCTGTCATGAACTATTTTTATCATATGCTTGCTCTCTGACGTGGCACTCTATTTAACATTTTTGAGAGCCATATTTTAATCAGATTAAGCTCAAGGAAACCGATAGGTATCTGTTTGGCTCATGGGTTTTGCTTCTGTTTCTTATTTAGTCACAAGACTATTGTTGCTGGAATCTTTTGAACATATTTTGCTTCAATTGCATCAGGAGTGCAGTTTATATTGTGTAAGTCTTAAGGTTGCATACCAGTGGTTTTCAGGATATATGCACTAAATGTACTACAGAAATATTTTGCAAATTAAAGGCGACTAATATACATTTTTCTTTATTTTTTCAATGTGATTAACTAGCTAAAAATACTCATCTATTTTTAGTTTCAAATGTAGTAATGTTTCCTAGGAACAAACTAACCAAAAACAATGTTAGGAAAGGCTGATACTAAATAATACTGCCTTCTAATCTGCTTACGTAAAACAAAAATCCTTAATAAAACAGCAGATATTTTGGAGTTATTTTATTTGATATGTAACATGAACAATCTGTTTCATACATTAGATTTCATGACTATAAAATGGTATGCTTAATAAGCATATTTTAATTTCATTATTTTCATGTTGTGAAGCCTTTTATTAAGCCAGATCAAGGGACAAGTTTATATGTAAGTTTGCTAGTCATACTCTCCATCCTCTGTGGGCTGCATAAATTTAGGAACTAATCAGACAAGGTAGCCAGCACTCTGTGTTATTAACTGTCTCTGATTGCTAATGGATTTAGTACCTGCATAGAGGTTCTCAGCACTCTGCAGCATCAGATTATAGGACCCAATTTATTAAATGATTGTTATTTTAAGTTCATAAACTGAATATGTCTAATGGTTTTATCTGCATAGACAAATACAGAGTGTTGCTCACACAAAGTAGAGTCTGTGTTAGAAGGGTTCATACTTATAAATTCCTCTGTTGGAGTATTTACTTGGGTGACTTATCAAGTATCTAATACAGGTTACTCTCTATGAGAAAATTAGCTGACCTTTAAAGACTTGACATCAACTCATTATACAAAGAAGTTCTAACTGAGGGGGAAAAAAAAACATTCAGCATGCTAGCCATTTTCTTTCTAAATTTTGAAGCCACAACATAGAATGTACATATAGGGTCAAATGTGGGTGTTGATCGTATGTCTGCAGTACACAATGAAATAAATGGGATTTGCACTTTTGTATTTTGTACACTGGGCAGATTTTAACTGTTGCGATTTATGTCGGTACAAATAGTATATTTTATTTAAATACTATGGATAAAAGAAAACACAGCTTTTCACTTTTTTTCTACAACATTTCCCTTAAAAAAACCAATAGCTGTAGATTTTCAGGCCTTTTTTACGAACCATAATAGTATGCTGATTTCTTCAGTGTCTTAAAATAATGCCTTTTAGACTGCCATAGGGCATATGTGATGGATACCAATTAGCTGGTAGGATGCAGTCAACTGAATTGGCATAGTACTGTATGTTAATCTCAATAGTGTTTCACTTTGTTGACCATTATAAAGAGGCATTTACTATAAGATATGATACAGCACATAGGAAGGCTAGGGGAAGAGCCCTTAATTTTAATTTCAGAACTGACAAATGACAGTTTGAGAAATTCAATGACAAATTCAGTGAGGCAGTTTCTAAAACAAACAATCTTAAATCTTTTTCCTCTGTGCTTTTATTATCCCTCAGTAGAAAAGCATATCAGACAAAAGGATCTTTTGAAAATGTCTGACATAATGATGATTTTAGGAATATAATGCAATTTTGCTATACTTAAAAACAATCACATTAGGAAAATATTTCATAATTATATTGTAGGATGCATTTCAGGTGAACTTAAATACAGCACCCTAAGCAAATCTGTACTTTTTGAAATTTTGACTGGATCTTACAACATTTGTTGAAATCCTTACAAGATAGTCATCTATTTGTAGCATCATATAGGTCTGTCTCCCCATCTGTCTCTGTTTTTCATGAAGACTAGGTTCTGGTACATTTTTTTTTCATTTTAGTACTTATTCATTGAGCTACTGCAATGCCATTTCTATGATACTTATTTGTCCAACAGCTTTATTGATCATTTGTGATTAAAATACAAGAATTTTTCTAATTGAAAAACTTAAGCAATCAATGGATTCAGGTTAATTTAGGCTTAAGTATTATGGTAGAAACAGTTAATTAATCAAAATCCTATTATGTAATATGTAATAATTACATTGATAATGCTATGTGAAACCAAAATCTAAGGAAAAGGAAGGAGATTATAAAATAGCTCAGTACGTGTATTTATTTTCAAATAAAATACAAACATAACTTTTATATTAAGCCAGATTTATTAAGGAATGTATATGACTTTTATATGTAACTACTCTTCAGGTTCATAATCCATATGAGTAAACCCTTGTTTAACAGGATATCCTTGAGATTATTATTATTATTATTATTGTTATTATTAGTGACCTGACTAAAATAGTCTCTTCTGGTTTAACTAAAATCTTTGCATTACTTAGCAGTGCGTTGGTTTTTTTGGGGGTTTTTTTTTTTTTGTATGTGGTGCTTAGAGCTCATTGAAGCTCAAATGGTACAGGAAATGCAAATCATGCAAATCGTCCTCACACTGACAATGTACAGTGGCGTGAGCGAGAAGCAGTACGTATGGCTCGTGGGCTGGCCACATAAAAGGAGTCATTTAAAGACCAGATGAGCTAAAGCTGGGTTTAGTTAGACTGTGTGTGAGCTTCAAAGCTTATAGAATAGCATCCTTTCTGAAAATAAAATTTATTTTATTAAGAACACCTGCACCAAGTTCTTAAACAGTGAGAACATATATAGATGTACATTACATTAAATATATGCCATATTTAACTCAGAAGGGGTAAAATTATTTTTGTAAAGTCAGGTATGTAGGAATGTATAGCATAGTATGTTCTGTCTCATTTATCCACGCAGTGTGTAAGAAGAGAGTTATTGTGCTTGCTTGCCGTGTACACTTAAAAGCCTATCTGACCTCCTTTTTCAGGTAAAATAACGAATGAAGGCAAAAGGGAGTTGTCCTAATAAAAAGGGCAAAATGGGTGCTCTGTGTGTGGTTTATGGGTTGGAGGTAGAGAGCTATGAGTAATTTCCTTGGTTTGTTTAGAGTTTGTAAAAGAACTTTTATTTTTTTCCTTAAGAAAACTAAGATCTGTTGCATTTTTTAATGATTTTGAGCATCTGTTTATTAAAAATGGTATGCTGAGAGCATATACATTGACACAGTAAAATAATTGCATAGAGTATTGTGGCACTGGATGCTGTGACAACCAACACGGAAGTTATGTTGCTTTAGGTTTTGAGTTTATTTAGGCTTTTTAATTTAACTGTTATATGTGAAACAGTGCTGGATTTAGGACATTGAAAAAGAATGCACTCAATTTGAGTAGTAAAATAAAGATTGCTAATAGCAGAATATTATAATTTATTTTCCTTACCTTAAAACCAAATTTATAAATAATGAATGATTAAAATACATGTTTAAGAACACATTGACACAGGTGCTTATCATAATTAACGTTGGCATGGGTGACTTTTTGGATGGAATTGCAACCTTAAGCAGGAAACCAGAGATGAATTATCTCTTAATATGATCGGGGATTTTCCTCTCATTTGAACCCTATTAGGGGTTTGACACAGTACACAGTCCACGAGAGTGGAAGAAAAGTTTCTCATGGACTTGATTCTATAAACTTTATTTTTTAGTTGTTGTTATTTGTGTGAATAAGGACATCTATCTTGAGTAAGTTCATGACCCTGCAAACCTATTTCATACATTTCTTACAGGACACACTTTTTGATTCAGCTTTCTTTGATTCCTGCCCAATTCTTCAATGAATAGAGTTACACTTCTAATTTCTGCTGATACATTTGGCACTTTGCTTCATATTATATGTAGCTTGTATGAGGAAATCCTGTTTTAATATCTTATTGATGAGTTGCTTTCTTACCTTGACCTCCCATGGTCCCTTGTGTAGAATCATATTTTTTTCAAACAGTTTTTATAGTACCATCCTTCCTTTCCTTTGTATGTCACATCAGGGCCAGGGCAAGGGTTAAAATAATTTGTGAAATAGGCAACACACCAGGCTGTGGCTATGCTAGGAACATGTTCTGCCCTGAAGTGGCAGGGCTGCCATTTTCTATGGCTAGTAGTGGTCTACTCTTACTCTTCTTTGGACAGATTCCTCCTACCATAGTGCCAGCCTGTGATGTAGTCAGAAGCCTCCAGAAGTTTTCCCTGAGATGGCAAGGCCCCCCTACAGAAGTTCATTGGATATAATACACTTGAAACACACACTTGAATCATAATTTTAGAATCATAATTAAAATAAAATACAGGTGAGTACCTAAAGCTATCACAAAATTCCAGGAACTAGGACCATGAGGAATATATCTAGGCCTTTATTCAGTTCTTCCTTCTGTAATTTCTATTTTCAGGTGTATGGCAAGTGTCCCTATATATTTTTTACATTAGATGCCATGCTGAAATTCCTGTATACAGCTGTAGGGTTGTTGGTTGTAGCCATGTTGCTCTAAGGACATAGGCAGACAAGGTTCTTTGGGTAGATGTACCCCAAGAACCTTGTCTGCCTGTGTACAGATATGGATGTTTTTAGAGAAAAACGGTTAGTAGTACTGTGTTTCTTGGATTAGAATTTGTTGTCCAATTCCTTCCTAAACTAAATGAAGCAGGAAAAAGGATTCAAAGCCAGATATCTCCCCCATCTTATGCAAGTGCTATAACTAAGGCTATAGGATCATGCTTATACTCCCGGGCTCAGTGGGTATTTATCTAAAGTGCAACAACTCAACTCCAGCAGGAGAGACTGTGGGTGCCTATACATGTGCTCCAATGCATTCTAATTAGAATGCTCTAGCATTGCCGCAGCATCATATGTATAAGCCCCTGTAGGTTTAAAAATAGCTGCTCGGGTGCTTTAAGTAAAGCTCGTTGAATGAGCTTTAGTTAAAGCATCCCATTCTCTGGAAACTGCTCTAATTAAAAGTCCCCCTCCCACCTCCAAGCACATGTATAGGCACCCTAAGTGTGTACAACCCTAGAAAAAACTTATATCTCAGTAGTTACAGTTATTACCTTAAAAGTGTGAGATCCAAATTCAAGTCCTGTCTCATAATCAGGCAGACAAGGGGATTTTATTTTGGATTTAACACTGTCTAGGTCAGTGCTGTAACCATAGGGCTTTAGCAGGCCCTCTCAGAGGTTGAGAGAGGCCTGGGCCACTTCCATTTTTTGAGGCTCAAAATACAATGCAATAATTTGTAATAAATGTTCCTTTTTTATTGAAGAAGTGCTTTTCTAGTGTTTTTCTTCTTCTTTCAATCCTGTCAGTATATCTCTGTGTCTGTATGTATAACCTCATTTGGAGATAACGTCAAAAGTCTAAATTTGAGGCCCTCCGTGAATGAGAGGCCCGGGCCAAATGGCCCTCCTGGCCTCTCCTGTGATAGGCCCTGGGCTTTAGAGGAGCGGTGCTGAATGTTTTCTACAAATGGGCTAAACCTTCAAATCAGAAATGGGCTGAAAGCCGCATAGAAAAGCATTATTGTTCTATACTTTAGCATATCCTGCTATTAAGTATTTCAAGTAATATTAGAAAGGAAAACTTACATTTTAGGTTTGCTAATACAAAGTCTAAAGTTTTATATTCTGTAGTATTATTTTAAATTTTATGAAAATAATTAAAATTTAGAATCATTACAAAAAGGAATAATAATAAGACCAACCATCATATTACACAAGATAATTAAATAAGTCTTTGAGCTGAGAGATGACTACTTGCCCTGTACCTTACTTCAGCTCCATGTGCTTCCTGAGTTTTTTAGTAGCATCTCTGGAAGGGTGAGCTACGTGCTTTGGGAACACTGTGGGAGCAGGACCATGCTCTGCCCCACAGCAAGGGGACTTTCTTTGAAATAATATTTTTAACCCCTCAGGGGCTCTGTCCAGCCCTGTGCTATGCCAGAGCCCCTGGGCATGTGTTCATGGTGGGGTTGCCAAGGACAGTTCTCCACTGCCTTTCCCCATTCAGCTGCCAAAGTACTCACAGGCCCTGTTGCCTTCCTCCACTCCCCCGGCCTAGTGAATTCAGCAGCAGCGAAAAGAGAGGCCAAGCAGCAGTGGCAGCATTTAGCTCCTGTGCTCCAAAGCCACATGAAACCTCTGAGCTCACTGGCATGTCAATGCAGGTAAACACTGCTGCTGCTCATACTTTCCTTTCTATTATCCATTTTCACTGCTGAATTCGGTGGCAGGGGAAAGGAGGGGATGCACGGTAGGCGCATTACGCTGACATGCTGATGATAGGCTGTTTGCACTGGCTTCATGGGCTGCACTTGGCCAAGAAGTTAAGCAGCACTGCTTTAGACTCTAAAGGTGCAAGGGGCAGAGGGGGAGGAAGACAGGCAGTGGGGACACAGCCTCCTCCTTGGTTTTGTGAATTGTGTCTAAGTTAAGTGTCCTTGTGAAACTAGCCCACAAATCAAAACATTTTGCTTCTGAAGTAGCAAAGGGAGCCCTTGATGATTTTGGATTTTTTCCAGCCAGAATTGTTCACTAAATTCAGCTCATATTTGCAAATAGTTTTGAATGCCCTGATACTGCAAATCATTTCAGCTGTGAATAAATGATCAGCTAAAAAAAATTCCCAGTTCCATTAGTAAGTGGGACCCTGGGTACTAGCAGGTTTTCAGTAAATATGGTAGCTGACCCTTTTAACCAAATAAGTTTGAATTTGTAATATACTTGTGAAGCCCAAGTACTGGTTTGATGCTCACCTTACAGTTATTATTGTCATCTTCGTCATTGTCTTCTTTTTCCTTCTTCCCTCTTCTTGTGTCCTTGTCATAAACTAGATGTTTTTCCAGACTCTTTCCATTGCTGCAGCAAGGTACTCCTTTGTACAGTTCTCACAGAGGAGTCGGCAAATAAGCAAGTGCTCCCTATTCTGCACTTCATCACACTTGCATGTATTCATGAAATTAGATTAGCCCCATTTGATCATGTTCCTTTTTGATCATTTGGGTTGCGTGTGCAGGCAATACTGGCATTACCATGTTGGCCAATCTAGATCTGCCCCTCTTGGAAGGTCCTCCTGGGGTTTGGGGTCCATTTCAGAGCATGTAATCTTTCCTCCCATAATCTCAGTCTCTCCCTGTCAGCCATTGTGTCCAATGATGCAACAACTGTCACAAAACTCTTTTGTGTTTTAAGCCATTTAGGGTGTGTAGATGAAATGGGGGCCCTAAATTGAAGTGGTGGGTTTTTAAAAACACCACTTCAATTTAGGGCCCTTTAAACCCCTGTGTTGAGCACACACCCTGCTGACTTACCTGCCTCTCTGGCAGCAGGCAGGGGAGGGTGAGCTTCCAGTGGGCAGAGCGCTCCCTGGACTTTAGGGGGGGTGGGTGCTTCCCTCCGTGGCAACGGCAACCCCCCACCAGGCAGCACCCGCCCGCAGGCACCCAGCTCGGGCAGTCCTGGGGAGCACCACAGCCACAGAGGGAAGCACCAGGCTCCCACGCAGCTCAGGCAGGCAGGCAGTCTCTAGGGGGGAAAAGAAGGCTTGCTGCTTTTCTTGGGCAGAGCCTGCCTTCCTGGGCTGCTACCAGGCTGCCTGCAGGGCTTCCTGTAGAGCCCCTGAGCTGTACGGAGCCTGGTGCTTCGCTTTGCATTTGTAGGGGCAGCAAACTAAAACTCTTCCTCGGAGTTTTAGTTTGCTGCCCTCCAAGTAATTTAAGGCGCATTACACTGCTGAATTTGCTATAGCAGCTGTAATTAGTATGCAGTATGCTACCGACGTGTGCAAACACCGATTAAAGCAGTATAAATGCATTTATCCCACTTTAAAGTGTTGTGTACACATGCCCCTTGTTTTGTATACACACGACCTTAGTTACTTCTGCGTGACCGTGCCTGGGGTTTTCCATCTGCCATGATCTTTCTTTCTGGCTCACTACCTTTATTCTGATATCAGGCGGTGCAATGTCAGCTAGGCTATCTTTTGGTGTTGGTTTGAGACATCCTGTTATTTCATGATAGCTGTCATCAGAGGTGACCTGAGCAGGGTGTGGGGCCTGGGGCAAATCAGCCTGTGCAGGGCCCCACTCCTGGACCCAATGAAGCCAGCAGTGGATTTGGGGGGGAGAAGGGGTGTCGAGCAGCTGGAGGCACTAGGTTCGGTGGCAGGGGGGAGGGGTGCTGAGCAGCTGGACATGAAGCTGGTGGCAGCGCGGAGTTGCCGCGGGCACTCCACCCAGCTCTGCCGGGCTCCCCAAAGCGCGGGGCCCGGTGCAGTCACCCCGATTTTCCCCCTCCCTCCCCCAGGGACGGCCTTGGCTGTCATTTAACACTGGGTCTATTTTCTTGGCCTGAATTGATCGTTCACAAGGCAATAGCAGTGGTTCATAATGTAGTTGGGTTCACGCCTCACTTTGAGGTGACCAACTTTCAAAGTATGTTATTGCAAACACTGACTTTCCCTTTCATTTTCTCTACATGTGCTTTGAAGGTAAGTGTTCGGTCCAGTGTAACCCCCAAGTACACAGAGTTCAGGTGATTCCATCATAGGTTATGTTTATTTTCCACTTGGCTTCTCTGTCATGTAGATGAAAAGGTGCAACTTGTGTCTTGGTTAGGTTGGTATAAAACTGGTTCTTATTATAGTAATCGGAGAGGTTTCTCAATGTGGATGTCAGTCTGTTCTTGACAGTGGTGAAGTCTTTCTCTTGTGATGTGATGCATAGATCGCCAGCATCAGAGCTGACCTGAGCAGGGTGCGGGGCCCAGGGCAAATCAGCCCATTCAGGGCCCCGTCTCCACTCCACTTCCATGGGCCCAAGATCCGAAGAAGTTGCTGCTGGCGTCAGTGGCGGGGGTGGGTGGGTGGATAGTGAGCAGATGGATGTGGAGCTGCCGCTTCTCCCAGCTCCACAATGCCGCTGTTCCGGAGCTCCTCAAATTACTCTGTATGGGTTGGTCATTGGTATAAATGTTAAAAAGGATCGGTGCTAGCAGGCTACCCTGTGGTAAGCCATTTCATTCTCATCTCCACCAGCTCCGTTTCTTGCATCATTCTGTGTAAAAGCATCTATTCTTCAAAAGGGAATGGATGAGCTGCACTAGGTGGTAGTCATGTGTCATATCTTAGACTTTGTCAAGCATGTTTTGGTGGTTGACTGTGTTGTATGCCAGCAGTAGGTCTAGAAACACAGCACCTGTTATCATCCCTTTCTTGAATCTATCTTCTATATGCTGGGTAATGTTTAGTATTTGACTACTGCAGGACTTGCCTGGTCTGAAACTGGATTGCTCTGGTATTAGATGTTGTTTGATATGAGGTGAAAGGCAATGGAGAATAAGGTGTTTGTAAAGCTTATAAAGATGGCACAGAAGTGACACTAGCCTAAAGTTCTCTGGGCCAGAGGCATCCTTCCCTGGCTTTAATAGAGCTATGAAAAGCTTGTTGCCATAATTTAGGTATTCTAAGGGTTGATGAGCAATTATTAAAAAAAGTGCAATACCTGTAAATTGGTTGCAGAACCAAAGTGTTTGATCTGTTCTGTGCGGATGTCATTGAGTCCAGCTGCTTTGCTGTTCTTCAGGTAACTTTTCTGGTATGAAGTTCATTCATTGTGTATGGCTTGCTAAAATGATTTTCCTACAGATCAGTTTGCTGTCTAATCCATATTTTAGGCTGTTTGTTTGAAGCTTTATTGTTGAGCAGAAGTTGGTGAGCAGAAGTTGGTGAACCACCTGCTTACTTGTGATGTTGTGGTGTTGCTGCACTTTCTTTGAGTTGTTACTCAGCTTGCAAATGGTAAACCATGCTTTCCTGCTAGTGTGGGTCATATCTATTCCTTTGATCAATTCTTTCAATTTCTGTCACCTTTCTTCTTAGAGCTTGTTAGTTAGGGCTGTCTCTGCCGCAATAGTGTCTTCTGAGAAAGCATTGTTGTGCCAAATTCATTAATTAATTTAGCAGAAAATGGCAGGTAAGATGGACTGAATGATTAGTAAGCTATTTTGTCCAGCTTCAAAACTAGATTAAACAGTTAGGGACATTAGCACACACCTATAACAGAAAAGTGACATATTTACATTAGACTTTCCATGCAGATGCCTTTTGCTCTTCTGCTAGATACCCTCTTCATCAAAGCCTGGGGTCTTCTCTCATGGGTGCCTGGATTTTCAAATCACTAGTATAACTGGTATGCTCAGTTGCTGGGAGACTTTGCTTATCACTCTCTGATTCTGGTTCTGGCTAGTCTCACAGAAACCAACCAACTGTTCAATGGAGACTTTGCTGTGTTAGTCATTCCATCACCACAGGGATTCACTGGTCTGGCCTCGGAGTGATCTAACCACTCTCACAGGAAATCAACCATTCAGCTCACAGCAGTGACCATACACCATGGCTCAACACCTCATCAACTCTCAGGCACACGGACAGATGTGTGAGTTCACATGGACTCAGTCGGATGTGCCACACGTGGACTTAGACTTGCACTCTCAGATGCACACAAACTCAGATGTGTGCAACGACACTTCTGCAGTGTTTTTTTTATAGCAGTGGGTGCTTGGTAACTCACCACTTCTTCATTATCCAGTCACACATTGGATATTTCAGTTTCCTTGACGACCAAGCCTTCCACTACTCTAAACTGCAGCAATATTTCCCTCTTTTCTCCCTCAACCAATTACTCCCTCTCTTGCAGCTTGCAGTTTGACACCTCTTGTTGTCCGTCACGGGATGTGGTCCTACAGGATGGCCATGATCTCCCCAAGGCCACCTTACCGTGCCAAGTTGGCCCAATGGGCACCCTCGATTCTCGTCCGCCACGTCTTTGATGGAAAATATATAGTAGGGAGGCTGCCTTTACGTCCTCTTGGACATGGTTTGCTGTACTCTCTGACCCCGTGGACTCCCGGACCCCTGGTGGGTCCCGCTCCAAGACAGACGTCACAATGGGTGTTTTGGGGCACCCTAGCCTTATGGGCTATGTGTGGCTCCAACCACCCCTTTACCACGCCCCAAGCCTTGCTGATGGTATTGATGTTGGTCTGGGCCTTGTTATAATTTGGCCCCCTTGTCCTCCCTGGGCTCTCTGCAGCCCCGTCTTGCTTGGTGCCTTGCTGGCGCTTGAGTTCTCTCTGGCGCTGGGGTTGGTGCACCCCATATGCTGTGCCCTCTCTGGCACTGGGGTCCCCACGTTGCTGTGGGTCCCCTATGAGGCCTCCTTCATCCCCTACTAGCCTCATCCAAACCACCGGTATTGTGGAACAACAAGCAAAACACAAGCCCCTGGGTTATAACATAATACAAAAGACAAAGGTGTGCTCTGCCCCTTTAAGAGCATCGAACTACATCCCCGGCACTAAGTCTCTAGTGAGCAAGCGTACCTGCAGAGCTCATGGAGCCCCATTAGCCCTGGGTGCAGCATATTAGGCGATTGCTGCGTCACTGGGCACTTCCTTCCTGGAGGCTCTTTCCCCTCTGGCTGCTAGCAGGGAATTGCCCTCCCTAGTTCCAGCCTGGGGTTTATATGGGCCCATGGTCCTGCCCCTTCTGGTTGGCTGACCATGTGCAGGTGTGGGCCACTAGCTTGTTCTGGCTGCCCTGGTAACCAGCAGCTGGGGCTTCCAACTCACTGCTAGGGCTCTTCCCCTAGCAGTTTCAGCTCTTCAAAGGAGCAGGGCACCCCAGTCAATAATTTTTAAGTCAATTAAGGGTCAAAATGAACCATTGCACATGCTCAATCACTGAAAAGTAGGACAGAGGTTGAAAGTTCACCTCCTGTAGGTGTTTCTGAACTAGGCCTCAACTGTGCATGCTTAATAACAGAAGAGACCAATCGTGCAGAAACAAAAACCTGGGGTCTACAGGATCTCTTTGAAACATTTGCTGGTATTTTTTGTATTTAGCTGCTAGTGTGGGAGTAAGTGCTGGTATATACTTAGTTCTGCAGCCTTGAGATATGTACCTCTTGAAGGTTTTGCACAGTTTCACATAAAGGTTGTAGTTGTCCAAGACTTGTTCAATGTCACTTTTTGTCAAGGTCTTCAGAAAAGCCTCTCTATTTAAAATTGAAGCATCTGTGTATTTGTATTTGCAGTTACGGCTGCTGTTGTATTGATAGCGATTGGTCTGTGCTGTGTCAGGGGAATAGGTTCCAATATGTCTTTTTTGCGCATAACCTCTATATTGCTATCAACAAAGCTGAGGTCTGGATTATAGTTTTGTCTCCATCAGGAGCTACTCGAAGACCCAGGTAGGTAGCTTGGAGTCATGGATCAGGCTTAGGTGGTGTGCCTTGGTCCACCTCTTGACCAGGTTGCCATTCTCATCATTTTCACTGTAACCCCATGTGACACTGTGGCTATTAAAGTTACTTTACTTTTTTGTGGTCTATGTTTCCTGGGCTTGCAAATGCAAAACACTTCTCTGGAGACTTATAAATGGGTGTTATTGAGATGTTGTCCATATCAGTGGTCAAGATTTCACTGTCATTTTGTTCTCTCATTGATGTTGTGATGATGACAAGCTCTGGTTTTATGAATATAGTGCTGCCATATTTTTTGTGCTGCATTTTGATGGCTAATTTCATCCCAGGGATCAAAGGCTTTTTGCTGTTTGGCCCTCTGTCTCTTGGAGACAGAGCATATGACCATTGTAGTCAGTGCAAATCCTGGAAAAAAATATCCTGTTTAACTCTTGTGAGCCCTCTTTGTTTACAGAGATGACTGTCAGTGCTGACTGAAAAAGGTTCATGATTGTGACATAGCAGATCAACCTTTTGTGAGTTAGAGGTTTGCATTATATATGTTTTGAGATTGTTGATGACAAAGTAAGCAAGCTTCCCTTGGTTAATTTAATTATTAATTATTATTATTAATTTAAATTAGTAAATTAAACCAAATTATTCCCTTGGATAATTTAAATACTCCTTACTATGCATACTTATTTCTAATCCTTTCTAGTCCCCATTGCCATGTCCAGATACACTGTTGCTCTTGGACCCAGGAAATACTATTTTCCTGAACTCTTTAACCACATTCTTTCCCTTACACTGACTGCTTTGTAACAGTGACCGTCTTTATTAGAGACTCATATTCACAGTTCTTGCATGTCAGACTGTTGAGCCTCCCTGGGCATATAAACTGCTTTAAAGTGCCATTAAGAATAGGAAGAAGCAAGACAACACACCAGAGAATACCGGATCTACCTATTTGTGCCCAGATACAGCAAGACGACATATCCAGATGCACCATTCTACGGAGACATCAGAAAAGAAGCTTCAGCTCTTACATTTACCATAATTTAGGGGAATTGCTTATAATTTAGGGGACTTGTTTACTTTTCTTATGTTTAACAGGAAAAATATAAAGTAGAAAATCAATTAAATATCTGTCCTCAGAGCACAAGATTACATACAAATCCTTAATTTTAAAGTTACATTGTTTCCTTTCTTTCAGCCAGTACATAAAGGTATATAAAGAAAATCAATCCCACATGATTGTTTTTAATAATTATGTTTTCTCACCTCCATGCAAACTGATACTACAGACATTCCAAGGTATACTTTGAAAAGTATGCTGTTTGGAGGCATTGACCAAAAGTACTACTCTGATCCTGTTCAATGTTTGTGGGTAGTAGAGGTTGCTAATCAACACCCAGTAACTTTCTGTGATTGTTGTTCAAAGCGACAGGAATTCATGCATTCTTTTGCTATAGCAGATCAGTCATTTTCGTCATCATTGGCAATCCCCTGCAGTTGAGGATGATTGTCTTCCATGATTGCCTTATCTGTGGGTCTGAAGATGCCTGACAAGGCCTACCTGAGATAAACAGGTTCTGTTTACAACTCAGGCACGTGTTTCTTTATGGGGTGGGTGGCTCTGGATTCTTGGTTTGATCCATGAATGCTGTTTCTCCCACTCCCACTTTTTCATCTTCTGTTGTTGCCATGAAGTTCCAAAGTACTGAGATCCTTGCAGCAGACTCTTTCTCCATTTGGCATGGTCTTGCAGCAATAGTACCCCATGAGTTGATGTTGATGTTGCATTTTTTCAAGCTGGCTTTGAGGGCATCTATAACAGGGAACCCTAGCCCTGTTACCAGAAAGCAGGCCACTCCCTTTGAGACCAGAACTTTCCGGGCACAGCCTGCTGGCAGGGTAGGGGTTAAAAGCTGAGCCTTGCTGGCTAGTCAGGTGACTGGAAGGGGGCAAGTCAGAACTATAAAAACCCTGGGGTTGGCAGCAGTTCTCAGGCAGCAGCTAGGGGGGAAGGAGTTTGTGCATAAGAGCTCCACGGAGATGCTTGGCTGCCTGTCTAGGTGCTTTAGGGGGAACTCCTGATGACTTCCAGAGAAGCTGCAGCAGCCCCACAAGGAGGAGCATATCAGACAGTGGGAAGCAGGAGCACAGAGCCATGAAAAAATGTAAGCTGGCATACTTCCTTCTTTAATTTTTATTTTTTTGAGGTTATAGCTCATGGATTTACTGTTTTGTATTTTGACTGATGGTTTGTGATCGAGGCTGTAGAGGAGGAGGAGACCTCATTGGCACCTTGGGACACAGTCATAAAAGGCTAAAGGGCCTAGTGCACTAGTGGGTACAGCTGTACAGGGCCAGTAGCCCAGAGCTGCTTGCAGCACTTTGAAGCTGGGTCCCAGTAGGGGGATCTTGGCTAGTAGCCCGAGCTATAAGAAAGGGACAAGCCTGAGGAGGCAGAAGATCCAACAACTTGGCATCAGAGTGCAGAGTAAAAGGGGGCCAGAAGGCCTGGCACCATAGTGAAAGCAAAAGGAGGGGCATGGGCCCAGAGAAGATTAAGAAGCCAGAGCCTCAGTCAAACCCTACCTAGTGGGTTTAAGCTGGTAGACCTAGCTGGAGAAAGATGAGGGGACAAAGCCTGTGGTGACTGAGAACCCCAACATAGAAGTACAATAGGCAGTCTCCCGCTTGTATGAATATCTAAATAATATTTACATCAAGATGTGGCAGGCGAGTAAAGGCGGGGTACAAGACGAAAGATAGAAGCAAAACATTAAGAGACTTCAAGGGTGCCCCTCAGGCCACTAAAATGCTGCTGTGGAGGTCAACCTGTTACAGCATCCTTGAAGCGCTTTCTCTAGCCTCCTCCTGAGTGTAGGCCTTGACTGAGCTGGTAGAATAAAACTTGCTTCAGGGGTCTGGAGTTGGACATCTGGATGATGTGGCTGGCCCAGTCAAGTTGATGTCAGATGGTCATTGCCCTGATACTCATGGTATTTGCTTGTGAGAGGTTACTAATATTGGTGCATCTGTCTATCGAGTGGATTCAAAGGATCTTCTACAGGCAGCGTTAATAGTACTTCTGCAGCAACTTGAAGTGTGTCCTGTACATTGTCCACATCTCAACTCCATACCATGAGGTTGGGATTACAACAGCTTGATAAACCATGACCTCAGTTTTTAACCTGATTCACAACCTTCAAACCCCTGATTCCTCAGGCATCTGAAGGCTGCATTTGCACATTTGAGGCAATGCTGGATTTCTTCATCAATGTCAGCCTTCTGTGACAGATGGCTTCTGAGGTACAGGAAGTACTCAGCATTTTCCAGAGTCTCATCATAAATCTGAATTACTGAATCAGGAGACTGCTCATTTAAAGCCTATTAATGGGGAGTATCTTAGTCTTCTGTATGTTAAGTGTCAGTCTCATTTTCTTGTATGCCTTGGTAAAGATGTCAACAATTGCCTAAAGATCTGCTTCTGAGTGAATGCACACAACAGCATCATCAGTGTACTGGAGCTTGATGACTGAGGTTGGAGTGATCTTGGCTTTGTCTTAGAGTCAGCTGAGGTTAAATGGCTTACCATCCATTTGGTAGTTTAGGTCCACTCTGACTGGAAGCTTGTTGGTGGTCAGTTGTATGTAAGGAATGTTGAGAAGAGAGTTGGAGTAATGATGCAGCCTTGCTTAACTCCCTTCTTAAGAGATCTTTGATATAACCATTACTGAGGACCGCTGTTCACATACTGTCATCTAGTAGGTCAAGAATAATGATGTACAGTGGGCGTTTATACTTCAGAAGGATTCCTCCACAGAGGTTTTTGGTTGACAGAGTTGAAGATTTTCATGAGGTCAAAGTAGAAATGTTTATTTTGTTCCTTGCATTTTTCCTGGAACTGGTGAACAGTGAAGATCATGTTGGTTGTGTCTCTTGATGCTCCAAACCAGTGGTTTCCAACCTGTAGTCTGTGGACCCCTGGGGGTCCGCAGATTATGTCTGAGGTATCTGTGAAACATTGCTACAATCAATTAGAAGGTATTCACATACGTACACTTACAATTCAAAGGTGTCTGCATCTCCATTTGAAATTTTTTAGGGGTTCACAAATGAAAAAAGGTTGAAAACCACTACCCTAAACCCACACTGAGATTCTGGGAGGAGCTTTTCAGCAAATGGAAGGAGACAATTCAGGAGAGTTCTGGCTGTAATCTTTCCTGTGGTGGACCACAAGGCAATCCCAGAGTCAGACTTGTCTCCTTTTTTGAATACTTTAACAATCATGATGTCCTAGAGGTCATCTGGGATTTCTTCATTAATCCAGATTCTAAAGATGAGTGCATGGAGCTGTGTTGTGAGCTCTTCTGCCCCCTGCTTGAAGATTTCAGCTGGGATTCCATCTGTTACAGATGCCTTGTCTTTCTTCATCTGCTTGATGGCTTTCCTCACCTCATCAAGGATTGGAGGGATTCTGAGATCATCTCTGACTAGTTGTTGCAAGATGGAATTGAGAATACTTTTGTTAACAACAGAGTCACATTTGAGGAGGTCTTCAAAGTGCTCCTTTCAATGGGCATTGATGACTACCCTTTCCTTGATTAGGTCTCCACTATCAATAATTCTCAAGAGGATTAGTCCCTGAGTTTTTGGACCATAGATGGCTTTGGTGGCACTGAGGAAAGTGTGCATATCATGGATGCCAGTGAGACGTTGAATCTCCTTAGCCTTGTCTTGCCACCATCTGTTCTTCATATTACAGGTAATTCTTGGGACCCGTGCCTTGGCTTGTTGGTGATTCAGTTTCTTTTGCTTGAAGTTGATGTTCTGCCAAGCACAAAAGGCCTTGTGTTTGTGATCAATCAGTGCTTGGACCTCCTGGTCGTTCTCATTCTCATGAGATGTTTCCTGGTAGAGAATCCAAGTGTCTCTTTGCAGGCTCTAATGACAGTGGACTTGAAGGCACCGCAAGCGCTGCTGATATTCTCCCATTTCTGTTGATATGAATTTGCTAGTTTTTTGTTGAGGCATTGTTGGAAGAGATCCTGCTTGATTGGGTCTTTGAGTCCTTCAGTGTTGACCTTCCGTCGGCATTGCTTCTGTTCAGCTGCTGTTTCGGAGCCAGTTTGAGTGACATAATGCAGCGTACGTGTGGGTGATCAGTCCAGCTATCATCAGCTCCTAGTACATCTTGAGTGAGGTAGGCATCTTTGTGATCACAGGCATGAACAATAATGTAGTAAATTAAGTGCCAGTGCTTAGATTGCAGGTGTTGCTATGGTGTCTTGTTCTTGCTTTTCTGGTGGAACAGGGTGCTGGTGAGTCTGTTTTGCACATTTTATCAAGAGGAGGATGCTGTTGGAATTAACAGTTTACACTCCTGCCTTGCCGATGGTTCCATTCCTGAGGTTAGAGTGCCTTTCAACTCTGGCATTGAAATTGCTGAGCAGAATAAATCTGTTTCTCTCCAGAACATCAGAAAGGACTTGATCAAGGTCGGTGTAGAATTCCTTGCTGGTTTTGTCAGCAGTCAAGAGCCAGGGCTTACACACTGATGACAGTGGAGTATTGGCATCCTGCCAATTTAAGATGAAGAGTCACAAGGCACTCATGAATTCCAATAGGGAACTTGTTGAGTTGGTTTCTGAGTTCATTCTTAATGGCAAAGCCAACTCGATGAAGTTGGTGTTCTCCTTCCTGTTTACCCTTCTAGAAGAGGGTATAACTGCCTCCCTGTTTTTTGAGCTGCTTATCTCCCGCTCACTGAGTCTTGCTGAGTGCAGTGATGTCAGTGTATGTTGCCCAAGTTCTTAAGCCACGAATGCAGTACAGTGCTGTGGGCATTCACTATTAGGATTGTCCATAAGGGTCCTGATGTTCCATGTCCCAAAATTAATTGTCTTTGTTGATTTTGACTGCAGACACAGTTATCCAGTCAGGAAAAAGGTAGGCAAACTATGTTTAGGGCACCTTTTCTAGCCTTCTCCCCATGTGGCGTGAACAGAGCAGAGCCTAAAAAGGGCTGCTTAGTTGCAATTACAGCGGCTGAATTGCACTCCTGCTGACGAAGTGCTAGATGACCTTCTTGTAACTGCCGCCTTCATGCCAGTTCATGACTAGGAGCTTCCAGACCTCACAGTCCTGCTTGCATCATTCCTAGCTGGTTGTCAAAGGGCTTAAAAGATGTGCTAAAACTGTTTTCATGGAAGTCTCCTATGCAAGATTTTTTTTTTCATGGAGAAGTTGCTGCATACCAGCTTCCACAGTTCTTGACAGAACAGGACCTTGATCCAATGGCAAGAAGGCCAAGACAACTGGTGATCTTGTCCTGCTGCAGTCTTCATCTGCCTTTGCAGCCATTGAGATTCTCACATCTTTTTCCATCTGCTGTGCTGGTCAGGACTTGAAGACTCATGGCTGGGGGCTGGCACAGGCTTCTTACAGTGGTGGCGCATACTCTCCAGCACACTCCCTACCACATCTTGTTCTTGGTCCGTGACTGCTGCCACTGCTTGGTCCACAACTGCTTATTCATCAGTTACCCCTGCTTAGTTCTCATCTAACTTTCCCTGAAGGTCATTCCTCTATCCACCATCTGTGGACACACTGCAGCACAGCTCTGCCTCCAGAATCATCAGCATTTACCTAACTACAGTTTAAATGGCTTAAGTTAAGCTATTACTGGGTGCCTGCAGATGTGTGCAGAGGCTGCTCTGACATGCTGTAATTACTTGATTAATTGAGTCCACCAGAGTGTGCTAATTAGTGCACCTCCAGCAACCTCTGTGCCTCGTGTATCAGCACTTCCATGCTTCAAAATGGTGGCAGGGGCATTTTAACTAAAGTTTGTTTGATGAGCTGTAGTTAAAGGATGAACTAGCGCTCCTGCTTGCACTAAACACCTATGACTTAGTGGGGCTAACAGAAACCTGGTGGGATTCATCCCACGACTGGGCAGTACATATTGAGGGCTATAGATTGTACAGAAAGGACAGGGTGGGGAAGAAAGGGGGAGGGGTTGCGCTCTATGTAAGTGAGCAATATACGTCAACCCTCATCAAGACGGAATCCAAGGATGAGGA
>NW_005841987.1:1550937-1551441 GCF_000455745.1 Alligator sinensis
AAAGTCCCACCGCTCACGCAGGTTTCTAACCTGTGTACAGGACCTCCACCTGACACAGGAGGTACACGGTCCCACTAGGGGGAATGCCATACTGGATCTGGTATTGGCAACGGGGGATGACATGGTAGGGGACCTCCAGATCGGTAGCCATCTGGGGGATAGTGATCACCTAATAATAGAATTCACCGTAAGACGTCGAGTGGGTAAGGTAACTAGCAGGGTGAAAGTGCTAGACTTTAGGAAAGCTGATTTCAATGAACTCAGGCGATTAGTCAAGGACGCACTGCAGAGTAGGAGTTTTGAAGAGATGGGAGCCCAAGAAGGGTGGCTGTGCCTTAAGGAAATGATCCTTCGGGCACAAAGCAAGACAATCCCCGAGCAAGGCAAAAGAGGAAAAGGGGCCAGGGGGCTTCCCTGGCTGACCAGAGAAATCCAGGGCAGCCTAAGGGACAAAAGGGGAGCACATAAAAAGTGGAAACAGGGAGAGATCACCAAAGATGAATA
>NW_005841987.1:1553246-1568801 GCF_000455745.1 Alligator sinensis
GGAGGTTAGATAGGCATCTAGCTGGGGTCATCTAACCCCAGCCCTCTTTCCTGCTTATGCAGGGGGTCGGACTCGATGATCTTTTGAGGTCCCTTCCGACCCTAACATCTATGAATCTATGAATAAAGTGTCTCTACCGCCATTTTGAAGTTGGGGACACTGATACATGAGATGCTGTGGGAGCGTTAATTATAGTGCCCCCTTCCACTTCCAGAGCACATGTAAAAACACCCACTATTTCTTGATATGTAGTAGAATTGGATAGAACTAGAGTAAAAAAATAAGATAAAATAAGAAATTTGATTAAGTAAGACAACAAACTTTTTTTTCATATAAAGATGCAGAGTTTTCTGAAAGGAAGATATTCAAACTATAGTGACTAAGGCCATACAAATATATGAATAGATGCAAAGATACACAATTGAATAAGATGAGCAGTAGACATGAGCTAATAATTTGGCCACTGGGTTGGGAGCCAGAGAATCGTGAGTGCTACTTCTGTAGCCTTAGAGAAGCCATACCCCTGGACAAGCTGCCTGCAGTTCCTTCCCATGACCCACCCCAGTCCCAAGGTCCTATTCACTTCAGCTCCTACACCTGCCCCCTGCCCTACTCCCTGCCTTACTGTGGGGGCTTCGATCTGCTCCCTTGCCCCTTGCTGTCCACAGAGTTACCTGCTGGGCACTGCTCCATATGCTGCTGAGCTGCATTCCTTTAGGGTTACCATATTTCCTGTTTCAAAAAAGGGGACATCTGTGGGGGGAGGTGATATGATTGTATGAAGGGCAGTATGCCCAAGCCCTGCCTTTGCCCCCCTTTGCCTCTCATTCCCAAGCCACAGCCCCTCCGGCCCTGCTGCTGCCCTTCACTCCTGACCCACCCACCCCCAACCATACAAAGTACCTGCATAATTTTACATAATTTTGAGTTTTTAGATGTGTGATTAAAATTGCTAGTAATTGCAACTAAATTTTTTAATCGCGCAACTAATTATGATCAAATTTTTTAATCGTTTGACAAACCTAGTAGTAATGTAGATCAATACTAATTAAATTATTATTTTTAACAATGAACCAGATAAAAATATATATAATGGGTTAATATTTTGAGAAATGTTGGAAGGCTGCTTTGTTTCCCATTTAGCAGGGTTGGCCGCTTTGTTTCAGAATTTTAAAGTTCATACCTGTAAGATTTATATATTTAACGTGTTTTTTCTTTCTCCAAATCCTCTGTTGCATTTTTCTGGCATTCTCTGTCCTTCTGTTTAGTCCCCTATCTCCCAGTGTCAGCAATCCTAGATGTGACAGTTGTTGCAAAACAAGCTGCCTTTCTTTCTACATGTGTTATTTTTTCTTCCTTTCATTTGGTGCTGGAGCTAGAGGCCTGTGTTCCAAAAGCAAATGAAATAAAATGGTCCATCAATATGTATTCCACTTAAAATTGTGTTGTGTATACATATAAAAGGGGACACCTGTGGGGGGAGGTGATATGATTGTATGAAGGGCAGTATGCCCATGCCCTGCCTTTGCCCCCTCCTTGCCTCTCATTCCCAAGCCACAGCCCCTCTGCCCCTGCTGCTGCCCTTCACTCCTGACCCACCCGCATCCTGCCAGGGCATGTGGAAGTCCCTCCTCCCTGGGCTTCAGACCCCCCTGCTCCCCACCCCCCCCGGCTCCAAACCCTATACATAGGGTTGGACTTGATGATCTATACATGGGGTCGGACTCGATGATCTATTGAGGTCCCTTCTGACCCGAGCATCTATGAATCTAGCATCTATTAATCTATATAAATTAATAAGCTCATGATATTGTCCATGCATATTTCAAAGCTTGCTTAATATAGCATGAGAACTAAGAACTAATATAGCACTAGAACTTTCTTTTCAAGCTCTACCATTTGTAGTCTGTACGAGAAATACTTTGGGATCTATCTTTCTTGTGAGAGATGCTTAATTCTACCCAGGATGAAATTAACTATTTTTGGAAAGTTTTTGTAGAATTTTGTTTGGCCACTCTTCAGTTTTCCAGATATTGGAAGACTATTAATTTTTGAGATCTCCTCTCATTCTACCATTTTCTTTTGAAACAGGACATGGTTATAGTCCTCAGCAGCTGTGAGCTCTCCTGAGTTTCAAAATAATTGATTGCAACGTGTCAGTGATTGAAAACAGTCTATATCAGGGGTGGGCAAAATGACAGATCCAACTGGCCAGACTCCATTTCCCAGCAGCCCCTGCATACGTTGCTCTAGGTAGTCTCCATGGAGACCCCAAAAGCTGTAGGGCCACGACAACATGGGTCCTGGGTCTCCATGGGGACCAGCCAAAGCGGCATTGGCGAGGTATGGCTGGATGGGGAGCTGCTCCAGGGCTGGAGCTAGGATTTTGCGGTGGTGTCAGCATGGGCTGGAGCTGGGGCCTTTGCCCTGGAGCAGCTCCCTGCTTAGTCGCATACCCTGCCACGGCCACTTGAGACAGTTTCCATGGAGTCTTAAGGAATTACAGCTCCATGCTGTCACAGCTCCACCACTCCTGAGGTCTCCATGGAGACCGGCTAGAGTGATGTGGCAGGGGCTGCTGGGAGTCTACTGCGGGCCTGATCCAGTCCGTGGGCTGGGCTTTGCCCACCCTGGGCACATCCAGGTGAACACGCACATGCCTGTTGTGGTGCCTCAAAGCAGTTTGAGACACTTCAAGAGGCACGGTGGAACCAAAACAAGTTTTCTGCACTGTGTATTTGCAGTGCCAACTCTAAATTTGATACCGAGATATCCTGGTATCAAAAAACATGCGGGGAACAAAAGTGGCACAGGGCACAGTATGCCCTGAGGTAACCAGAGGCTGAGTCCTTCAAGGCACCTGGCCAGAGCAGCTCTATGCCTGCCCCTTTCCCCTGCTTCCCCAGCACAGTGCCTCAGTGTGCTGGGGCAAATAGGAGCAGGGCAAGGCTGCAGCGTGACCCAGACCCAGGTGCTGTCCCCAGTAAGTAGGGATGTGGGGGTGGGGAGGTTGTGTGTGGGGGGACTGTGTGCGTGTGAGGGGACTGATGCGGGGGGTCCCCTGCCTGCCTTCGGCATGTTGCACAGCCCTCTCAGCAGCAGCAGCAGCTGGGTGCTCAGGGTCTGCTGGTGGCAGAGCGGCCCCCCCCGCCGCATCACAGTGTGGCCATGGCTGCCTCAGACTGAGCTCTGCCTGTGTCATGGCATGACCCCAGCCATCTCAGAACTAGCACTGCCTGTGCCATGTGTGTCTTCAGCCAGGACCGGGCCACTCTTGCTGTGACCTAGGGTCCTGGCACCACACATAGGGGCCGTGGTTTGTGTCACAACCCAGTGATTTTGGTGCCTCGGCACGATGGAATTTTCCCGCCACATGAGAGCCTCTTGCACAGCAAACGGTTTTTGTTGCAACAGAAAAACAGAACTTTGAGCACGCTGCAGAGTGCCTCTAAAGAGATTTGACTTGCGGCTAAGCTAATCGATAGACTGATCACCTATTGATTCTTCTCCCCGTTGCCGAGCGCAATCCTTCGACGTACCCTTTCCCTGCCGGCTTAATTTGTGGACGGATTCGCTGGTCTGAGCCTTGCCAGCTGGAGCAACTCTCGGAGTTGTTTAAGCGACTGAACCACCTGCGTCGCGGCTGCAAGCGGCGTAAGTAAAGTTTTTGCAACCAATAAGCTTTGTCTGCCTCTCCATTCACTAGCCCGCCCAAATGACCGAGCAATTTATATATCACCTCGAGTCGGCTCCGGCCGTCCGAGACAGTTTGATTTGGACCAGGTCCTGCCTCTGTGGAGCCAGCCCGGCCCAATGGTGTGTGGGGCACTTGGAAGCAGGACCCAACCGAGCCCAACACACGGACAGGAGCCGCGGGTGGTGGCAGGAGCCATCCTGGTCCATGTGTACTAGCAGGGTAGGCTGGCCCAGGTCTCAGAAGCTCCTGAGAGTAAGTAGCCCTGAGCTGTTCACCAGGGCAAATTTTTATAGTGCTGAGAGCAGCACAGGTGCTTGCCCCAGCCTTCAGTTCCCCCTGGCTGCAGATCTGGGAGGAGCTGGGAATAATCAGTTTGTCTCAAGTGGCACAACTTACCACACACCAAAGTGCATGTTCAGGCACATGTGCTGAGGCACAAATCTCTGGCACAAATTTGTGCCGCTGCTATTTGTGTTGCTGCAAGCGCACATGCCTGCATATGTGGATGTGCCCCCTTGGTCTATATCTAGAGTAAACTGTGACATTCCTCATGGATTTACTTCTGAATATTAGCTCGTGTGCTATCTCCATATTCCAGCCTGAGTAACTTCTGAGTGATAAATATCATTGAGTGGCATGTAACTCCTTTATATACTCACATATGAGCCACTCTGCAGCATCAGCATTGATTAAGTTGTGAGGAAATCTCTGCCGAACTTTTGAGAAAGTGGGTCTCACTATTGTGGAAGCTTATTATCTAGATAATCCATCAAAAACTTGGTTTCAAGTAATGATTTTGAGAGAAGAACTGAAACTTTGAATTTGACCAGCCATTCCACATGGATCTAGTGAGCAGAACGAAACACACTGGTTGATACATTGTCAATAGCCTGTGTTGTGGAGCAGCTGAGCTTCTATATTTTGGCGGAACCTTCTTGCCTTGGTATAGAAATGTATAATATTCAGGTGGAGAGGTTTAGCTTGCATAATTACAAATATAACATTATATAGTATTTTAAAGTTTGACTATTCCTTATAAAAAAAGAAAAGAAAAGGGTAAAATACAAAATATTTTTAACTTGATGGAGTTTTTAAATTATGGTTATAACTGCAAATTTAGTTACCTACATTGGACATTCTGGTTTGTTTTATATTAATGCAGAATGTCAAATCTAACATGCGAATAAGATGGCTAAATAATGTTTTTTGTGGCCTTTGAATTTCCAGTTATTGTTGTGTATAAAATTTGAATTGTTATGTTTCATTAACACAGCTTTATAAACAATAAATCTACCTTTTTAAAAAGGTACATACATATTAAAAAAGTTTTAATGAACATATGATTTCTTCTATACTTTTTTTTTTTTAAATCTGTACTGTTGCCTGATACTGACAGACTTCTGATAGGGATCATATGCCTCTAAAAAAGAGAACTTCCTCGAGCAATATATCGACATGAAAACAGTTTGGGGAGAGCTACATTCTCTCATTCACGTTTCATTTTGGCACATTGTAGAAGCAGGTAGCATATCTACTACCTGCTGTTGAAAGTGTTGAAGATACTGAATTATTTATTCCATCTTCTACACTATCCAAAATCATTTTGGGTAGTTTGACACATCTCGGTCTTCCATATGGATACTTCATGGTGATAGAGTTGCCAGCTGCTCCGGTTTGTGACAGTCTCAGTTTTTCAAGGACTGTGTTAGTTTTTTTTGGAGAATCCTGCTTTTCTAAGATAGCCTTTTTTATGCAGCAGTTACAACCTTTAGGGTAGACATTTTGGGGTGCCAGGGTTTTTGAAAATGTTAGCTAACACAGAATAATCTGTCACAAAATGTTTTAAAGGCATTGAGTGTTTACTTTAGAATTTTAGACATTCTGAAATGAAATCTGAGCAAAATTGATGTTACAAAATGTTTAAATCCATTTGTCATAAAAAACATGCTCCTATCTGCAGCGATATTCACATTTGTAGACTGGGTTTGAAGCCCAATCTGTAAAACTGGCATTTAAAACAATGAACCCTGACATGGTTGGGACAGAAGCAGTTTGATGGATTCTGGAATTGTGAAACTGTTTAATAAGGTAATTGAGATCCTATTCCTTGTGTGCTCTTGGAGTACACAAGATGCAGTGGAAGTCTCTTGGGCAGATCTTCTGTCCTAAAAAGTATCAGGCTTTTAAATGGGGGAGAGCAGAGGTTTGGGTAAAACTAAAAAACAACCAACCTTGGCCTTAATTTACTCCACTTACATGAATTTAAGGCTCATTAGAACTTTGTGGCGTTTTTTTTACAGGTTTTGAATATCCTCCAGAATTTGGAGGGGTGGCAGGGCAGAGGTGTGGACAGTATTTTTGTTGCTGTATTTCTGTATTATACATTTGGTTTTATTTCATTGGATAGGTGTTTTTATTCATGATGAGGTCCTTGAGATTGGATTAGTAAAGGTTGTGGGACTGGCAATAGAGAGCTGTGGCTCCGTTTCTGGAAAACATCAGATTTTAACTGCCTCTTCAGCTGCAGGTAGACCAATGCCTCCCTGCTGCAGTTAAAAGTGGGGGGAAGGGGATGGGGCATGGAGGGAAGTAGCTTAAAATTTCTAGATGTAAGTATCTGACCTATCAGTAGACAGCATTTTCTTAAATCTTCTAGTCCTTGGGACTCTCCATGTGTTCCTGCTTTCCCATGAAGAATGCAGCGTGACAGAGAGGAAAGGCCCATGGCCAGAATGTGCTTGTATGGTGATCTGTTCCTGTACTGTGGAGATACAGGCATCTCTGAAATGTCAGGCTTTATTTACTTCAGCTTCCGTCTCTTTCTCTCTCTCCCACATCTCTTAAGATGGTATCCCCCACTACTGCAAGCAGGCTAGTGACTCCCTTTAAACCTCCATGGCTGGTAGGGTTCAGTCTATATCCAGCCCACATCCAGGAATCTCCCTTGGACAAAATGTAAGACCCTTGGAAGTCTCTTTCTGGGCTAATTCAGCAAACTCTAAAAGTCTGGTTTTGAACCCTTTCTGTCATGGCAACAACCCCCCTCAAAAGGTTAGCCACAATGCTCCTTCTTCTCCTGGTCCTCTAGGTTTGAATTTTCTTCCTATTCCCATCTCACGACAGAGGAAGAAGACAGGTGATACAGAATAAGAAGTAAAACATCTCAGAAATGTTCATTCCCTTCTAATCAGCACAATAAAAAAACAGTAATCGAAGAAATAGAGCTCTCACTTTTATCTTTGGAAGAGTAGGATTCCTCTACAAAGCACTAGGAGAGGTACAAACAAAAATTAGTTTTTTTATGAACCATACAAATATGCAGATTGCAGATTGAGAGAGATTCCTTGGTGAGGGTTCTCCTGCTCATCTTCAGAGTGCAGCAGGGCAAGGACAGATCTTTCTCTCCTGCTCTCTCTTGGAGCATAATTCGATGGATAAACATCACTAACAGGTCTTCATGACGACCCTTTCTGAGTGGAACATGCACTAAAGTAATGGTGAAAAGGCCCAGCCACAGGCAGGTCCTGAAAACCATCCATCCCCCAAGAGAATGTTCCTTGCTTGAGAGAGGAAAACAAGCAGTTCAAGTGAGACTTTGAGACTTATATGGTAAAATACCAAAACAGAGAAAAAGAAGGGGAAAAACTGTTTCAGGCAAGAGCATCATCAGTATTTTATGTATTTTAAACTACAGTTACGAGGTCTGGAGCTTGCCTAACCAGAGGTGTATATCCTTTCTCAGATACCCTGGAAAGGTTGAATGGTGGAGTTGAGATTTTTTGTCTGACCTAAAATACTAGTTATTGGGCTGAACTGCTGGTGTGTGTCCTAACTATTCCACTGTCATTCTTAAGTTTTGCTCTGGGGTGTACTGCTCTAACGTATAGACATTTATACACATAGGATTAATCGAGTCTGCTTTGCATGTCAGCTGAGGTGCCCAGTGCTGCATTTTGTGCATTTGTATAAATGGTGAAATGTGCATCAGCTCTGAGAAAATGGTGGTGCACTTTTGAATTAAAACACCTTTGATACAAATGTGTACAAATGCCCTAAGATACTGCTCTCAGTTTCTGAAACAGGTTATTATGCCTTTTATCCACCTCTTTTCCCCAACAGATGGGTATGGATGGATTAGAGGGATAGTAGCCCAGATGTGGAAGAACTAGCAGCAGCGTTCCCTCTAAGCTGTGCGGCGTGCGTGGCTGCGTAGGCATGCTCATGCTGTGCTGCCAGGTATGCCAGCGCCGCTGCACAGCTTAGAGGGAATGCTGACTAGCAGGTAGTAAAGGGCCTCTTATCCCACCAATTCTTTCTTTCTAACCTGTGATCTATAAGGCTAGACATTAACATTTATTTTGATATCACTACCAAAGATAAATGTGCTGATTTCCACTAGTCATGGCTTTGCTGCTTCTGCCTTAGAGAGACTGCTGTGAAAGTGTGGGCTTCTGAATAGATAGACCCTTCACAGGCAGCCAACTGCAGGTAGACACATTGTCTTCTATCTACTTTAGTTTTGAAAATATTTGGGGAACATCAGACATACAAAAATAAAATCTGATACCTTAAATGAGAGATCCATAAAGAAATAAAAGTCAAGATTGAGACCTCAAACTACATAACCATTGCTATTTACACATCTATTTATAACCAGTGCACATCAGTAAATGGGAAACACCATATTTCCATTTTCCTGTTCAGTAGCTCAGATTTTTTTAGGCTTTAATCTCAGAGCAAAACATATCTTTTCCCTTCAGTATAGCATCAGCTTCACAAGAGTTTGTGAAAATGCAGGTAGCATTCATAGAAACTTTCAGTAACATTCACTCTTTTTCTTATGCAAGCCTTATCTAAAGTCAGTCACCATTCAGACAAAAAGGATGCTACTAAGCTATGTTTTTTGTCAAAATCAGTTAACTGATTCAGCTGATTTGCCATCTTGGTGAGTAGTGTACATCAAGTGCTGGTAATGTTTCAAAAGCGATGGGCCTGAAATAAGCTTGGTCTGGGGTAAGCCAGCCTTTCAAATCCAGCCTTTCAAATCCAGCCACTGAAATGCTGCAGAAGCCCGAGCTTTGTGGGCCAGAAAGAATCACTCCATGTTCTAGATCTGGCCTGTGGGCCATAGGTGCCAACCCCTACTCAATAAGATTTCTTGTTGCAGGAAAGACAGTGCTTTACCTTTCAAAGGAAGTATCTTTGTATGCTTCTGTCTTGTATCAGATCCTCAGCAAAGTTATCATCTTGAGGAAATTTACTGAGTCATTATTTTGGTGGGTAGGTCCAAGCAGATACAAGTCAAACTTTTAAATAAATCAGGCTGGCAGGACATATACCACCACAGAAGCAAGCCCAAAATAATTGCATTTGGGATCAAGGGCTGTGTAACATACCTGGTCCACACAAGAACAAGCTCAGTATAAGTTGAGGGCAATTGGATGTAGCCTCAAGCCTTTTGTTTCCTTACATAGACCCTTTCATATGTTTGTTTTCTCAAAAAGAATCTCATTGCTTGGTGGCTTGGGCAAATAAGAATATGCAGTAAAATTGCTCCCTACATAATCAAGGGAAAATGAATGTTATATCCAAGAGGCTCAGGAAGCAAATGCTCCATCATCCAGAAAGGAAACTCTAGCCAGAAATGTTTCAAATCCAGGTAAGGGAATTTGGTCTCCCATCAACAGAGCTGCTTGTCTCTCACCTGTATCACAAGATTTCAGTATTCTCATCGTGCTGGTGGAATCCCAAAACCGAAGCAACTTTGTCATAGAGAGTAATGATACATTTTTTTCCTTTTATCATTGGAAAAATGTCTAGTATTCATGCTGGTAATCTCACTCCAGTCAAGAATGCCTTGGTTTTCTGATCCTGGCATATCACAAAGATCTTGTCTGTCTGTAACTGTATTTAGTTTTTAGTAACTCACAAATAGCCAATGCTATGCAAATACTTATTCATAGATCTGAGGAACTCCACCAATATTTATATTTCAGCAATGGGGTTCACTTTCTTGTTAACGTTGCATTTTGCTTTTGTGAACATAGTACATAGTTTTTGTACGCTGTCACTCCAATAATAACTGTTTGGTCTTGATCCCCTCTTTTTATGGACAAAGAAAGGATGATGTAGCCTATGGAGAACAATTGGCTATGGAAGTGAAAAGTGCATCTGTCAGTGATTAATTGAAGGAAAATTTAATTACAAATGAGGGAGAAAATTAGAATCATAGGGCTGGAAGGGACCCCGAAGGATCATCGGGTCCAGCCCCCTGCACGAACAGGAAAGACATCTGGGGTCAGATGACCATTATTAGCATACCTTTATTACATTTGCAGAAGCTTCAGTGCCGTTACCTAAAAAAATAAAAAGCATTCTTCAGAGCCTTTAGTTGAATGCAAAAGTCTATCGCTAAAAAGAATCTATTTCAAGCTTACTTTTTTATGTTACAGTTTAATATTAATGTACTTATCTGATTAGCTCTTAAAAAACCCCAACTTTTTCAGTATGTCTTGATTCAAAGGCAATTGCGCTGAAAATTTTAGGTTGGATTCTCAGCTGAAGTAAAACCACTAAAGTCAGCAGAGCTATGTTGATCTGCTCCCAGCAAAAGACCTATCTGTTACATTTGGAATCTGAGAGGAAACTTCAGCTTAGCTTTCAAAACTTTCCAATTGTACTGAAATATGGTTAGATAGCTGAAGCAAAAGTCAGTTGTTACAGGAAGAAATTAATAGTGATCCCAAATTGCTTGGACTAAAAACCTAAAATAATTTATGTGACTACTACAGGAGTTGTTAAGGAGTGGGATTATCAGAGATGTTTAATGTTAGCCTAAAACTGGCTATTGTCTCTGAAGTCTTCTTACCTTTAATAGGGGCAGAGTAAGACTGCTTTTGAAATCCCACCCCTATACTTGCAGAATGAATTCACACAAGGCTTCCTTGTAGAAGCTATAGAGTGGAGAAGTGGTGCTGGAAAATAAAACAGGAAATATGTGCAAGGCAAAGATTTTTCTGGGTGGTATCTGTTATTGGCCCAACTTCATTTGGATGGACTTAGATAAGCTTTGCATGCAATGAATTCTTCAGGGCTGCGGAAAAAGCAAACGCAGAGAAGATTAAAAACAGTGCGCGAGGCTGGAACTGGCACATTTCAGCTCAGATAGCTAGAGATTGGTTTGGTACAAGGAAATATAGTTAGATGGAAGGAATGCTGTAAAGAAATCTTTGAGTTGTAGTAAGTTAACTATTTTTAGAAAATATATCCATCCTCCATCTGCTTATTGAACAGTAGGATCAATGAACACTGGGAATGTTACTGGAAAATACATATCTGTTTCCAGATCCCTCACTTTCCCCTCCAAAAAAGGACATTCAAAGTATTTTATCTATGTAAGGAAAGGAACAGTTGGTTTCCACTGTCTTATTGTATGAAAAACAAACCCCAAATCTAAAATGAATGACCTAGTGGGAATCATGAATATTTACTACTTATATATTCATACGTATTATAGCAAGAGGAAAAAATATTTTTCTTTGCAATTAATATTTGTAAATGTTTATGAAAGTACATAACAAATAAATATGACAAACACATGGTCTAATTAAGATGTAAGGGATGACAAACCTTGTGACTTATTCTGAAAAATAAAGAGCGCTACAATAGTAAGACTTAATTATTTCTATAAACATTTCAAATTGCTTTCTATGTTAAAACTTAATTTATGTTATATATTGTAACATCTATAAGCCTTTTGACATTTGTACATATTATGTCAAAAAGAAATTAGTGTTAATTTATTATTTATTATATTGTATGGTGTAACATATTATTATCATTTACTAGTATTTATTGTTAAAAATTCAAAGTCATTTACTGTTTAAAATGGCCAGTGTTTTATTTTTAATTCCAGTTTATATGTATTGAGCATATATAGATAAAAATATACCTTTTACGAGTTGATCATATATGAAAGTTCTAGAATGTTACTCAAAAGCACATCTGTTACATAGTTCATGAAGTAATGAAATTATTTGATGAACAATTAATGCTGCATTTTAAGAAAGAAACCAGAAATAGTCTGCAACATTTGTGCTTCTATAGCTGGGCTAGCCTCATGGTAACCTTTTAAAAGGCTAAGGAAGAGAGGAGGGAGTGCTCCTAAACAGATGTGGTGTTACTGCAGTCTTTGCTTACATACTTCTTAGGTTGGATGGGCTTTGCAGTACACTAGTTCATCTTCTGGCCCTACACCCACCCCACATGTTAATGCTGGTGTACAGATAGGTATCATGAAGGAGAATTTTGGGTTGTGTATTATCCTACCCAGAATCTTGTTCCCCCTTATCAGAAGGATAGGTTTATACTGGCCTCACTGTAGAATGTGTCCTCTGACAGCTACTATTAATTGCTAAAGTATTTAAATATATTTAAGGTAATTTCATAATGAAACATAACCATTGCTGTAGTACCCCTCCTTGTCCAGTGTTGTTTTATTATTTTTCTATTGTAGTAGGTTTTTAGTCGAGATTGGACTTTATATGTTCAAAGCTGCACATATGTATTTGTAGTCTCTGCTTTTGAAGATCTTAACAGTTTCATTTATGTGTACAACTGAGTTTGGGTTGAAATTCGGTGAATGGTTTTAAGACTGTAGAATACTATAAACCATGTAAGGACTGGAAGGGAAGCTTCTTCCCGTGTTCAGTTGAAATTTTAGGAAATAAATTGATAGAGATAATATATTATCTACACGGGAATTTGGCCAGAAAGTAGTAGTTAACATGTCTAGGCTTGTGGAAGTGCAGTGGAATTTTTGATTACTACAAGTGGTCAAGATCTTAGATTTGGATCTTTTGCAAAGATGATACTTCCAACATCGCAGTGTCCTCGATGTTCTGTTGATGTATCGATCAATGTAAATTCAACAAATTCCACCTAAAGAATACTCCTTTTTGTAGCACCTGTTTTTCCTTAGAGGTTTCCTGTCTGTGTTCTGTTGAAATCCAGTCCAAGCTTTCGAAGGAGTTGGGTCAATCAGTACATAGAAGAGAAGAGTTAGCAGTGCTTATACTGACTTTCCTGCTAGCTGAGTGTTTCAGTCATAAGTTATATACTATTAAGGTAGTTATTTTGCAGTAAATATCCATGGGCTTGAATCTCCACTGCACAAACTTCTGCTCTGCTGCCATAAGATTTCATTGTAACACCCTCTTTCCTTCCCATTATACCCCCATTTTATTTTCTGTGTTCCAGCACATGGGAGGGCAGAGGCTCTTCCATCATCTTTGTACTGACAGATTTCCTCAACAAAAAGGAAATTTCCAATGCAGAAATTAGTAAATAACATCTCTAGTCTGGTGAAAGATTAGAGAATCATTGATAATACATTTATGTATACACTGATGTTTACAAGCTTAATTATTTAATTTTTCATAAGACCAGAAGTGTTGCTGAGTTATGTTTGAATTCCAGTTCAATCCCATGCTTCAGGTTTGTTGGACAGAATGGGTTTATAGGCAGCCACTGATCTGAATTGGAATATTCCCTCTTTGTTGGAGGACTCGGTCAGTACAGAGATGAAGGAAGAGTTTCTGTCACACAACTCTGTCACCTCGTGTTGAAACACAGGGGAGACAATGGGAGCATGTTGGGAAGGAGTGTTAGTGTGAGATCCTATAGCAACAGTGCAGAAGTTTTGGTTCCCATTAGAACAATAAAGTTAACAATCATGTAAGCTGTGTGGTCCTATCTCTTCTGGCCTAGTATAATCTCCTTGCCACTGTGAAACCGTAAGATGTAACAGTAGCAGTCAAGAATATCAGTATAGGCAGTGTAGCTTTTTTCCGTATGTGCATTATGTGTATATATTTATGTATGCACTGAGTCCTCCATTGTGGAGCCACTCAAGAAGGGAACAGGTTGTGGTCTTTTAGTAAAGTTCGATGAGAACATACTGGAAAGGTTGAGAGTAACACCATAATTATTTAAGTGATATCAAGTAGAAAGTTTATAATTCATTTAAAAAAACAACAGTATTCTATTTTTGTAAACTACTTATTTAAATTGTATCAATTTTTGTTCTGATTGGTCATTAATGTAATCATAAGTGAAATAAAAATGCAAAGTTTATTTTATTTTACTGCCCTTCAGTGTTTCAACCGGAAATCTCAATAAACAAAAATAAACAAAGGTCAGATTATCCACAAATTGTGGCCTAAGCCTGCAAACACTTAAGCATGTGCTATACTTGATTCACATAAGCAGTTCCATTGAAGTCAGAGGGATTATTATGTGATTCAAGTTAAGCATAAGTATAGTTAATTTGGCATATATATGGGATGTTCCAAGTGGCCGTGAAAGTCCAAAACAGTTTGTCTAGTCACTTGGCAGCTGGTTTGTGAATTAATTCTTGTTGTATGGAAAGAGTCAGTTACAACTATGAAATATACTTGGGGTACCTTCTGGTGGTCACTTAGGGCAGATAGCCACTTAAGAAGGGTTGCTTTCAGCATGGATTTCATGGTAATATGTACAGAGGATATAGGGTATAGAAGCTTACTGTATATCTTAACATGTTTGTAGTGTTTATGGGTCTAGATAAGAAGACTGTAATAGCAGTTTAAATGCACTTTTTGTGAGATGGTAAGCTAATGATGTAGCTGTTAATTTGAATTTAGCAGACGTTTTAAATATAGGTTTCTCTTACAGAGACAAAAGTTGCAATTTAAAGCTCTTTGGTGGTCTAAAAACAGCTTAATTCTCTAGTAGCATGGTAATAAGTACTAATCCAGCTTATACAGTGATTGTAGTATGTCATGTTTGTGAAAGATTGCCTAACTCTGCTTTCTCTGGGTTTTATGTTAATTTTTTTAAATTAAACATAAAACCTTATAACATCTTTATGCTGAGATAAACTGTTCAATTTAACTTGTGCTCAAGCAGCAGCTGTCAGGAATTATCATGTTTCCAGCATTCTTGCTATCACCTTGTGTCTTTACCTCCCGGATATACGCAGTGGGATGATAAAGCTCACCTTGTTAGGATTTATTACTTAAATAATAACCTGGGGTAAAATGAAAGTTGATGTCACATAGAATGACAACTGACATATATTTATGTCACACATTACATTGTAATAAACTTTCCTTTCCTCTCCTAGTAATAGGTGTTAAGTGGAAATACTCTTCAACATATCCTCCAGTGCCCTGCATGAGTCCATTAGCCATATACACTACTTCTCTGTGGGCATGTTCACAATGACTTGTACTGTCAGGTATTATTTAAGCTTATAATGCCTCAGAAATTGGTTATTGCCAGTCACGAATAGTTTCTGTGCCAGTAAAGAAACAAGGCTGAGGGTGTAGCTAATGTATGTAGGATTACATTATGGAAGTGTATTATGGGGTAGCATAAGGGGATCTTGAGGACAATTTATAATGCTGTGATTAATTTAAATTTTGTTCACACTTAGAGTGGGAAAATAAAATTATTTCAAATTCATACATTTTCCTTTATAATGAAATATGATTAGATTATTAACCGTTGCCACTTTTTGTCTATTATTTAGAAAATCTAACCTTTCTTTTTGTGTCAGAATAACCAAAATGTTTTTTAAGTCCTTGACATTTTCACTATTCATTTCCAAATACTTTCTATTTGTAGGTTTTTTCTAATACCTCCATTGCATCCTTTAGTTTGTCCAAAGTGCTGTTGTCTGTTAATACAACCGTTTTCTTCAGATTCTCTCTATTAGATTCATTCATGTCTACCATATTGAGATCAAACAACAGTGTGCTACATGATTCTGGCCTAGCCCTATCCTTTGGTTCTTATTTATCATGATATTTCCTGCT
>NW_005841987.1:1568832-1586090 GCF_000455745.1 Alligator sinensis
CTTTAGAGTTTGACTGTGTTCTTCTTCCTTTTTCCGTGATATGACCCATGTTTTCTATACAGATGTCTCATATTTGTTTTTCTCTCTCCATTCAAATATCTCCAAAGACGCTGTGTCTTGTGCCAGGTCCACATGCTCTAAACTGCAGGAATCAATCTTCTTTCCAGTCTGGTAGAGAAGAGGGGAAAGTATTGTGAAAGAAGCAGGGAGGGGATGTACAGTGACATCATCAACACGAGCCTACAATTTATGCAAATAACTATTTAATCTTATTATTGTAATCTTTGACCTTCTGTATCCCCCCACTAGTGTTTGTTTCTTTCAGTCATTCTCTTATGACTAAAATTAGATTGTAAGCTCCTCTGGACAAGGACTTTGTGTTTTCTATGTTCAGTGAAATGCCTAGCACACATTTTAAAGTCTTTTTATCCTTCTTTAAATCTACCTAGGTGATTAAGGGTCAAAAGATTTTTTATCACTTTTGACATGTTTTATGGCTTCTTTGAAAGGATTTGTTGGTCATGATGTGTCTCACAACAAGTGCTCCTATCTTATTTGGCACCCTATTTAACAACCTTATTAGAAAGACCAAATATTTAATGGTCATGTATCTATCATTACTGTCCCAACCTAGTAGTGATTTTTCTGGGTCAGAATTGAGTCATGATGATGAGAGTTAGTAACAGCTGCCTTCAGTCTATGCATGTTCAGTAGGTCCTGTGGTTACCTATAGAATGACTTAAGTTTTCAACGTTTCTAAGTTTATAGTTAGTGTACAGAATAGTTTGGAAACACTAATATACATTTAGCTATCTCAGGCAACAGAAAGGTTGAAAGGCTAACCAGTGCAAATGGATTATCATTCCATGATATCAGTCGGCCAGTTGTCTTGAATAAAATAAGAAGAAATTGGCAGAAGTTATAAGGTCCAGTGTTTGCATTATGAGAATGGATTATTATTTTACATTTACATTATTAGACTGGATGCTGGGCTAGCAGATTAGTGAGAAATATACTTTTTCAGCTTGGTGCTCTATTTAAGATTAAACTATCTCAAATGTTTGTTGAGAGTTAAAATCCAAATCTATCGATATATAGTCCACAACAGATTCAGAATGCTGGTTTACATCAAAATCACACTATCCAGAGAATATTAAATACTATCTTAGTTATGGGTGAAATCTTGACTGCATTGAATCAATACAATTTATTGGGACCAAGATTTTATTGTATAGATTTAGATAAGTTAATTTTCTGATTGTTTGTAAAGTTATTGCAAACAAATCAGTAAAAAATTATTTTAAAAAAATCTGGGTTAATGTTTTTTGTACTTGCTTTATATAATTTTATGAACTATGGAATACTAACAAGTACTGTGGCAATATTGGAGTTCAAGGAAACAAAAAAAAAAACAACAACAAAATATTATATAGTATACCTAATAAAAATGAGAAAAGAAAACATAGAAAAGAAAAAGACCACACCAGATAAGTGTACTGCATAAATCAAAAGGGTTTATGTCATAACATGAACATGTGCCATTTCTGCTCATATATTGAATTTCAGTAGTCGGTTGCATAAAGAAGTAAAGTGTAATGAAACTGGCAAGCAAAGTATTCCCCAGTCAGCCTTATCTTTGTTCCATTTGTCCTTCAGATAGAGCTTTTCTTGCCTTTTTCAATAAAATCCATCCAGCTTTTTTATTTTGCATCTCTCTGTAACTGAGCTGAGAAGACCAATGAGATTCAATGCTTTTCTAGTTCAGTTCTTAGCAGCTGCTTTTTAAGAGATCAAAACTTAGAATGCTGCTACATGGTATTAAGGCTTAGCTATTGATGTGTCCCTATAGGGGTTATGTTTTTCTTGTGGGGGGAGAAGGGGAGGAGAAGGGTAAAGGGTGACCCTTTTGAGCATGCTCATAGACAGTAAACACTACTCTCCTTGTTTCTCAGGATCCTCTTTGCGAGCTCAGTGCTTAACCTGACTGAACTTATTGCCCTTCGGCCTGACCTTGGCAAATTGAAAAAGGTCCTTTACTTCCATGAGAACCAACTGGCATATCCTGTCCAGAAATGCCAAGAAAGAGATTTCCAATATGGATACAACCAGATTCTTTCATGGTAGGTGTTTCTCACACCTCTGTGTGTTGTTTAATGTCTTCTGTTAGGCACAATCTTTTCGCGTTTTAAACCTGGGACACTCTACACTAGTTAAATGACAACACTATTATAAATTGCAATACAGTTAGAAACAGAGTTCTGAGATCTAACTAATAATGTCCATTGGGAGAAGCAGGTTATTAACTACTTTAGATGAAACCTCACCTCAAACTATCGTTAAATTCCACCTCTGTGACATAGACCTTCCATGGTACACTTACGTTACAGTTATTTTTAAGTTATACCTTATTCATAACAAAAAAAATGTTTTGCTTCAAGCATACTTAACAGAGTAGCAGCTAATCAGCTCTTGCTTAGCAATAGCTTTTATTGCATCCAACTGAATTAAAATAGAGTTTTTCAGGGGAATGAGCAAAAATTAAAACATACTGCAGCATTTTTCTGAAGGAGAGAGGGCAGTAAACATACCAGATAAATCTTTACATTTCTTTCAAGTAGAATTCAGAAATTGTGCAGTGCTAAAATACCCAGACATTTTAAAGGCTCTAGTCCTTCATTGTAACTTAAAACAAATGTATTTTCTGAATTTAAGTTAATGAAAGAAGTTAATAACAGCGACACTGAAAAGCTTTGTGATTAGACACGAGAAACCTAAATGAAATTGCAATGCTGAATTGGGTTGAATTGAAATAAATTCATTTGCTTGATCTCTCTCACCTATTTGTTATTAGGAAAGTTATTAGAAACATAGATTGTGCATTTTTGAATACATGTAAAACATTTGTATCTTTATAGTATAAGCCAGTTCCTATTCATATTTCCCCAATGATAATCTTTATATATTCTCAACATTCTGTAAATCTGTTTCTGCCACTCCATGTGCAAAGCATTTCAGATTTTAAGTACCAGTGATATGAAAATGTAATAAAATATTGCTTTTGTAAAACGGTAATAGTCATTTTCAGATTTCATGATATAAGGCAGCGAGGCAGTTTTGGGATATATTTTTTAAATATTCTTTTTATCTTCTTTCAGTATTTTGTGTGATGTAATTTCCTCATAATTTTTGAAATTATGGAACCTTTCCAGTGAATTTGCTCTGCAATATTTCCAGAAATATGCATTTTAGACCACAAAAGCATGCAGTAATCTATTTTCGTTTTTCCTTTGTATTACCATTAAATTCTTGTTTCAAATAGGAAAAAGACTTCTGCAAATACTTGTTTTCCATGCTTCTTTAACCAACAATTGCCTCCTTACATTATGGCAAATATATACTAAAATATTTTGAACACTATTGTTTGCAAACAGCTTAATTTTAATGGCAGGGGGAAAAGTTGTTTATGTCTACAAGTGGTTACCTGCAAGGAGGAAAAACCTGTGTCTTTTTTTATCTGCTATATAAAGAATAACAGAAGTCTTAGCCTCTCTTAATATTTTAAGCTTTGTTCTGCTTGTTTTTCCTTTAGAAATATAATAAATATTATGTCTTTGTTCAAAGATTCCTTGGCGGAAAAGACTACACTCAATTTAATGTTTTGACTCTTTAGGAAAAAGAACTCTTCTCCCAAGTGATCATTGGGAGTTTCCATTAGATAGGTGTTAAAAACACATTTTAAATGATCTGATTTAAAACTTTCCTTTTAGTTGCTTAGACATGAATTTGTTGTAATCAGAACTCTCTGATTTTCTAGTGGTACATAAAATCTCCAGTAAAAACTAATATTTCTAATGTATAAAGGAAACAGAGAGAAAAACATTTCAGGCTTTGTCTGAGGAAAACACATGGTGGGAAATCATAAGTGAGAAGTAATGGGAAATTTCGTGAAATAGTTCAGCTCCTGTAGGTTACTTGAAAAAGATTATTTCTTTCTTCTCAAATGTTTTCTTGCTTTTCCTGCTTTTGTGAGCAGTGTCAGTTTTCTTTCTTGATCGGGCAGCACTGTGAGTTGTAAGGATGAATGACAGGCTCTCACCTCAAATACACTTTTCACCAGCCCAGTGACTTATGAACACATGTCCTCAATGTATCTTATGACCCATGGGTCGGTATTACAATATATGACATACTGAGAAAACCAAGTAGCCATAAAACATTTCTTAAGTCTGTTATGGTATTACATTTGTGCCAGTATAGTTAAGATTGCATCAGCACTTCTAGATGAGCTTGATAAACTGAAAATCACAGAAGCAAAATAATATATGAATTATGATTTAACCACAGTCCGAAATGTTGGTTTTCATGTTTTATAGAGGTAATACTATATGACAAAAAGTTGTCTTGTATCAAATCTTCTCTTATGCTAATATATCAAAATGTTTCCTAATTAAATTTAGCAACATTTAAGCGATTACTTTATCTATTATTTCTCTATTGTAAATTTTGACATGTAATTTGTTTAATTAAAAAATGCTGCCACCTTGGATGGTTTAAATTAGGGTTATTAGGAACAGAGAAACACAGGACTGGGAGAAACTACCTAAGTCATGGAGTTCAGTCCCCTGGAATGTTAGGCAACCAAGTAAAAGATAACCATGTCAACCTGTAGTTTAAAATAATTATTGATGCTTTATCTGACATCTGGTTAACTGAAATTCTGTTTCATTAACCAATAGTAGATCAAACAGTTTTCTCTCCTTTTTCAGTACAGAAATTTACTTTTTCAGGATTTAGATGTCTTTAAAAACCTCAGAGGAAAAATAGTAACAGTCATATTATCCATATGATACAGTGTTTCTTGTGTACCTTTTTAAGGCAATAATATCACTAATGGCAAGAGTATTCTTACAAGCTAATTAATAACATGACCAAGAAAAAAAAACAGACTTTCCTCAAGAGATCAGAACTGTTACGATCTTTCAGATTAATAATATTAAATATTTGTAATTCTTTTATTTTTTAAAGTTTTAATGAAAACTGTTAAATAATGTTTAGAAGATAAGTTATTTGGAAAGCAATCAAGATATTCAGAATAAAAGCAGACTCTCCACCATACCTGAGTCAGCTGATATCAAATAAAAAGAAATTTACATTGCTTGATTTATCAGTTACTGTCACAATATTTATCCTATTTTAGTCCATTTGAAAATAATCCTGGGTTTTCTTTCAGAACGTTGCATTAATTTTCTCTGCTTTTTTCCAGTTTGGTTGCTGATATTGTAGTGTTCAACTCTGCTTTTAATATGGAGTCATTTCTTACATCCATTGGAAAATGTATCAAGCTGATTCCTGACCACAGACCAAAGGATCTGGAAAAAATAATCAGACCGAAGTGCCGAGTTCTTTACTTTCCAATCAGGTTCCCTGATGTGAGCAGGTCAGTACATTTGACTCCATTCTCCATGTTGTGTCATAAATTGTCTCAAATGTATCCAAGGTGCTTGCTTACTGCTAAGTTTTAACAGATAATTTTAAGAGTTGTTATTAGGTAATTTGTTAGATGTTATTGAGCTGCACACTCCATTATTTTATAAAAGTATTTCATTAATACAAAACTACAAAGGTGGGGCCTGATTCTCAACCACTGAAATCAATTAAAACTTTGCCCTGCCTAGTTGCCAAGTTGGTGGTCAGTGCAACTTGGCAACTAGGTAGCTCACTCATGATAATTTCCCATTGTTTGTTTATTAAAAATATCTTTGCATGTGCTTTATCAGCCCTATATTCTTTTATATGAAGAGGGGAAGCGGGAACAAGAAATTTCAGAGACTAGTAAAAGTCATTAGGCTATGGCTGACAAATTATATTTCCCTAGGTATAATGATGCAGGATTTTTCCCTCTAGCTCTGTTTTTTACGGCTTACAGATAGGCAAAAATAATTTCAGTAACATGAAGCAGACTTGAATATTTTGGCATTTGCTGGAGTTGTAGTTGCTCTTCGCTCTTCCTTAGTAACTATGAAGGACATTTTTTATTACCCTTGCTGTGGAGCCCATCCTGAAATTAGCAATGGGTTATGTGGCTCAAAGGGAACATTCTGTAGATCCTTTTCACTTTTGATTAAACCTGACAATTGTTTTTCCTAGCACAGAAATTTCTCCTTGTCTCCTCCTCTTCAGTGGGACCAGCACTAAATACAAATAGTAGAGTTTTGCAATCTGATTATAATTTTTAAAATGATATCAAGTTCAGTGCATTTCATGAAAGAAATATATAGCAAACAAAGTAATGAATTTAAATGGCTGTACTGAAGTCTGGATTTTTATCTGATGGCAAGGTTCATTCTATTTAAATACTCATACCTTAAACCCTCACTGCTGACCAGATTGCACTGTGTGCATCATTTCAAACTCTTTAAGTGTCTCTTTGTAGAAGGTTACCATAAAGAAGAGTCATTTAACTTTGGGGTCACAAATTTTATTGTCGTGTATAGATTTAATGCTTGCATTTAAGTTGCTTAGAAAATGTAACAGGATTCAACTACTTCAAATCTCATGAACATTACTGTCTAAGGTCATGCCTTTTGAATACATATATAGACACTTAGACCTAAACCCTCAAATGTATTTATGTGGCTAATGCCTAATTAGGCACTTTACACCTTTGCTTTTAGGGGCAATTAGGCATTTGAATTTGAGTTAGGTGCCCAAATACCTTTTGAGGATCAGGGGCAAACATCTCAATAGTCTGATTTTCAGGAATGCTGTTGGAACTAGTGAGAGCTGTGAGTCTGCTCAGTACCAGTACCAGTAGTACTTTCTATAGTCTGGACTCTCTCGAAGGACTTGTGCCTCCCGTTCTTTTAGGCATTTAAAAATCCAACTACTGGTGCCTAATGTTAGACATGTAGATACAATAATTTCAATATAACTATATTTTAATACATCATCATAACTATTCATGTAGTTAGGACATACAAACATACACACGTGATTCAGTTTGTCAGTAAGCCAATGAATGACACATCATTAAAAGAACTTCCTATTCTTATGTGAATGCTGATATCTATTTTAAGTGCCTTTAAATGCTCTTTAGAAATTAATAATAATGATTTTCCAGAGATAAAATTCAATATCATCGCAAAAGGCAGAGTAGATTTTAAAAAAAGAAGTTTTTCTTAACTTTGAATAAAGTTCACTTGTGCCCAACATTTACCATTTCTTTACAAAAACATGTTTCAGATAATATTGAATGCATCTGTGGCCCTGAATGCAGTTTATTAATATAAACTGTGTTACTGCAGTGCAATTCAGCTGAATGGAGATCGAGGAGAAAAAGGTTAAGAAATATCGTGGCCAAGCTAAGATTTATAAAGCAAGCTCTTAGCCCAGAGTGTTTTTCGAGTTATTTTCAAATGGTAATTTGCTTTATCCAAACCAAACTCATACAGTGTAAGTAAGTGATTATTTGCATGACTGACAATCATTTGAATGCCTGCAGTCTTTTTAAAATGCATAATTTTGCCAAGACATTGGGAAAATATTTAGAAATTCTGAAGGCAAAATAACTAAGGTGATTTTTCCCTCCTTATTTTGACCGCGTGTGTGTGTATGTGTGCATGCACGTGTGTGCATGCGTGTATGTCCCAAATGTATTTTTCATTTGGATCTTTGGCAGAGGTAATCTAAAAACAAAAAGCACAGCTATGAATATGATTTTGATTTGTAAAAGTTTCCTTATTTTAAATGAATACTCTGATTGTAGGGGAAAGTAAAAATTGATATAATATATTTGATCTTAGAACAGAACCATGTGACAGTAGCAGCATCTAGCATTTCACTGGGGTAAATTCCATTATGTTTATTTTCTTTTTGACACAGTTATTAATGGAAGAAATACAACATGGGAACTTAGGACTAGAAGGGACCTCCCAGGTAATCAAGCGCAGTCCCCTGCAGTAGTAGGCAATCATGTAATAATAAACATTTGTCCAAAAGGGTCGACAGGAACAGCTGCAGTCCCCCCAAAAGAGAGAAAATGCTATACCAAACAGATACATTTAAGCAAGAAATGAAGGTACATTAAAGCACTCGATACATTCTGATGCCGCAGAGAGCACAGAAGATAGTTTGGTTGATATGGAAACAAAACTTGAATAGTGTGAAGTACACCATTGTACATATGCACAGTTTATACTTAAAGTGACTTCACACTGCACGTAGGAACTGCTTTTTCTTCTTTGTTAATGAGAACAAAGTCTGTATAGGTTACTGATGCTGTTTCTTTATTAAATATTTGGAACCAATGCCTGTGTCTGCTAATTATTGATAAGATTAGGGGTGGACTTCAGGTTCATTCAACATGACTTTTTCACAATGAATTGGCAAAGGCAAAAAATATCTTCCATAGGCAGTACATAGGCATTGCCCCTCTTTCATTCTTAGCTCGCTACTTTCTACTGTACACCTCTCTCCCTCAAATGCTCTCCTATCTGCATTGCTTAAGCCATTTTTTTCCTGTTACTAGGATGGGACAAGAAAAACTATTTCCACCACTTTTCTTACTAAAAAGGAGAAGTTGTCTATCTTTCCCTTCCTAAATGTGGGTACCCGAAACTCTGCAAAAAATCCCATGCTGATTTACAGCGCCAGGGATCTTGCTGTCTTACTAGTTTTCTGCTACCTGGGTAAAGTATATGTCATTTTTTGATCAAAGTTCTGTTTGTTCTTCCCGATCCAAGAATTGCTCTAATCAACTTTCATTTACCAAACACTGGAGAGAGGAGAAGGAATCTGTAGAATAGGCATCTATCAGAATAGGGAATTAACTGACCCCATCTTTTTCTCAGAGTCTGTGTTGAGGCTGGTTCTAGGCATATGCTTCCCTGTTGCATTCTGCATTACCAGCGCTAGTCCTGTATATGGCACTACAGAGTCATTTCCTTTTTAATGGCTTAGTTATACAGTCTGACATAGTGTATTATATAGAAGTAATTATTTTATGATAACCTTAAACTTCCAAAACAAATAAAATTCTGAGTTAAGACTGTCACTTCAGAGTGCGTAGGTATTGCAAGGGATGCAGAACAGTAGGTGATTTTACAAGCCATATGTGCTGCCATGCTTCTGTACAACACAGCAAGTTAAGTACATTGTGGCTAAGAATTACCATTCATTGTCATTTTTTGTTTAACTCAGATTCCTTATTATACTGTAACATAATATTTAGTATTTAATTGGATTTCAGTGTCTTATTTTCCCTTCAGTGTTACAAAAGGAGAAAAGGGGGACACAAAAATAGAATTGTCTTTTTACTGATATCATTTTTTCTCCATGGATTTGCAAATGCAAATCCACCTCAGTGAACAGTTGTAAAAGTTCTTTGTTGATGCTTTGTACTAGTTTTTAACATCTTGCCTTCTAATGGTCCATCTGTAGCCATACCACCTTCATCTCACAGCAAAGTATGGTCATAGCAGGTCATTTCTTGAATGGGAGATATTTTGAGATTAATTTAGAAGAAAAGGGCCATATAAATCTTGTTTATTATTAATACTGTTTTAGCTGCAGTAAATCTTTACTATAATTTATTACAGAGGTATAGCAATGGAAAGTATTTTTCAAGCAAGATTAAAGTTATGGTCTAGCAACTTACAATACAAGATAGGCAAAAAATGGATGGGAGAACATATAAAAGAGAAATCATGAAAGGGCTAGGATTGGATTAGGAAACAACAATAGATGTTAAGTAAACCTTGTTAGTAACTTGCACCGTGAGTACTTAATTTTTTTAAATCGGAGATTGTAAATTCTTTTCTGTTATAATGAAGTATAGCGAAAGAAAATGATAAAGAGCACTAAGGTCAGACAACAATTTGATTCCTAGGTAGCTGTTGAGAGATTGTCTTCCCCTCAGCTATGGTGACCTCAGTAAGGGACTTTGGTATGCTAGACAAATAAAGCTATCACAAACAGGGGAGGACTGTCATCCAAAACTGACCACATGTGTAGAATCTGGATATGGAACTCACTGCCTCTAGAAATTGAAGTTGTTTTTCATAATTTGAGTCACCTGACATAATTTTAGGATGCCATAAGGCTGCTTTGGAGATCAGGCTGAAGCAGTTTGTCAATCAAGTGATCTGAATGCAGCCCTTATTACTCCCCTGAAATAAGCAAATATTCAGTGTTAAAAGTTGACATCTACTTAGTTGGCTTAATATGCCAGATCTTGGAAGTGTGCATAGCACAGGCTGGGAGGAAGAAGAGCGATAGGCATAAAGCTCACATGTGAATCCTTTCAGTCCACGGCTGCTGTATAAAGAGTTTGTCACCTCTGCTAAGTACAGATAGTCAAAAAGCCCAACACTGAATTTATTCAATCTTCACAGGTTAGTCTAAGCTGTGTAGATTGAAACAATAAGCAAATGAACAGACATTTACTTTTGATTCCGGAAATGCAGCCATATGCCTGCAGTGGTCCAAGTCAGAAGCAAAGGGGTGCTAGAGCATGTGTCCCTGCTTGACTGGAGCAAACTGCTTGGGCCAAGGCTAGTCTGCTCACTCTGCAAGGAGGGGGGGACTCGTGGGGGAGGTGCAAAGCATCCTGGGATGCTGGGGGACCATGGGTTAAATTGAATCTGGAGGGGATCTGGGACAGAAGTTCAATAAACCAACTTAATTTAAATCAGCTAAGTCTGATATTATTATATCCGTCCATCAAGGTTTATCTTAAACCAGTTTTGGCCATTTTGGAAGTGGTTTACATGCACTGATCTTCTGTTGTGTTACAGATTTAAACCAATTTCTGATCACTTATACTGGTTTGTGTAATTTCTGTCTGTAGCCCTGGGTAAAAATAGACTTGCCTCAGAACCATTACAATTTATGCTGAGTTCCAAGGGTTGAGGGCCAAAACCTGAAGCTGGGAATTGACACTGAAAGGAGTAGTTTGACTTCTCCTTTATTCCACCCATTCTCATAGGGCCAAGGATGGAGAGTGATATAGTAGCTTCTACCTTAGCTGTTCATACCAGAAGGATTACCTTTCCTTTAGGCTGGACTTCCAGATGCAAGATATGTCAACCTTATGTTCAGAATTGTCTGGTAATGCAGTATTAATATCTGCTTCTCAGTGGATGATCTGACTCAGTGGTTCCATCTATCCATTAAGATGTATTAGTGTTGCAAAATATTAAAAAAAAATTAATTTCTTCTTAGCAGTTCACAGATGAAAGTTAAGATTTCTTGCCTTTTCCTTTATCTGTTGCATAGGTATACAAATAAATGTTATCACAGTAACCATTTAATCCTACAACAGCTCAAAAGGATATTTAAACTGAATTCTCTGTGCAACCTAGTTTTTTATTATGTTGGGTACTGCTCATGTTGCATACAACACATTCCCATAAAACTTGCATTTTGTATTTACAGAGAAATTTCTCTTGAGAGTTAAGGTCTTGTAAAACATTCTTGTTCTACAGCATGAACGAATTATTATACTCTGGGGCATTAAAAGTGAAGTGTACTGAAGAAAAGAATTTTTTCATTAAAATGCAGTTTATATTGATAAAACAGATTACTAGCATTTGATGAAATGTGAAACTTGGATCTACCCATATCGCTAAATCGCCAGTAGGTTTATTTTGGCAAGAGAAATAGCATGTAATGTATATCAGGACCCATCATTATACACTACCTGTTAGTTTTGTATTAGATTAAATTGTCCTTTGCTAAAGTAGTTGAAAAAGTACTGTATCTGTATCTTGAAGTAGCAGAATGTGGTAACCAAGAATATTAGAAAATAAAAGCTGTCGTGTTATCAGTTTTGGCACAGTCATTTATCAATCAGTATTTTAAACATTGACAAGTGGTAATTTAATAGGGAATGACCCCGTTGGCAGGAAGTTCTAATGACAGATGATGCAAACTCATTTTTCACTATGGGGCTGTGCTGGCTTCTTACCTTTCTCAGTATCGCAGCTCATATTTTCCAAGTCTGGGATGTGAGAAGCCACAAAGGGCAAAACCTGTGGCAACAAGCCGATAACCACTCCCATCTTCTTTGGTTAACTATTTAGTTGCAAATTTCACTATAATGTGGTTCGTAATATTTGAGGCTTGATTTAAACAGCATTTGATTTGTGAGTACTGTTCACAGTGATAGTCCTACCCTCTTACATGCAGCCAGTTTTTAAGTGTTCGCTCTTTTGTTTGGCTGCCACAGTTGAATTCCCAAGGTGAAAAAAAATATGCCTGGTTTTCAAAGAAAGGTTACCTTCTAAGAATTCTGGCTAATGGCACATTGCATCCAACAATCTTAAAACTTTACAGACATTAACAAAATGGCATAATGCATAGTGGGCAACTCTTTGTTATCTCTGCTTCAGGGATAACAAAGTAGGTGGGGAAATGTCTAGAGCTGCAGGGTTAAGTGACTTGTGCAAGGTCATCTTAGAAATCATTGTTAAAGCCTTGACTGGAATCCAGTTCCATGACTCCCATTTCTGTGCAAAACCCCCTTCTAATTCTTTTTTTGTACAGAAAACAGCTTACCTTGCCCTGAAAAATGTAAAGACTTGATGTTGGGAGACATCATGCAAGAGGAAATAGAAGTGACAGTTTGCCAGGAGCTGATGTAGATGACATTTTTGATTCTCTATAGAATTCTGTATCAAATATAGCAATTCAACTGTGCTCACTTTGAGTAGATTTTATTTATTTTACCTAAATTGCTGTTATGTGAGAAGTTTTCTTTACATTGTCTTTGCATATTTTCAGTTCACATTCTATATTGTGAGATATCAGAAAAACCATAAATATCAGGATGGACTAATTAGCATTTTAAACTTAAATCCATAGGGACTTTTATTATACCTTCCTACTTTAGTTGCTTCATTTGTTCTTTCTCCTGTCCCGGAGAGCTTTCACAATCAAATGCTTCTCTTCTTATTAAGGGTTGGATTTGGTTAACTATCATCCCCATGAGGGATGATGTAGACATGAGATACCTTTAAATGTTACATCAAATTATTACCAGGTTGTAATAAGGCTCAGTAGAGTTAAATCTAATTGGTTTCAAAGTGTTATGGAAGGGGTTTAAGGTAAAGCTGTTCTAGAATGGAACAAGATTACTGACTAAGCATAGAATTCTACAGGCTGAGCACTCCCACTTGCATTGTGGTCATACAGTTCTGAGAGCTCCCTAAAGGAACAGGACCGTAGGACTGGTGGAACAAGATAGCAAACAGAAGTAATGACCAGCAATAAAGTGATACAGTTAGTGAGCTCAGATCAAATACTCATTTCAGCATAAATGTGCATTGATTCCATGTGTAAATATTCACCATTTTTTTCAGACAATTCCATGTATCCAAAATTTTACTTTTCAAAATAATGCCACTTCATATTTTTGAGCAATGAATATTTTTCATTGAAAAAGTTATAGGAATGAAAGTTACTTTTATATGTAATTTCATGTTTATGAAGTGGGAAAGTAGTTATCTTTGATTATTTTCTTTCTGAGTTGTTAGATGAGACAGAAAGAGACCCATATTGTTTTGATACTTCACACACATTTCTTTTTGTGATGGAAAGGGAAAGGAAGACCAGAATAGAGAGGAACTACATAGATAATAAATCAGAATGAAGAGCAGAGAAATATGCACAAGGTTTTAGTGCTGCTTTATTGTGAAGGGGAAGCAGAGTATCTGAAGTTGTATTGGATTAACTTAGTGTGAGAATGAGGTGACCTGTGCTACCAGTTAAGAAACCATGTGCAACAGATGTATTTTAAAAGGACCCAAAATAAGATGCCTAGTCCCCAGTGAATGACAGCCATGGTTTTTTTTTTTAAAGAAAGGAAGGCAGAACTCTGAACAGGAAGAGAGAAAGGCCAGCTAGTCTACTGATATTAAAGGTAAAGCAACGATGAAAAGAATACTGAATCTGATCTATGCATCCTTCATGCAGTATGTTCCTGAATTGTAAATGAACACATCAAAGAGTGATATGAAGAATAAAGTTGCGTTGCAACACCATTATTTAGACCAGAGGTGCCAAACTCACTTTGGGTCCCAGGCCAGATCCATCCCGGTGCACGGGGTGGTGGCCGCCATAGCAGCAGTGGGGCAAGCAGCCGTGAGGTGAGTGCAGGATGACTGAGAGCTGTGTTGTCCTTGCTTATTCATCTGGCAATGAGGACCATGTCCACCAGGGCCCAGATTCTGTGCCAAGCCCTATTTACCTTTGGCCACACCCCAAATTCCCTGGTTTAATGGTAGCCCCTGAGTTAAACAGATCTCATAGGTTGATCCCCTCCTGATGTCTTTTTATTATATAGCCAGAACATTACTGGATGTTACCAGTGCAGGGTATTCACTGATTAACATATGAACATATAATAATATAGCATTAGGTCAAAGCAACAGTAGAAAGGAGGTTCTGCCAGTCTCTGTGAGTTGAGAATAAAATAATTTTCAGTGACAAAATTACAACTATGGAAACAAGAAGGAAACCTATGATACTGCTTCCCAGACATGTGGAGATGACCTCTGTCATCATAAAGGAACAGCCAAATACAAGTGTTTGGTTTATTTAAAGAAAAGAAAAAAAAGAAAAAAGAAAAGAAAAGAAGGTATAAAGTTAAGTGATTTTTGTTTTGGCAAATTCTTAGTCATTGTGTTTGGTATTTGCTCATCTTGCTCATTTTGGGGTTTCATTTTTTTTATTTTTTGTTCACAGCTAGCAATATTGAATATTTTATACTTTGGACGTTTCACTTGCTCAGTTGTGACTCCCAAATGAAATACTCCTCCTCTTCTCCCCTTTAAATAATTCAAATGATATACATTTTAAAATATGAAAACTCTAACATTAATATACTATAAGAATTTAAAAAGCATGCCACAAATCCTCTTCAGTATTGAAAAGATATATGAAAAGTAATGGTAAGAGCACCCCAAAGTTCCCGACCTATAAGCATGAAGAATGCTGGATGCTAATGAAGACATTTAGTCTAGAGACAGAAGTTACACATAAGTTGGTTTAAGTGATCAGAAGCTAGTTTAAACCTGTAATAGAACAGAAGCTCAGTGCACATAAACCAGTTTAAAAATGGATGAAACTAGTTTAAGATAAACCTGCTTGAATGTAGTATCAGTGATTTGGGTCAAACCAGTTAATGAACCTTCTGTCTCAGACCCCTTCCTGGTTTAGGTTAAATCACAGTCCCCCAGCATCCCAGCATTTTGTAGCTCTGGGCTGGGCTGTCTGCTCCAGAGAGCAGGGCTGGCCCTGCCCCTCAGTTCCCTAGCTGGAGCAGTGAAGGCTGGGTGACAAAGGGTGGGGAGGAGGACAAGCCTGACTGGGGATGCAGCCCGGTCTGTGGGGGGCGGAGGGGAGGGGGAGCTCCCCCAGGCAAACCCCAGTTGAGGCCAAGAGCCAGGAGTGGGTTTAGACAACCTTTCCCCTACTCAAACTTACTGCTGGCTGCAACTGTGGACTAAGGGTCCCAGAGGCACCGGGAAGCAGGAACAGGAAGTGATGAGCAACCCTGCAGAGTCCTACTGCTGTAATTCTGGACTGCAAATCCTAGAGACCTCAGGGGCAACAGGAAGAGGAAGTGACCACACAGACAGAGAGCTGTGCTCTAGTGTCCCCCAGTTCTGGCCTGAACCACTGTGGTTGCATTTCCTGAATCAAAGGTAAATGTCTGTTCACTTCTGGTTCAGTTTAATCTGTGCAGTTTAGACTAACCTGGAAAGACTGAATCAAGTCAGCCTCGGGCTTTTTGACTGTCTGTACCTTGCCTTAGAGGCTTCAACCAAGTCTGATGGCTTTTCATCCAAACAATTTCTTTAGGATTTAGGTTTCCTTATAAACCACAAGGCAGTTAAGGGAAAATGGATGACAGCCAATGTTGCTTAACTTATCTGGTCCTATTGGCCAGTCCATGGGCTAGATCCCATGCTCTGTGGGTGTGAACAGGCACTCTGGCCTGGCCCCTGTGCCCAGTGCAACCACCAAATGACCCTGTGCACTGGATGCAGCCATGGACAGATCCTGTGTACTAGTGCAATTCAATGCACAGGTCCACATCATAAAGTCTGTGGGTCTCCCAGTGGGTCCAGAAATTTGAGAGAAGGGAAGCAGTGGCATTGTTAATTGCTGCAACCCTGGGAGCTACAGCAATTAATGCTGTCACTTCTTTGCTGCTGCCATAGGTGGAATTCTGCTATCACTCTCCTGCTGCCAAATTTTCAGCCCCACAGGCTGGATGACATGGCTCTGTGGGTTGGATATGGCCCATGAACTGGAGGTTGAGCACCACTGATAAAGGCTAATCACAGTTTTAGGGCCTTGTTACACATTAATTTTAGGCAGCTTTTTTAACCCCTGGATTGTCCACACGTTAATATCTGAAACTAGTTTCAACCACACTTTAGGCAGTTTAAAGTTACACCACTCCAAGGTAGATTCATTTCTGATCCACTTTTTCCAGCTTGTGTTCCATTAATGTGCGGTCCCTCCCCACAGATGAGCCACCCAAGTCCCAATCCTCCAGCATCCCAGGATGCAGTGTCTTTCCTGCATCCTCGTGTGTGGACAAACTTTTTACTCCCTGAACTCTACTGCCCAAGGGGTTGTTCAGGCACCAAGTAAAGTCCTCCTCCCACCCCCAGGGGTGTGACTTTCCCAGCCTGCAGAACACATGCCAGCTAGCCCGGTCGCAGGGCAGGGATGGGTCCTGGAGTGAGAAAGGAGGAGGACCAGGTAGGGGGAGGAACAAGGTAGTGGGCCAGATGAGGTTCTCATGCAGTGGTAGCATATAGGAAGTGCACGGGGGTGCACTCCCTGACAGACCACACTCCCTGCTTAGGCGATGGGTGGGGGAGCAGGCGGGAGTGCTGGTGTCCCCCCTGTGAATACCAGCCAGGGAATGGGAGTGCCAAATGAAGCGCCATGGCCACTTCTAGGAGCACCACGGCCACTTCCTGGTTGGTGAGATTGGCCGTGGGGGGCCCCCCAAAAATACATTCCCTGACTGCTTCTACCTCTCAGCCACCCCGGGAAGCATGACCAGCATTCCCCACACCCCAGTCCTAAATCCCATCTCCACCCATTAACGACCGACCCCTATCCTCATTTCCTTTCCACCTCTTATTTCATCACCCACCCCAATCCCATTAACTCTCCACCTCGCAGCTCCATGCCTCACCTCCACAAGCCACCTTTCACCACCCTGCTCCACTTACAGC
>NW_005841987.1:1586121-1587888 GCF_000455745.1 Alligator sinensis
AAGCCTGTCCTGGCTGACCAACCGTCTAGTGGCAGCTTATCACTGTAGCTCCTAGTTAGGGTCCTGCTCACCAGCTCCATGCCTTAGGGACAGACATTCAAAAAGCTGGAGCCTGAATTGATTCAATCTTTGCAGGTTAGTCTAACCTGCCTAGATTGACCCAGTTTGCAAGTGAACAGATATTCTCTCTGGATTGAGGAAATGCAGGCACATGTCTGCAGTGGCTCAGGCCAAAAGCTGGGGGCGCTAAAGCGTGCCTTCGGCTGCAGGGAAGTTGTGCTTGGGGATGGGGGCATGGCCAGCCCCAGCAGTAGTCTAAAGTGAACTAGCCAGGGAGGGGGTTTAATTCCCCACCCCATCCCACCAGTGCAGACCTGAGCCAGGGTCCACCTAGCACTCCCCCCTCGCCGCTTCAGGGGGAAGCTGTGCAGTGCGCAGGGACAGGGCAGGCAGAGCTGATGCAGTCTGTGTGGGGCAAGCAGTGGCACTGGGGCTTGGAGGGGTGCCCATAACTTCCCTTACTTCTGCTGCATGCCACGCTCAGCCTGCAGGAGCTCTGACTGCCCTGCCCTGCTCCCACCCCTGCCCACCACATGGTCTCCTGCTGGGAAGAGGCTCACACTCTGGGGCACCATGAGAAGGGGTGATGCCCCCATCATGGTCCCTGCCACCTCACTACTCCAGTAGCAGGGGCAGTGGCATGCCCAGAGGCTAGCCAGCATGGTCCCTTTAAGTGCCAGGGCACAGAAGGGGTTTATTTCCTCCCGCCCTTTGGCATCTGGCAAAGAGGGCAGAGGAGGGGGCTTATTTCACTGCTCGCCCCGCAGAGGGAGCAATTGGTGGCAGTGGTGGTTGGGGCTGGCAGGCCCCACTGCAGTCCCCCAGGGTCAGAGGGCATGGAGGGAGGAATAAACCTCCTTCCTGCCCCCTTTGCCTCAGGGAGCCATGCTGGCTGGCATCTGGCTGCACCCCTACCCCAGCTCAGGTGTGTGCCAGTGGGACAGGGAGGGGGGAATTAAACCCCCTCCCTGGCCAGTTCACTTGAGGCTACTGCCAGGGCTGGCCACACCTCCGCTGCTGGAGCAGAGAAATGCCTGGCAAGTCTGTGCTGGTGGGACAGGGGAGGGAGGGGGGAATAAGCCTCTTTCCTGCCCCCTTTGCCTTAGGGGGCCCGTTGTCTAGCCACACACTCGCCCCTGCCTACCAGTGCTCCAGCTAGGGAGCAGAGGCACAGGGCAAGGGGACTCTGGTTTAACTTAAACCAGGTAGGGCTGTAGGATAGATGTTCCAAAGACCAGTTTGAGCTCAATCAGTTAAGTCTGATACTATATTCAACCAGGTTTATCTCATTTTGAAATGGCAATTTTGAAACTGGTTTATGTGCATTGAATTTATGTTCTTTTACATGCTTCAACCAGTTTCTGCTCACTTAAAACCAGTTTATGTGTAACTTCTGTCCCTATCTAGTGGCAAGTCACAGCTGTTCAGGTGGGGAGACAGTCAGAAAAGGTTTTTAGCGTTAAGCTGTGACTGTTCCAAACACAAGCTAGCACTAACATAAATAAACATTTCATAGTTTCATCGAATCATAGAATTGTAGAAGTAGGGTCAGAAGGGACCTTGTAGATCTTCAAGTCTGACCCCCTGCCTGGGCAGGAGGAAAACTAGGCTCAAATGACCCCAGCCAGGTAGGCATCAAGCCTCTTCTTAAAGACCCCCAGGGTAGGATCCAGCACCACTTCCCTTGGAAGTTGGTTCCAGATCCTA
>NW_005841987.1:1588755-1605277 GCF_000455745.1 Alligator sinensis
ACAGTGTCAAAGGCCTTGCTGAAGTCCAGAAAGACTACATCCACGGCGACACCTGCATCCAATGCTTTTGTGACCTGATCGTAAAAGGCAATCAGGTTGGTCTGACATGACCTGCCCCTAATGAAACCGTGCTGGTTGCTGGTTCATAGTTGGTAGGGTTGGGAGGGACCTGAGCAGATCATCAAGTTGGACCCCTGCCATGGCAGGAAAGAGTACTGGGGTCAAATGACCCCAGCAAGGTGTTCATCTAGCCTCCTCTTAAAGACCCCCAGGGTAGGAGCCAGCACCACTTCTCTTGGAAGTTGGTTTCAGATACTAGCTGCCCTGACTGTGAAGTAGTGCCTCCTGATGTCTAGTCTGAATCTACCTTCTGCCAGCTTGTGGCCGTTATTTCTAGTCACTCCTGGTAGTGCTCAGGGGAACAGGGACTCCCCCATTGCCTGCTGGTCCCCTCTAACTAGTTTGTCAGGCCACTAGATCCCCACTCAGCCTTCTCTTGTGGAGGCTGAACAGGTTCAGGTCCCATAGCCTCTCCTTGTACGGCCTGCCCTGCTGACCCCTGGCCATGGGAGTGGCCCTCCTCTGGATCCTCTCCATGTTGTCTATATCCCTCCTGAAGTGCGGCGCTCAGAACTGGATGCAGTACTCCAACTGCGGCCTGACCAGCAGCTCAAAGTGGAATATATAACAAGGCCCTTTCATTATTGTGTTCAGTGCCTCAGCTTTGTCCTGAAACTAGTTATGAAAGTTGAATCAGGGCCTTATTACACTTTATGCTGTGAGCTACACAAATGTTGATCAGTTTTAGTGCTATCTTGAGTTTCGAGCAGTCACACTTCAGGCCAGCAGGGGCCTGGAGGATTGAAAGGTAATCTCTCCCGCTCCCATCCCATTCCAGGTTTTCTCCCCCTGCTCTCTGGGACTCCCCTTGTTTCCCCTGCCTCTCAGGGTTCCTACCTGGTTTCCCCTGCCTCTCGGGGTACCCACCTGTCTTCTGCCCTCCTTCCTCTGCCCTCGGGCATCATTTGTGGCCCAGAACTCTTCAGCAATAGTGGCAGCCAGGGAGGCAGTGTAACCCTTCTCTGCCTGCTACCCAGGACAGACAGAACAGGCAGCCACAAGTAAGAGGGGAAAGGGACAGTGAGAGGGGATCTGGAGTGCTAGGGGTAGTGGGCCCAATCCGTGGCTACATCTTAGTACAACATGAGCTGGGTAGCACAGATCAGAGATATCTTGCCATGGAGTGTTTTAATTTTGAGCTGCCTAATGAGTGCTTAAAATAAGTTTCAGGTGTTAATGTGCAGACGAAATAGGGGTTAAGAGCTCCAGAAGACACCTAAAATTATGGTGTACCATGGCTCTCAGAAAATATATGAAATCAGATGAATTGTGATTCCTTTTAGAGAAGAGCTTCTGTAGAAAGAATGGTGTTGGTTTGTGATATAAAAATGTGGCTTCCTGGAAAAATATTTCATAGACATTAGGACTGGAAGGGATCTTATGAGATCATCAGGTCCAGCCCCCTGCCCAATGGGCAGAAAGTCAGCTGGGGTCAGATCACCCCAGCAAGATAAGCATCCAAGTGTTTTTTAAAGGTATCCAGAGTTGGTGCTTGCACCACTTCTGGGGGGAGCCTATTCCAGACTGGAGACTGGGATGGTAAAGATGTTTTTTCTTATGTCCAGTCTAAAACGGTCTCCCAGCAGTTTGTGATCATTAGACCATGTCTTCCCTTGGGGTACCCTGGTGGACAGACGTTCTCCCAGTTCCTGATGCACACTCCTTATGTACTTATAGGCTGCCACCAAGTCACTCCTGAGCCTTTGCTTCTCCAGGCTGAAGAGTCCCATGCCTCTCAGCCTCTCCTCATAAGGCCTGTTCTCTTGACCTCTAATCATGTGTGTGGCATGTTTCTGGACTCTCTCAAGCTTCTCCACATCCTTTCTAAAGTGTGGAGCTCAGAATTGGATGCATACTCCAGCTGTGGCCGGTAGATGCAAGCCAGAGTTTTATTTGCTTTGCTGGCTGCAGCATCGCATTGGTAGTTCATATTCACCTTGTGGTCAATCATGATCCCCAAGTCTCTTTCGGTTGTGGTGCTAGTAAGCATACCACTGCCAAGCCTATAAGTATGATGTGGGTTTTTCTCCCGAGGTGGAGCTGCATTTCTTCATATTGAATATCATCAGGTTTTGATCTGCCCACCTTGCGAGCCTGTCCAGATAGGCCTGTATTGCCAGCCTATCCTCTAGTGTGACTGCACTTCCCCATAATTTGGTGTTGTCCGCGAGCTTAGCCAATCCACTTCTGACATCCGAATCCAGATCATTTATGAATATATTAAGTTCTGGTCTGAGTACTGAGTCCGGGGGGATGTCACTGGTCACCATGCACCATGTTGACTCAGTTCCATTGACTATCACTCTCAGGATCCGACCATGGAGTCAGTTCCCCAGCCACTGGATTGTAAGGTTGTCGAGGCTGCAGTTCCCCAATTTTATCATTAGGACAACATGGGAGACCAAGTCAAAGGCTTTTTTGAAATCTAACATATGACATCAACCTCTTCTCTTGTGTCGAAGTGATGCATCACCTGGTCATAGAAGGAAATGAGGTTGGTCAGGCAAGACCTACCCATAATGAAGCCATGTTGGCTAGCTCTCAGAGCATTGCCTTCTGTTAGCCTGTTGTTGGTTTCTTTGAGTATTTTTTTCCAACATATTTCCATGGATTGAGGGCAAACTGACTGGCCTGGGGTTCCCTGGATCTTTCTTGAAGATAGGCACCACAATGGCCCTCTTGCAATCTTCAGGAACCTCTCCTGAGCTCCACAAGTTTTCAAATATCCTCACCACTGGTTGTGCTATGATGTCAGCCAACTCTTTTAGTACTCTTGGATGCATTCTGTCCAGGCCTGCTGATTTGTGGATGTCCAGCCTCTCAAGCTGTTCCCTCACAAGATCTTTGCCAATTATAGGTGTATGATCCCCCTTATCCTGGTAGTCCTACGTCCTGTCAGGCAGGGTGATCCCCTTGGGCTGGTGGAAAACCGACTCAAAGTAATTGTTGAAGAGTAATCGTACTCAGATATGTACTCAGATGAAGACATTTGGAAAACAAACTTTCTTCAGCTTCATAGCATTTTTCTCCCACCACTAACTGTGAGTTGAGCCAAAGAACTAATTATTCTGCTCTTGATAATTCCCAATTACCTATAAAGATTGTGATATGTAGTATGCTGGAAATTACACTAAAGCCCCATCTCATGCTCATTGTCCTTGATTACTGCTTCTCAAGGGTGGGCTTGCTTGTAGGTGAGATGCCAGAATTTTGGTGTTTTAAGTTCTTTAAACTTACCATCATCAAGAAGCAAATGTTACTTTTGTTATGTACTGACAGGTGTGAGGCATATTTTTCTTCTGCTGCTGACTCGAGTGTCTACCAGATGGGTTTGTTTCAGGTATGCTTCCTGTCTCCAGGAGAGAGTGGAATACAAGTAATGTTTCTGAGTGCTATGTGAAGAGGTTATATAGTTTCATCCTGGTTAGCTTGGCCTTCTAATCTGTAGTTTTGTCTGAAGCTGAGTCACAGGCACACTCCTTCTAACCTTTAATCACCTATTTGCTAACTTTGATGGTGGGTGGTCCTACTTCATTCCTTCTGATGATGATCACTGCTAAAATTTCCTTAGTGTGCACTGATTGCAACTGAGTCACAGAAAAAAGAGTTTTTACCTAGACAATCCTCACTGAGATTTGGATGTTGCAGGCATCTGCCCCTTGATAAAGTTCATCATAGATTTTTTTATATCAATATTCTGTGTTGCTGGGTTAATTTATCACTAGAAATCAAATTTCCACTTTGAAATTATTCAACTTCATGTAGAAGGGAGATGGAGGGTTTTGTCCTTTATAGGGCACCAACACACTATTCTCTAGGTTGCTAGTTATCTTTATAATCATAGGAAGAACTACTCATAGTCGGGATGCATGGCAACTAAGTCACAAAAGGGCATTGCAAGGTGAGAAATTCCCCTTTTTTCTTTCTGCAGCAATACCCAGTGGGAATACCACAGAAATGGCTGTGTATTTATAATATAAAGAAATAATATTATTTTAGGTTTTGCAAGTAGCTGAAATATTTTAGAAGTATCCAATCCTGAATTCATTTGTTCACATATACACGTGAGCAACTTATTATTCTGTGAGCATCACTTCATTTTGGCTAGCAATAAGTCCTTTTCATTCGTTGTGCTGCAGTGGAATGTTTAAAGCTGAAATGTGCATTGGAATCTGTTTGTTTGCAGCAGATGATTTGCCTAAGCTTTGATGCGCAGTCACTTTCTGACATTTGTGTATTTCAGCAGTGAACAATGTAAACTCATTTTCTGAGCACTTTGATTACTTGCACATAGCAGTGCCCATGGCATGTGACAGAGAAGAGCACTCTATCCACTAATCAGATAGATATGCTTCAAGCGTATTTACACAAAATAATGAAAACAGCTGTTAGATACCTTTAAACTTGAGTGTGTTTTGTTATTAATCTACTAGCCCGTACACATGACACTATAATTCTTCGCTCACTCAAGTTGCCTTTAATGACACAGTAATAAAACTGAGAGGGATGAAAGTAATGGAATTGTAGAATGTAATGCCTCAATTGTTCTACAGTGTCTTCCTTTTTGCCAAAATAAACCACAATTAGGTCCATATGGTGTTTTGAAGTTTTCAAGCAATGACCCTAATAAAAAGTAATGAATTTCTGACAAAAGAAAGCATGGTGCTCTTTTAAGCAGATATCTTCGCTATTGATCTAGTTATGATTGCAGACTGATATGCTAATAGAAGAAGAAAGGTTCAACGTGCCTGGTACAAGCACTTTCATTTGTGGTTTATTTTACTCATATGAAATTCAGATTGAAAAGGTAGAAACATGTAGAAACCATTAGTTATGACTCCCCTTCTAAAGACTTATTATTTAAAGAAAACAAATGGATTTTTCTTGAGAAATGTGAAGTTTCTAAGGCAGCTGTTAACTTGGAGGACATTTTGCAATAGGGAATGACCAGGATGTGTGTGGGAATTTCAACTTTAACCACACTACTGATTTGAGGTTCAGAGTCCCTTTGTTGTTCTTTCTCTGTAAGTTTTGCCATGAAGAGGGCATTGGAATTACACCTCAATTCCCCTTATTGGTACAACTAAATTATGTGCCAAGTAACTGTGAAGAAAGTGGAGAAAATGCTACTCAATATTATGGTGACCACATAGACAGATGATTTCTGTCCAAAAGTAGTAAGAATTATTGCAGTGATGCAATGTTAGCATCAAAAGTGGCAATCTAAACTAATATGTAGAGAGGAAAATGGGACTCTGGAGCAGAGGAAAACAGGTACTTAAAGCAAAGGAGTATGGAAAGAGGAAAATAAATCATTGTTTGATTAACTCTTATTTTTCTTTCAGAATTGATAGGATTTGGGCGCAAATATGAATTGTATATAGGCAGTTCTTAATGACACAACTGGGGGGGGGAACCTCATGGTTCATCTGTTGTTGCTATAATGATTTATGATTTACTATGAACAGTACTCAGTGCTATACAAAGCACACATTTTGCAATTTAAAATTGCATTCTGGAATATTCTCTAATCCCACCCAGGTATTCTTCTAGCTTTTGTCACCTCAAATGATGGTGCCTTAGTGATTCCCTGTTTGTTAAAATATACTGTTTATGTAATTAGCACTACTGTTTAAAAATGTTTAATGTTTTTCCAGATTTTGGTTGAGACACAAAATCAAGGCCTGAAACAACTTGTTTTCAGAGATTTCATAGCTCTTTTGTAAACAAGATACTAAGCCTGGTATCCTAATGAAATTCCAATTTCATCTTCTAAAACTGCATTTCCTTGGAGTTTCATATGTATACTATACTTCTTTTTGCAAACCATAGAGTACTGGGGATGGGTATTATTAAGCAACTTTTGCCTGCTAGTACTACGATGGTTGCAATCCAATTGTGTGTGAAGTGATTTGTATAATAAGTATATATGTTTTTCTCCATTATTGGGTAGGAGATGTATGTAATGTATAAATATAAGTAAAGGTAATGCAAATGTAAATTAGCAGACTACATACACTTACTTCCTTGTACACAAGGGGGACGTCTGTATGAGAGACTACTGTAAAGTGGTTACTGTGCATGTATTTAGTACCTGTATAAAATAAATGCGCAGTAACCAATGTACTAAATAAATGCATGGTAACCGGAGTTACTGTGCAGTAGCACAAGCGAACGACTTTTAAGTGACACAACTCTGCAGTAGCCTAATAATAGTGAACAATATGTATTAGCACTGTTGGTGTTGTGATATGCTACTGCACAGTATTATTGAGCTGCTGCGCAGTTAGCGTCTCATGTAGACACACCCAGTATGCTGTAGTCTTCTCCCTACAGCCATGTGTATTTTTAAAAAAATGGGGAGTGTTTCCCTGTCCCCCCCACACTTTCAGCATTTTGGAATTTTTTTCTTTTGGAATCAGAACAGACTCAGGACCCTTTAAAATTTTTCAATAATAGCAATGACAGAAAGCATAGACACCTGTTAATTGTCACTAGTCTGGTGTTGATATAATGGACTTGGGTTTCTGTCCCTGTTCTGTTGGATTTTTCAGTAGGGACTTGAATGTAGGTCTCCTACATCTCAGATGAATGTCTTTCCTTCCAGGCTATTGTCTGCTTTAGGTTGTCTCTCATGGTATGTCTGTTGCAGCAGTTCCATTTATAAATCATGGATCAGGGACCTGAATTTAACAAGATGAAGTAATACAGATTCAACAGGAAAGATCGAGAGAGAACGGAGTCTGACTGTGTTAAATTACTTACCTGGAAGATGGAGCAAGCATGTTCAAATCCTGCTGTAATCAACATTTAATCAGTTATTCAGAGTGGGGCAACTTCAACAGGAGAACTTCAAAGAAACCCAAGCTTGAATAGGGTAGTCTCCTATATTTAGTCTCCTGCTCAGAATCCACAAGAGCAGGGACTTTAACCCATGTTTCATAACTCTCAGGAGGGTGCCCTGATTGTTTTGAGTTGTCTCTTTGTATCTCTTTTAGATAAGATGCTATTGCTCTTGTTTCCATCAGAAATTCCATCTTCAATTACTCTTTTGTCAAGGCCACCATGTTTCCACAAAATATTTCAGCTTTGATGAATCACCATCTTTCAACTTTTTTTCCCCCCAAATCTTGAGCAACTTTTTAAGATAACTAGTAAAATTGTTGAATGTGCTTTCTGGACTGTTATTGGGGTGTATTTAAAATGTGTTTGGGATTTCATACCATGGGATATGTTAATCAGCCCACTTTTTTTTTTAAACTATTGATCACATACCCTCTGTGATTAGCACTGCACACTTGCTGTCTATTTACTAATGAATGAACTCATTCATTCATTCAATTTGTATGCTACCCCTCCCAACAAAGGCTTAGGAAAGATTACAGGAAGAGAAACAAAATTGCTTATAAACCAAGAACATGTAAAAACTACAGCCAAACAAGGGAACCAGGATTACTTTAATGAACCTTTACTGGAAGTGACGTTATCATTTTGTACAGTCACTCCACTAATCTCCAAACAGGCATTTAGCCCTGGGGTTCTTTGGGTCACAACATTGGAAGTTAGCACAACTTGGACTCAGTACCCCTTTAAATTTCCCCCTTTTTGTTTCAGGCCGGTTTTTTTAACTGCATCTTACACTGAAGTAATTCCTTCCTTTCCTTGCCTTTTACATATGTATCATTGTTTTATCACCCTTCGCTAAAAAGAAAACTAATTTCTGGTTATGTTTTAAACTTTAAAATGTATCTTTAACATCAATTAGTTTAGGCTTCACATTTTTTTCTTCATTTTTCTTTGTCTCTTTTGATAGATAATGAAAATATTATTGTCCTTGAATATCTCATCTTCTTGTATTTAGTTCATAAGTGAAATTGTGATGAATGTTTGGGAATTCAGGCGCACACACGCACGCGCACACACACACTCAGAGTCATTTGCACTTTAAAATGTTGTAGTACGATTCTACAGACTTTTACATGAGTAGTACATCTGGCATCAAATACCTCTTATTGTAAGGCAGTCATCCAACCTCATTTTTGGTATAACCCAATTGAAATTATTTCAAGGAGAAATGCTGATAAATCCTTCACAAACACTTAGTATCACTAGGAAAACTTGCATATCCCCATCCTACTTGAAATCAGTGGATGTTTTGACACTCCTCTCCAGTGTATTTTGTCTCTCTATATAGCCGAAACTGTCATAAATGTTGGTGCTATATTATACCATTACAAATTTATATTGTGAGGGACCTCAGAATGTATACTGTGATTTCCAAAGAGAGGAAGATTGGGTCCACGTTGTGAACAGCCAATAGCTTACATATACAAAAGGGTTTGAAAAGGGATCTGACTTATTAGCCAGAGATACTTTGTGTTGCTTTAACATAATTTTGCCTGATTAAATTTGAAGCCAAATCTTATGAGCAATCATGTACCTAACTAATGTTACTCACAAAGGTAGATTCATTGTGAATACCTGTTTGCAAATTTGGACCCATATTAACCAGCTACTAATTATCCTTCTATATAGGAATAGGCTGATTTCTTACATTTTATGTCGAAGTGGGCCTTGGAAAAAGAAATGATCACACCTTTCTTTTTTTTCTGTTTTACAGAAGACAAAATGTGATCAGCACTTTTGTTTTCTTTAATAAGCTAAAGCCCTTCCAAAAAGTGGCTGTGCATTACTGAGTAATGATCAGAGATGGTGATTCTTACCAGCACATTAAGGGGACAAGTTTAAGAAAACATTTATTGTCTTGTGATTTGGAAGCATAAGCTACTTGAAGAGGTTACATTCAAAATAGCATGAACTAGTACAGCAGCATTTTAGTAAATTGGTATATAAACAAACATCTGTTGCAGAATTGTAGAAATGACATCATAAAGAATGTATGCAAAAATTTAATTGAAAAAGAATGATGCAGATTTGCAGTATGACTTTAAGTCTAAATTGATTTTTCGCCTTCACAGTGAAAGTGGGATTCCTGTGCAACATCCCAGTACTATAAAGTATTTAAAATGTAATGTCCTATTAATGTACCTAAAATGTAGACTCTGGGTCATCCAATAAGAATAGTACTTACAGTAATACAGTATATGTAATATGCAATTATCTTGACAATAGTTTTATTTTTTCAACAATTTTGTCATAAAAGAGCAGTAAGATACAATGAATTTGATTCATTTTGTGTGTGTGAATCATTTAATAGGCCATTACATCTACTATATTAGACTCCATTCTCCTTTCAGAGCTTTTCATTATAAGGCTGTCTTTAATGGAAAGAAGTTTAACCTTCCCTCCCAGATAGATTGAACCCCATAACAGTGTAAACATTCTCATTATAAAATAAAATCCCCTTCCCCAAGGGCAGCACTATAATTATGTTGCAGTGTGTTGTACAAATGTTTCTCTTAAAAAATGTTGTCTCATTCTTGTCCTCAAGTTTTTATCATTTTCATTATGAAGGGAATCAATAATACTTTTAAATTGTAATTTAATAAAATAAGTATGATCTTATTATTTTTTAATTTTTGAAGTTATTTTAATCAAGTTTGAGAAGAAGTCATCAGTAAAATTGCTGTTGATTTATAAATAGGATAATTAGAAGCTTTCCTCCTAAGTACTGTTCACTGGCATTGTGGCTGGTTTTATTGCCTAGTCCAACCTCTTCATTCAATTTTAAAATTGCCTTTTGAATGAACTGCACTATGAGCTTGCCAAATAGTGTCACCATTAATACCTTACCTCTTCTATTTCATTGTCCGGTCTGTAAATGCACAATAAATTGTTTGATAAGGAGGTCAATGAGGTTGTACTAGTTTTTAAGTGAGTTACAGCCAAACATTTCAGATTATGTCACATGCTTATTGTTATAGTAACACTGTATTTAAAAGATAGTGATATAGTACTTGGATGGTTCATTTTATATGGTTACATCAAGACTGTATACAAATCAAGATGGGTAGGTTCTTTACCAAGCTGGAAATCTTTACATAAAGAGTGGAGGAGAAAAGCACACCCTGTTAACTAAATTTACTATTCTGTAATGACTTCCTTAAACTGATTAACTAAACTTTCAGTGGATAGATATACACAGCAGATTCCTTAATGGTGAGTTAGGACAAAGATTTCTGAAGACAGGAAAGTATTTCAAGACATACTGCTTTTTAAAGGATGCCAGAAGTAGTATTCTAGGAGAGTCGTGAAGTCCATTTTTACTAGTATAAAACTGCTCAGATGGCCAGTGCTATTTGATACCTGATAGCAGTTACATTTCTGAGTGTGTAAACTCATTGAATTTGGAGTGTGTATGGAAAATTGAGTTGGTTATAGGCATTATTTAATCAGTTTCACTTACAAAGACATAACCTTGACCAAGGCATTGTTTACACCGAGTATTCTTTTATGGAGGAAGTTATGACTTTCGTGTAGGCATTTCTTTTCCCAATGCAGAATGTACAAGTATTTTTTAAATAGAAATTTAAAAGGCAAAAGTAAGAAACTTTGTGCTTGTTGAGTCTAAAAGAAAGTCTGTTTGTGTGCGTCTCTCCCTTTGTAACAGAAGGAATGTTTCTTATGTTTCTGTCTTCAGACAGTTGGCACACATTTCATCTCAGCAGCTGCTTTCTCTTAAAGTGCAGTAGAGTGTAGGACTGTAGTGACACTAGCATTAATACTTCACATTCTGCTATCATATGCTGTCACTGTGAAATATGGATCTAGGTTACATGTGTTTGCAGACTTTGTACTGCTGAATTATGAAAGCTGACTCCGTTGGAGGATTGTGTTGTATTCAGAGACTGTGAACTGAACAATAAATGAATGCAGTAAGAGACTTGTAGTAATGCACAGTATCCTCCTTTTTTGGCCTAATTGAGCCTATAGCTTTAAAATGTAGAATTGCCAAATATAACTTCATTCCTGACTTAGGAACAGATATTTTACAAGGCATCTAAATACTTCTGTCAAAGTATCTTTTGCTTATTATCCATAAGATTTATTTAAATATGATTTTAGATCCCTTTTTAGACTGGTATAAGTTACTGCCTTTCTAATGAATAAAACTTATTACAAAGAATAAAAGCATTAATAGTGTTTAGTGACAGTTGTAAGGCAAGCCATATACTGATAACAATTATTTTATCTTCAGGAATCACAGTGTACCCACAGATATAAATACACTATTTTTATTGTCCAGCTGTGAGTGGGTAACTGTCCAAATGGGAGATAACTATATGTTTCTTATTTCAGAGGGTACCACCAATACATATAGATATAGATATAAACTAACATGTCAAAAGCTGTAGATAGATGTTTGCATAGTAACTTATGTCTGTTTGCATGCATACACACACACAAATGCACACACATCTTATGTATGGGGGGGTATCCTGGCCCCACTGAAGTCACTTGGAGTTTTGTCAGGATTTCATTCATGTTATCTAACCATGAAAAAATAATAGGTAAAAAAAAATAGCACTAAAAGAGAAAATGTGGCAATATTTTAACTCAACACGAGATAAATCGTTTCTTGGAAATGGCCCTTAATAGAGGCTCCCTTGCATGTTATTTCATTACAGTCAGAATATTTTAGTAGCGTAGTGGTAGAACTAAATATTTGCTAAAGTTCTGGTAACACATGATAGCTGTTCTGTGGCTTGGCTGAGTCTGAGGCATTGATAATTCTATTCTGAGAAGGAAGTCCAGCTTACTGCTTTCACTGGACACTAATAATCAAAACTTCAATTTGACTCCCTCATTTTCCAGGAAGCTGAGTACTAAGAGGAAATAATTTGAAAAGAAAGCAAAAAAAATGGAGTCTTAATCGGAAAACACTCCATCCTCAGACCATTCCTTTTCATTTATAACTCTTAATATTTACATATGGACATGAAAATAAAGTGAGGATATAGGACATGCATTCTGATAGTGTTAGACAACAATTCATTGCTGTGATATTCTAACACTCAGCACAATGTTTTTCTTCAAACATCATGAGATAAATGGAAAGATTTATTGATCTCATATGCATGATAACTGGTTACATCTTGTGTATTTTATTGCTTAGTGTATGTGCAGTGCCCATATGGTAACTATATACTCTTTTCATGTTAGGTGGAGTATGCATTTTAACACTTAGGTGAAGTGGCTAGTGTCATGCTCCTGTCACCCACTGATCTTGCTCTTTCTTTTATATATAATACTTACTTGGAAGAGTGGTGATTTATCTATTTTTAAAGCAGCACTCCTTTCTTGCACATCAGGATCTGCTGTAGCTGCCTTTTCCCATTGTCATCTCCTTCCCTAGGCTCTTTTAAATTGCACTGAGGTTCATAGCAAGTTTAAATTTGTTTTTCATGAAGTGTTCTAGACTACAAATTCATACAATCTAATATTATAATTTAATGCTGTGTTGTTTAGTTGATTGTAAAGAGATAACACACATTAATAGTTTTAGCAAGATAATTTAACCTGTCAATGAATCTGCATTTTTCCCTCTTGATTCCAACCTGTATATACAATAAATCAACATGGTGCTATTTAAATAGCTGTCCTTCTCTCTGTAACAGGCTTTTAAATATCATCAGTCTTTTCTTATGCACTTCCCCTTGCCCTTTTTCCTTCCAGTCAGTTTCACCAAAAGGCAAAAGTGTAGGAACTTTTTCCAAATATTTTGAAATTTCTTTTTTATTACTATAAAAACAATTTCTTCCAATATGCTGTTTGCAAATACTGTTTACGAAGTAAAGCATTATACTTCTGCTTTTCTGTCAAGATGGCAGTGCTTTTTCTTATCCTTGGAGCTGATCAATTTAACCATAATGTTAATCCAAAAGAAGCAGGATAATTTTAAAGTTATCATTTTCAAACCATTCTGTTGTTCAGTAGTTTTAATATCACTGTGAATTCAGTGTTTACTTACTTAACAAAATCTAGCACTTGCTAATTGAGAATTGGATACTGTAGTCAAGAAATACCTAACTGAACGTTTTATGAGGTAAACTGGAGTTTATAATTATAATCTCTTCCTATATATGTATAATAATGTAAAAAGAAAACATAAAATAGTTTGTATGGAAAAGGTGAGGATACACAGGTTGCGTCTACATGTGCAATGAATTTGAAGCATAAACTCTGGAGTAAACTACTTCCGGATGTAGTGTCTACATGTGTGCCCAAGATGGTAGCAATATGAGCTGCTCCTGCCCTGCACTGGCCTGGGCTCTGGGTGGTGGTGGTGGGTGGTGAAGAGGGTGTCTGGGGCATGAGGGTGCTGAAAGTGCAGAGCTCCCGATTGATTGGGTGCAATTTATATTCATGGTCAGTGTCTACACGTGCATTTAATCGCAGTTAATTACTCTGCTGGAAGATAGTACTGTCCTTGACAGTACTCCCTTATGGTGGTGGTGTTAATTAATTTACTGTGGCCTAATACCGGCACACATATAGATGGTGATGCTTTAGTCCACATCTAATTAGTCTACTCTGCAGTAAAGTGCAAGTGTAGAGGCGGTCACAGTGGTACATTTTACACTAGTGGTAAAATGGATTTATTGTAATAATCTGTCTTAATTTAGAAGATTTAGAGTTAAATTTAAATTATATTTTTAATATTAAAAATAAGACCATTTATCAAAGAAACAGGAAACTTATTTTCATGCTGCCACAGCTTGACACACACTCTGAATGCAGGAAAAAGACGAGAAACATTTGGAATTGAAGTCTATTATCTATTATTATTAGTGAATACGGTTGTCTTAGGGGTGGGGGTGTTGATGTTTTAATATCAATAATACTATTACATTTTACACACCCACATTTATAATATTACATAATGCTACTAATATAAATTGCCAGTAGAATATTAAAGGGTGTGCAACTGGGACACCTGGGCACTGACTCTTGCAGGGATGGGCTCAAAAATAGCAGCAGCTCCACCAGCCAGCCCACCCAGACTGCCACCCAGGGTTCTCAAACACCCATTACATCTACGTTAATGGCCTTAATTAATCTCAGAAACAATATGAAAATCTGCAGTGTTTTTCCTGTGCTGTACCTATTCACCTTCGCCATGGGTTTGGGGTTCAACTTGCCCTTTGCTCTACTCTCAGTCAGTGGAGAGGTGTGTCTGAATTTTAAGGAAGTAGTTTCTACATTAAATTTAATTCTGTCATCTTGTCTATCTACCTTGCATTAGGATTTCATTTAAAGACAACATACCACTGAATAAGCAGTAGTACAGAATGTTTCATATGCACACCTGAGGTTACTAAGAAGATCTTCATTGTGTTATACTGATTGCATTATTTGCTAAGTAATACATATCACTGTCCAGTGCTGTCAGGCTACAGTTCCTAGGGTCAGAGATTCCTAGGGGCATCTTAAAGTTTGAATATCAACAATTTTTTTCTCATATTAAACATTTTGAAATAACATAAGAAAAATTGACATTGCTTAAAATTCTCAAGCGTGGGGTAAATATCCTGACTAAGACCGAAGTCCATCTCAGCCCTTTTCAAAGCTGCTTCCAGGGACAAGCAAACTGGGCAGACATATGGGGCAACCTCTTACTGGACAAAGCACTGGAAATGGGATTGGTAGAAGCAAATTGCCCATCTTAAATACTAAGAAGAGTGAAAATGATACACAGATGTTTTGTTAGGGGCAGGGTGAATGACTGGAATATCCAGGAGAAGTAGGAGAGAATCTTGAAAATTTTGATGTTACTTTGAAATCCCAACACTTTCTCTAGAACAGGGATTGTTCTCCTGGGACACGTGCCAGAGCATGGCATATGAAGCTATTTTGCTGGGCATGCGACAGCCAGCCCAGGCTCTGGGCAGCTGCTGCTGGGCATGGAGCCTGGGCTGCTCGCAGCAGGCAACCAGGAGGCTGCATGCCCTGCTGCAAGCAACCTGGGCTCCAGGGCCAGCAACAACTGCCCAGAGCTTAGGCTGGATGTGGCCAGCAGCTGAAAGGTTGCAAACAGCTGCACCAGGCTCTGGAGCCCCGCACTGGCAGTGGCTGCACACACGCTTAAGGGTGCGTGGCAGGGAAGAGGCTGGGGCAGTGCAACTCTAGCTCCTCCTCTACTGTCCACCTGGAGATACATGTGCACCTGCCACCAGCAGTGAGTCGAGCCAGGGCTCAGTTGACCTCACTGCAGCTGTTTGCAGCCTCCCTGCTTCCTGTTGCAAGCAGCCCAGGTTCTGTGGAGAGCAGCAGGGACCTGTCCAGAGCCCAGGCCTAATCTTGTAGGCAGCGGGGAGGCTGCAAGCTGCTGCACTGAGGTATGCCCAACTGGTTGCAAGCCTGGTCTCCATGGCCAGTGGCGGCTGCACATGCACCTTGGAGCATTCGGTGGGGAAAGGGTCAGGTCAGCACAACCCTAGCCCCTACCCCACTGTCCGCCTGGAGGTGTCCATGTACCCACCATCAGCATGAGGATTGGACCCCTCACAGCTCCCCCCCACCATTGGCGATGCATAGGGTGTGAATGCCAGTGTATGTGCACCCCCTGAGAGTAGCAGCGCACACCCTGTGAAAAGGCACCACTGACACTGCCAGCGGTGCCTGCGGGCAGTCACTGGTCGCCACTCCCCCCCCTCGCTGCCGCCATTGCCAACGGTGTCTGCAGGAGGGCTAGCTGCTGCTAGTAGCGTCTGCAGGAGGGCTCAGCCTCTTGTCACTGCCACACACATGCCTCCGATAGCACTGCTGCGTACCCCCCAGCCTCCAGGGGCACATGGCGTTCATGCCCTCCCCTCTACCCCATTCTGCCCCTACATGCCAAGTCAAGGAATAGGTTGAGGTTGGGTGTTTTTGGCACTCCTGCCAAAAACATTGCTAAGCCCTGCTCTAGAAGACAGACCTGGATCAGAAGGGTGAAGCAGCTATACATCTTTAGGATTTTGGTTGCTAACAGAATTTTGCCCTTTCTCTGGTCCCTTCTGAATCCCCTTTAGTCCCAGCAGTTGTGGGACTTTCTCTGGTGCAGATGCCAGTTTAAAGTGTGATCAGGGAAGGACTTAAGAGACCACTGCTGTTATTGCTACATCTTACATAGGTGTGGCAGAATTCAGTTTTTATTTTTTAATAATTGCAATGGATAATATTGATGTTTATTTTTAAGCATTTATTTTGATTTTTATTAATTTAAATTTCCAGGATTGCACATAATTAGAGGTGTGAGGGGGCAGACAATTTATTACTGACAGTATACTATTATTATAGTGCAGTTGAACCATCCACTGTGACAAATGTAATTACTGTAGGTAGGATGACCACCTTTTCACAGTGCAAAAGCAGGACATGCGCCCCTTCACCAGTCCCCAGATGAGCCACCTATGGCTCTGTCCTGCTCCCTGGCCAGGCCGCACGGCTGCGCATTCCT
>NW_005841987.1:1605308-1616886 GCF_000455745.1 Alligator sinensis
CCCTGGACCCCAAGCCCCATGCATTGCCTCAGCTGTGCAGTGTTCCCAGCCCTAGCTACCAACCGTGCCCCACTCCCTCCCTCGCTGTGGGGATCTCAGTCTGCTCCCCCGCCCCCTTCTGCATTACCTATGCCACCTTCCTTCCCTCCATAGACTTATCTGCAGGCAGCTGACGGAGCAGTGCTCCACTACTATCTGGGGCTGTATTCCTGGCCACATGCATGTGCACCTGCACCCCCATGCACGTGGTGCCCCCTCTGTCCTGCTCCCCCCAGCCCCAAGCAGGCCCTTGCAGGCTGGAACTCTGCCAGCTGCAAAGGAAACCTGAAGTTTCCACTAGTTTTCTCACAGTGAACGGAAAACCTAGATCCCTGCACATGATCCTGGGATGGCAGTTGACTGTGTCCAGGGGAATCTGGGACATATGCTGTTCCAGAGTCAATTAGCCCAGGACTGGGACTTGATATTTACATTTCAGGACTATTGCACCCAATTAGGGATGGCTGGTCACCCTAACTGTAGGACTGCTGTCAGCTGAGCCGCAGAGCTGTCATCAGTCCTGGCTCCACTTGCCTGTAGCTCCCTCATCTACTTTGTCACTTCCCCTTCCTTTGTTCCTGGTCCCCTGGGGTTTCTGAGAGTTGTAATCCAAACTACAGTCAGTATGGTTCTGTAGTATGGTTCCCCCTGTGGTCAGACAGTCCATCAGCCATCACTTTTCTTATGTCCCCTTTCTATAATTTTTGATTATTAACAGTGGAAATATTTTTCTTTGTGTGTGTGAAGTGAAATTGACATTTATCAGTGTTTACCCATAACAATTGAGTCCTGCCAAACCTAATCTTACAGCAGTTAAATTCTGTCAAAAAAATGATGATGAATTGAAATTAAAAATAAAAAAAATCTCAAACAAATTGAATTTGAATTATCAAAGGTCTTTCAGAAACAACAGAATTATGTAGATCATTTTCTTGATTGCTGCATATTTAAGATGTTGAACCTAATACCTTATCCTTTAAAAACACTAGAAAATATCTGATTAAATGATAGCAAGAAAAACAAGAATGGTTTGGAGATTTCATGTGAGAAATATACTGAATGTCAGAGTGCAGCATAGTCATGGGGCCATATTCAGAACTTTGAGGTTTTGAGAATTTTCTTTTAAAATATTTTTCAAAATCTTGCAAAAGAGAAAAAATAATCAGACATGTAGATGTTTCCCTGTTGTATAATGTAAGGATTTATCATGCTTGTTCTTCATATTAGAAATGTAATTGCTGCCTGTCCTAGGAGACTTAATGGCTATTGGAGACCTGGAGTAGTTCATCAGTGTCGGGGCCGAGGGACTGTGGCCAGCAGCCTGGGCACATGGGCCGGGGAAAAGGTCGGCACGGCGAACTAGAATTAGGCACTGACACATAGAGGTTGATTAAAGATTGTTTTACTTACACCGTAGATGGTCGCGGTGCAGGCAGGAAAACTTTCTTGAGTTTCAGTTACAAAAAGACACACGTGGAGTTTGCTAGGCTCCACAAAACAAACACGAACAGAGCTCTGGATACACACTCACGGAGTTTGCTAGGCTCTGTGGAACGACTGAAATGAGAGTCCGAAAGGTGACTCTCGACGAACGCGCAGGGTAGGGTACGTCGAGGGATCGTGCGGCGACAGGGAGAGATTCTTGCTGGCTGATCAAACCACCGGTCGGCTCCGAGACGCTCAGAGTTTGCTAGGCTCTACCACGTGGCCCCAAGTTCTCCATGAGATGGATGCGGAGTCCCCCTAAATGAGGTCCTCCTCGGAGATCTCCGACTTGGGCGGAAACTGCTCAGGCCTCTTATACGGCTAAGGAGCCCATAGCCCGACGCCACCTGGTAGCCGCCACGTGGGAATAATTTAGAAACAGCCAATATTGGGGTACGAATTTGCATGCGAGCGGCGGGAACTCCTTTGCACCGGGGTTTTCTCTCTGCAGCTGTGAATTGCACCATGCAAAGAAAGCTCCATGTGGCGGGAAATAATTCTGCAGTGCCGAAGCGCACACAAAATCATTGGGTCATGACAATCAGCTATCCCTCCTTTCAAGGATAATCTCTAGCAGGGCTCAATGATGGGTCTTGAGTTGATTTAAAAGTCCAATCCTTAAGCCATAGTCTGCAGAAGTCACAGGTCTCCCCACAGGGGAGAACAGGTTACAGGATGGGATTTACCTCAAGATGCTTTACCTCAAAACAGGCTGCCACTTGATTGAGATTGTAGCACCATTGCTACAAGTGCTCAACTACCTCCAGGGTCTTTCCCTCAATAGTAATTTGGGGCTATCACATTAATGGCCCTGGGCAGGCTGATAGAGCACTTCAGTCTTTTCAGTGTTGAGAGAGTGACCCAAAGTTCGTTAGGCTTCTGTGAAAAGATCCAGTGCAGTCTGGAAGTTTTCCTCAGTGTATGCAAGGATGGCTCAGTCATCAGCATATTTGAAGGTCAAGGGTGATTGTTTCGAGTGTTTTGATCTTTGACTGAAAATGACTCAGATTGAAGAGTTCTCCATTCTTTCAATCTTCAATGTCATGTCCAAAAACAAGGTGGTCCTTAATGAGAACCAGGATTACTGTCAAAAAAATGGAAAACAGAGTTGGGGCAATGATGCATTTTTCTTGACCCCAATTTGAATGACAGATGGATCTATCTCTGATATGCTACAAAGAATTGTTGCAAGTCATCTGATCATGGAGAAGACTCAGGACCGGGATGTACTTTTCAGAACATCCAAATCTGGCTAGTACTTTCCACAAGGCTTCAAAATTGATGGAAATTCTGGCAGGACTTCCTCAGCAAGAGGCAGAAGATAGTTCAGGAAGAGGCAGGTGAGGATTTTCCCTGCTGTGGAAAGGAGGGTGATACCTCAGTTGTTCCCATACCTGCTTTTCATGCTTCTTCTTCATATTAGAAATTTAGTTCCTGACTATCCTAGAAGACTTAATGGTGACTGGACAACTGGAGTAAAAAGATGTTATCATCGTGTGGAAGAGCATGAAACTTGAGAGGAAATGGGGGTATTAGTTGAACTACTTAAAATTTCATTTTCTTTGGGTTTTTTGTTGACTGCTGTTTAACATCCATGACCAATCAACAAGGTGGATGAAGTACTTCAGGTCATAGGATTATAGAAAAGTAGAGCTGAAAGGGAGCTTTCCATCATCTAGTCCAGTCCCCTCAAGGCAAAATTGTTCCTGAGAAAACCATCCCAGCCAAGTGTCTGTTTAACCTGCTCTTGAAAATTTCCAGGGTTGGAGAATCAGCAACTTCTATAGGTAGCCTGTTCCAATGCTTCCTTCCCACCCTTGTAATCAGAAAGTTCTTTCTAATCTCCAACCTAAATTTCCTCTGCTGCAGTTTGAAGCCATTGTCCTAATCCTGTTGCCTACAGACAGAATGGTCTGACTCCATCCTCTGTGTAATTGTCCTTCATGTTTTTGAAGATTATTATCTAATCCCCCTCAGTCTTTTCCAGACTTCTCTGATAGTGTCAATAACCCTTTCAGGTACGCTGTCTGAAATAAAAATAAATGTGTTCTGAGTCATGTAAAGAGACCTGCTGGGCAAGATATTTCCCCCCTAGAAAAATAGGGGAAGATGCATCTGAACCCCCCCCCCCAACCACCCAACAAGGACCCCCTTATTCCCTGCCTTCCCCCAGAACTTTCCGGGCTGACTTCATTGATCCTAAAGGCACAAAACGTTCTTTTAAAAGAAAAATAAATATATATATATATATATATTTTTTTTTTTTTTAAGATCCATATGTCCATGTGAGATATTGCCCTCCTGTAAATGATTATTGAATTGCCCAAAATGAGTGCCAATAGTTGTATCACCAGTTTGTCTTAAATGCCAGCTATTGTGCACTGATAATATTAATGCATGGGACAGTGAGAATCTGGAAGTAACTGACAATCTTTTAATTGAATATTAAACCTATGGACAGCTAATGGTAGATTAACTCTAGACGGCTGGAAACAAGAAGTAAGCTTCTCAGTTGGATTTAAGTGAATTTACTTGACTTATATGGAGCTATGCAAGCTAAATGAAGGTTTGGCCCATGAGCAAGTCATGAAAATAAAATAAGTTATAAAATATTAATTACCTGGGACCATTCATAACTGTTGCTCTCCAAAGCCCTTTGTACCAGACTAGATGAAGCAACAAACTAAGAAATTATATATTCACAGCTATCAGAGAAATCCTCACATTTTTTAAGAAGTTAATAGTAAAAAATATTTTCTCTATTAAATACTAAACTAGAACTGTATTTTGACATAAAATGTACTTATGTAATGTTTGTCCTCAATTACAGGTGACTCATAGGAAGGGTTTGGTTTAGATATAAGTTATTCAGCCTCCACTACTGACTAAAGTCAATAGAAAACCCCTGTCAGAATCAGGTCGTTGTATATCAGAACTAATGTATCCTAATGGCATTGTCATGATTTAAAATATTTTAGTGTGCTCTATGTACTTCTACAGTTGCCTTGGAAAGATCCCTCTTGTGTTTAGCAGTGGGGGGGAAACTTTCTTTTAATCGTCTTAGTTTTCCTTGTTAGAACTATTTCGTAAAGGTTAAATTAAAAAAAAAAAAAGAGTCCATGTTGAACATAGCATGACAAGCATAGCAAATAATTTGAACTTTTATGAAGATTCTGTTCTAACTTAAAACAAAAGCATTAATCATTAAAGAATGGGGATCCTGATCAAAATAACTAATTAGAAGGTATGCATGATGGGATGTCCTGCTGACTTTAAATGAGAAAATGTGATTCTGGTTTACTTTGTGAATGTTCTTGGTTTAAAGTCATGCCATTTGACCTAACAGCAGGTGTAATGTACAACGGAGCCAGAAAAATTGATGGCCTAAAAAGACTGCCTTTTGGAAGCTGGCTTAATACAGCTATAGGAGCACTGATCTGTGCGTCAGAGGCTTTTATATGTGGTTTATGTGTGGTGTTTGTTTTAAATAAACCTTCCAGGCCATTATGAAAACCTATAATTTCTCTAGGGGAAAAAAGAGCAAACATACACTTTTTTGACAGCTGGGTTGGTGTAATAGCTGATGTGTAAAGGCAAGGGGCATCAAAGAAAAGGGTTCTCTCCTTTTTATGCAGTTTGCTGATAAACCTGCCTAAATAAATGGATTTGACCTTGGTACTGACTCACATTATATGGAGCAGCTCTTTTGAATGATCTCCAAAACCTACACATCTGAGATGATTTTGGATCTTCTCCCAGAACAGTCTTCATCTTAATGGGTCATCTGGGGGATGAAAAACCCAATATTTTTTTCAAAATATCTTTGAGGTTGCAAGCTAGTTGGGACAAATTCATTCTTTTGGCTTTGGCTATCCTTAGACCAAATCTTGTTGATGCAGTAACAATCATGGTTAGGACTGGATGTGAGAACTGTTTCTAACGAGGCACAAAAACAGTCCTCCAAGTGTAAGAATTCCAATTGATTATTTTAAGTCTTACCAAGCAAGGCTTTTTTAATCTAGTGGGAAAAGTAGCTTCAAAGTACTTACACTGTGCTCAATTTTGTCCTACTTCAGAATTGTTTTAGTACACTATTGGTGGTAAAGGTGGCATTATGCCACTTCTGCATCATCCCCAACAGGCAGATAGGTAATGGGTTAGCTCCTGGTGAGGTTGCTTCATGATAACAGGCCCCAGGAGTCTTTATGCTGATGAGGATCAAGAGAATGCATCATCTTCTGGTCACACCCCCTTCTCTTAGCACCTGGGTGGAGCCAGGACCAGATGGTGTACAGCAAACAAAGCAAGGTTAAACCAACAGGGAATTCCTACATGCCAGGAGAATTTCTAGGCAGTCCTTTAGGACAGTTGTGGAGTTACTTTTGTGGCTTCAGAGCATCACAGGGACAGAATCTCAGTTCCTATGTTTCCAGTATGATAGTTTATGTAATAATTTCTGATGTCAAAATTTCAACTATATCCAAGAATTCAGTTATAAAAATCTAAAAGTTTGAAAGAACCACTAAATGCAGTCGTTTGCAGCCTCCAACCTGTGGGCCATATCCAGCCAGTGAGGCCATGTCATCCGACCCATGGGTCTCTCCATGGGTCCACAAATTTGGTGTCAAGGGAGTGGCAGCAGCATTAATTGCAACTCCCCTACTGTCAAATTTCTAGTTCCATGGGGAGCCTTGTAGACTGGATGATGTTGCCTTGTACGCTAAATGGTGCTGGGGGACTGGTGCGCCAGTCCATTGCCAGATTGGTATGCAAGGTCAGGCTGGCATCTGCAGCTGGATCCAGCAGAATGAATGCTACAAAATGAATATATTGTTGTGGGTAGAACTTTGTTATTGAATTATAGTCTTCTTTGAATACTATATCAACTGAATGAATAGAAAGTTATAACACTAATCAAGACGGTGGCTGTTTTATTAATCACTCGTGTTCTATTGTGTCTGTGAAAATTCTGAAATATTGTGAATTATTTGCACAGTAATTGTTTGACAGAGTGCTGATATTCAAATCAGAAAGTATTTTTAGAAAAAGACGAATGCAGTATTGCTGAGATTCTTATCTGTCAACATCCAAACGTTTTATGGTGCAAAAAATAATATGAGCAGCATAAAGTATTTTTGAATAAGACTATAACTCAATAAGTATAACTTAAATTTTTACTCATATAAATTGCTTTTTACCTGAGTTTCAAAAAGGGAATTAATTCCATTTATGAGAACATCACTATAAATAGGTTGTTCATAAAGTTTTCCAACATTAAGATTTTATTGATAGTTGATGGACACTGAATCATACAGAAATGCTGTTAGGGGTTTTTTTTTCTTTAAGAATCCTAACACTAATGTTAGATGAATGTTGTCATGTTACACAAAATGTGCATTTCCAAAATGATTTTATTATTCAGCACATTAGGAAGTAAAGGTAAAGTTCTGCTGATTTCTGAAATCAGAAGTTTACTTGGAAATAAGATGTTAAAGTAAATACTTCATATTTTAATATCAGGTTTTTCTAACTGCAAAGCATTATGTAGTGAACTGCTCTTCAGAATGGTTGCCTCAAGTGGAGCTGTATGAACCCCAATAAACTCATATTTGTTCCCACTAAGATCACCGGCTAGGCTTTGCTACAGGGAAGTTTCAGTGGTATTAAGTTCCTCAAGACACGGGCATGAGAAAAGAAAGAGTGAAGAACAGATACAAAAATGAATGTGCAAATGTAACTGCTGTATGAACTGTTAGCTGAACTCCCCATATTTAAAATCCTAACTTGTGAAAAGGAAGGGTTAAAAGGATGAACATCTTTTCACCTTAATGAGAGAACTATTTCTGTAATAGTATCAAAGATAAACCAGTGTATTATGAACACTAAATGATAAAGGGTGATAATATGCCATTCTTGAGACTTCTTGGCTCTTACCTAACACATCAGAAAGTGATTGTTGAATTTTAAATAGCCATACAAATGGATGACATAGAAATTTAACTTTGCTTTGACCTTATTCTAATTCACAAGATGACTGCAAAATGACTTTGTTACATCTGAATGTATGCTGGATGCTAAATCACTCCAGAGTATAAAATCTTTGTTTTGGCATAATGTTGATGCATAAACATTTGTACCCCATACTAACCCTATAAACATCACAATCCATCAGTACAATTACAAAAAAGATTGTTTGTTTTCACACTTAAAGCAGACATGAAATAGAGTGTCCTTAACTTAATCACCACCTTGATTTACCACATTTGCATATATTTGCATATTAATTGGACTACAGATTAAAATTGGTTTTGTAATTTTAATTAAGTGTCCACAAAGGTAAATGATTAGAACTGTTTAAAATACATTCTGACATAAATAGCAGTAAAAGCTTTTGTGATGATGTTTTTGTGGAATTACATTCAGAAAGTGGCCTTTTTATGATAGTAATTTTAATCTTAAATAGAATTATACAGTCAAACAGAACTGTGGATTCATAATCATTTTTTCAAGATTCATTTAATATTTTGCTGATTTGCAGCACTTGATGAAAATGTACTGTAGGTTTAGTTGATTGCAAAATTAGGCCTGTAGAACTGATAAACTGAGGGTTTAAACCCATAGTCTTTGTATTACTATGTCATATATTTCAAATGTATTATGTTTATATTTGTAGACACGTTTTTTAAAGTGAAGAATTTAAAAGCTGTCAATAATTGATGATCTGTCCTTTTAAAACCTAATCACCCACAATGACCATCTCGCTTTCAGTTTAGATTGTGGAATACAAGACATTTTAAAGCCTTTCCAGTGAATCATTTGAGGTTATAAAGGAATCACTCTTTCTGTTGTCACAGGGGAACAAATATCATAGGTAAAGATGTGCTGTCAGTATTACTGCAGTACATTCAGTGGATGTGGATAGCTTAGTATCGTATAGTGGACAAAATACGTTTGCCAAACTAAGTTTAAGAACAGTGGCATATATTTGAGTTATACCAGAGAGAAAAATGTTTTTACTTGCTACCAGATCCTTAATACCTCCCTGTTTCTAGCTATCCTATATGGATCAATCTGTGCTCAATCACCCCTCTTCCCCACAGTGCAAATAAAAATACTTTTTTTGATGCTGCCTGAACTACCCTATTCCCCCTGATTTTCGTGACCTAAAAAGAACGTGAGCTGTGATAGATTGATAGACAAAATAAGCTTTGTCCAATTAGTCATTTTAAAAGAGCTCTTATTAGAGTGTAAGTTTTTTCATGAATAAACAAAAGATGTATTCTTTGGGCACTGGGTCATATCCAGTTGCATAATATAAACTTGATACTGTATTTATTTATTACAAGATTATTTATCTTTAAATATGAGAGTGAATAAATAAAGGCTATTTTTTCTCTGAGTAAGACAGATTTCATTGGCATAAGGTGAAAAGGAAGCTTTACATTCTAGAAAGTTAATGGGCACATATGAGGTTTAACCACTCTATTTAAATATTTAAATAATACAGAAAGAACCTGATGTGAATACAAAGGTGAATTCAGTCTTTGAACTCTACTGATTTTGGTTGTGCTCTCAGGGTTTGTGCTGTCCCTAATTCTCCTCTAGTTATTTACATAGTTATATTGGCTCCTTGGCCAACTAGTTACCATACCTTCATTGTGAAAGAAAATGCACATCAAAATAAAGAAAAACTAAAACAGATACCTGTATGATTGATTTGAAGTAATCATTTCTTATTTATGTCTTTTAATGTTCTACTTACTTAATATTTGGTTTCCTTTTAAGTAGAGTAATGACTTTATGCAAGTTTAGTTTGTATATGTCGTAAGATGGCCATTACTTTAAATTGTCCCTTGTCTAACTTACTTGACTTGTGTTGTTTTTAAATTTACATTGAAATTTTAGTCATTGCAAAGGAAAGTGAGAATCACTGGGCTAATTATTTACTTTAAAGCAGTTTTCTTTTCGTTTCATAGTTAGGATATAAATATAGCATTATGATGTTGAAAATGACATTACATATTTCCATTATTCCAGATGTCCTTAAGACTGTTCTCCAGTGTCCATGAGTTTCCATTTTAGAAGCACTGAAACAGATAAGTCACTGTCTCAGGGCTGGAGCCAAAGCTCAATGAAATCAAATCATAGGCTTCTTTTGCTATTAGGGGGCTTTGAATCAGAAAACAATTGAACGTGAGACTTTGATGAGAACTGTCTAGCTGTTCCTCAGTATGGAAGACACTGAAATAATGTAGGTAAAATAACAGAAGGAGCAGGATGAGCGAGATTTACAAAGGTGTCCCTGACTTAGAAAATGCTACTGCTATTTTTAAAGATGGATGTGTAGTTCAGGTGTTTCCTTATATTGGGAAATGTTTATGGATGGAAAAGATTGTTTTTTCCTTTGGTTTCTAAGCAGAGGAATACAACTTTTTCTCTTTGATGAAGATCATTTCAGAACTGTGCATGCCTTTGTCACCTCAGGATTTGAAAGCTGTAATGCACTGTCTGGAACCATGTTTTTGGACCACCTGAAAGGTGAGCCTAGTACAGAATGCTATGGCTCAATCATAATTTTAATTATATTTTCACAGTATATTCCTCCAATGTTCTGAGTTCTGCACTAGCCTCTCTCAACTTCTGTGTAACTCAAGGTGGGTATAAAGTTTTAAACAGCTCTCAAGTAACCTTTACCAAAGTGATTTTGGAGCCGGAGTCTAAATAACCTGCCCTCAACACCATGCAAATGGGCTATACTGCTTCTATTTTGGGAGGTGATGCGCATGAAATAGTATAGTATGGGATGTTTGAGTTTGCCACTGTCTGGTACAGCAACCTTGATGTGCAGATACATTCTTAAGGTCCCAAGTGTCTAAGTCACTTATGAAAATTGAACTCAGGCTCCAAAGTTGCTTAGTTCCAGACCCTCAAATTTATTTAGCTGGCTATTTCCTATTAAAATCACAGAGGAGACATGTTCCTAAATACCTTTGATATGGGTCTTGGCAACTTTTGAATGTTTTATCCACTACTTCTCAAAATTGAATTTTGCAGAAAAGATTGTATTTCTGGTGGAAAAAAAACCAAACACATCCAGTGAAACTGAAAAGTGAACAAGCTTGAAAAACTTGTGATGAATTGAAGCACACCTTTTATGCAATTGCTACCATTCTTGAGAATGTCCTCCTTAATGGTTCCTCTGTCTGCTGGACTCTTTCATGCTACATGTAGAGCCATGTAATTCTCAAACATATAGCAGTACAATTCTTACCTGTCCCTCCAGGCTTTCTCAGCCAGGATGGCCAACCTTAAATGAGTAGGGTCAGTAACAAGCATCTGTCTCAAGGAACAGTACGCAGTTAAAGTATACGTAACTTTACATTTTCTACTAAAGTCCCCAAATGATTATATGATATACATTTATTCATTCCCTTGATATTTGGATTATTTTCTGTACTGGTCAATGCCAAGGAACATATAACAACCTGGTCGACCTGGTACTGGCTACTGGGGATGACCTAGTCGGCGACCTAGTGATCGATGGGAAGCTGGGTGACAGCGACCACGAGCTGATCACCTTCACCATCCGCCGAAAAGCTGGCAAGTCGGTCAGCAACATGCAAGTCCTTGACTTCAGGAAAGCCGACTTTGACAAGCTCAGGAGGCTTGTCAGTGAAGCCCTAAGGGACCGTGACCACAGGGAGAGGGGAGTTCAAGAGGCGTGGTTGCTCCTCAAGGGAGCGATCCTCAATGCACAAACTAAGTCTATTCCATCTCGGAGGAAAGGCAGCAAGAGGGCACAGCAGCCCCCCTGGCTCTCCAGGGACCTAGCAGATCTCCTGAGGCTAAAAAGAAAGGCCTACAAAGGGTGGAGGATGGGAGTCACCTCCAAGGAGGATTATTCTGCACTGGTCCGGTCCTGTAGGGAGCAGACCAGGAAAGCCAAGGCTGCAACTGAACTCCAGCTAGCTTTGAGCATCAAGGACAATAAGAAGTCCTTTTTCAGATATGTGGGGAGCCGGAGGAAAAGCAGGGGCAACATTGGACCCCTGCT
>NW_005841987.1:1617976-1624906 GCF_000455745.1 Alligator sinensis
CAAAACGCTGGCTTGCATCCATAGATGCTTCTCAAGCAAATCCCAGGACGTCATTCTCCCCCTGTACTCGGCCTTAGTGAGGCCGCAGCTGGAGTACTGTGTCCAGTTTTGGGCTCCACAATTCAAAAAGGATGTGGAGAAGCTTGAGAGAGTCCAGAGAAGAGCCACGTGCATGATCAGAGGTCAGGGAAGCAGACCCTACAATGACAGGCTGAGAGCCCTGGGGCTCTTTAGCCTGAAAAGGCGCAGGCTCAGGGGTGATCTGATGGCCACCTACAAGTTTATCAGGGGTGACCACCAGTATCTGGGGGAACGTTTGTTCACCAGAGCGCCCCAAGGGATGACGAGGTCGAATGGTCACAAACTACTTCAAGATCGTTTCAGGCTGGACATAAGGAAGAACTTCTTTACTGTCCGAGCCCCCAAGGTCTGGAACAGCCTGCCACCGGAGGTGGTTCAAGCGCCTTCATTGAACACCTTCAAGATGAAACTGGATGCTTATCTTGCTGGGATCCTATGACCCCAGCTGACTTCCTGCCCTTTGGGCGGGGGGCTGGACTCGATGATCTTCCAAGGTCCCTTCCAGCCCTGATGTCTATGAAATCTATGAAACAAATGCTTCACTAATGAAAAAAAAAAAGGCCCTGTGTGCAAGAAACACTCAAGTTAAAAAGTATACCATGGTTGTATTAAACATTATTTGCATTGTCCTTATACTCAGTATTTTTTTGGCAATACTGGTTTCCTTCAGGCAAGTATTCAATATTGTTGATGTTAAAAATAAAGTAATTTAACTCCTGTGTTCATAGTGAGTGTGTATTTATTTATATATAACATTTGTAAATGGTCAGGAAGAATTCATTGAATGTATGTCACAAACTATGCTTGTTGGAATACATACAATTAAAATAGGAACCTAGCACTACCTTTCATCACTGTAAGCATAGTGAAATAGATGTGGTAATCAGCTTAATTTCTTTAATGATTTTTTTTTCATACCACAAAATACTCACTTGCATGGCAAAGTTTGAAACGGTTGGCAGTCCCTGCAAACTGAAAGAATAAAGGCATGACAGATCAAAACGGAGGGCCTTAGCAGAGTTGCAGTAGTCAAAGTTTGAACAGCTTGTCCTGACATTGGCTTTTGCATTAGTAGAAGTTATGCTAATATTCAATGCTAAAGATTGGACCGTAGTTTTTACAAAGTCTCCACATTCCGTGCAGGGTTTTGCATTCTGAATGAATTGCATATGAGTGATGCATACCCAGCAATTGGAAAATGTCAATAGAAGGAAGGCGTTATAAGTCAGTTAGGTTCTTTTGCCCCACTGCAACAGATCATGCAAATCTCAGATTGGACTATTCAGACACTTGAGACACTGCAAACCATCTGTGCCATAGGCTGCAATATCCACCATCTCTCACAGACAAAAGGATGCCAGTCACTGATAACGTAGAGTACGAGTAGCCTGCACCGCTTTACACACATCCTCTTTTCTTTTACGACTCCTCTAAAGAATCTACTTCTTACCACTGGCAAGAACAGAGTACTGATGTAGATGGACCTTTGGTCTGATGCAGTCTGGTAATTCTTACATTCTTATGACTATGTGCATGACCGTGAGCAAATCACTTAACATATGTCTATCCTATTTACTCCATGTGCAAAATGGAGCTACTAAGTCTTTTAATTCATATGTCTAGCATGTAAAATGGCAGACTAAATATCTTTAAAAAGATGATCCATGAATTTAGGAGAAAGACTTCTCCCTTAGTTTTAAAACTGTAAATGAGGAAAGTGTTAAAATGTAGCAACATAATCCAGTGTTTGTGAACTGCATGTTTTAGGTATAAATGTGAACTGCTACATATTATCTATTTTGGAAAGACTTTTATTCAAGAAGAATAATGGCAGCATACTCAGCAGGCTGCAGTAGGATGAGATAGCATGCTTGCAGCATTTCTTTGCAGCATAATTGCAGCATCAATGAACCATGAATTCAGCCTAATTAACATAACTGGAACCACTGCAATCATGCTGCCATTCAATTTACTTTTTGAACATTCTGGTGAAGTATCACAGTTACGCTATCTGTTGTTGAAATGTTGTAGACTACTACTGTCCACTTGCTGCTTTCTTGCTACTGTCCTACTGTTTTTATAGTATTTCAAGGTAACCAGAGAACTTTGGAGATGGAAGGTCATTGGCTCATTGGTACCATTTATTCAATCTACAAACGAATCCTTCTGCAAAAAGTAATTAAACACTTTGCATGGTACAACACTCAGGGAACAAATGCACTGAAGGAATACATTTTCAAAGATATACACTAAATATTTAATTTTTTTCTCTAATACGTAAGTTTAGGTATGATTTTAAACACATGTAAATACATTTCTAAAATTTTGAAAATTGGCATTTTCTTTGGTGCAGTTTAAATATGTATTTGTACCATATTTTAGAGACTCTTTATGGGAAAAAATGAATGCTATATGCTTATGTATGCTTGTGCGGTGTTTTGTATTATAGCATTGTTTAGTGCTGCATTTGACTTCAGGGCCCATTGTTCTTGGCATCTTGCAAACACATTATCTTCCTTGGTCCTCCAGAGCTTGGTCTCAATGGAAAACATGTATAAAACAAAATGTCTGAGGCCCAGTGACTTTCAGTGACTTGTTCAGAAACACACAAAATCAGTGACAGGGTTTGAAACAGAACTTAGATCTTCTTATTTCTAGTAATTATCCCATCCACTAGAGCACATTGTCTTTCTGCTCACCAATCTAAATAGAATTAGATATATTTACACTGGCTTCTGAGGCTGTTGCCGGATAAAAGGGGTGAGGATACTCCAGGGATGCCCCCTGCCAGTGATCTTCACATCTTGAGAGATGGGGTAGCAAGAATACAAGTGGAGACCACCACTCTTCAGTCTTCACTGCATCACTTCCATGTTTTAATTAAGTAGAATGGGGGCAAGTGAATGGGGCTTATTTTTCAGCAACAGACTCAGGAGCAGAGTGGATCAAAGGTAGGTATAAGATTAGTTACCTTCTATATGACAAACAAAATTGGTTTCGTCTTTGTTTTTAAAATGTGTCCATTATCATGGTGGGTGAGCACATTCCTAAGAAAAAAATACCATATTTACTTGAATATAAGATGGGGTGTTTTTCCCCAAACGGCATGGCGGGGGGGGGGGGAAGGGCGGGGGGGGGGGGGGGGGGGGGAAAGCTCCTTGTCTTATATGTGCATACAAGGAGACTTCATTAAATAATTGTCTATCATTAAATTGTTGCCAAAGCAGTATGTGCTCAGTAATGGAAACCAACTATGAAGTTAATTAAATGCAGCCAACACTGATCATGACTATAAAACACAGAGCCTATATTGGGCAAACATACTAATGGGAATCTACCACAAGGACAGGTTAGTGCAGCTGATGTGATTAAAATATATGGTTGTATTTATAGCGCTTAGTCCGCCTCAGACATTTTTCATACTTTTTCAAGTCATGGTGAGCCTCTACATTAAATACATTTTGACTTCCTCTTCATTCCCATATCTGGAGTACACATATATACTGAGCAGGGTTGATTTATGGGGTCACCATGGCTTGAAACACTGTTCACTCTGCTGGAGCCTAGCCCAATGAACTGTATGGTAAATCATAAGCCTTTTGGCTTTGAACTAATATCATGCATAGTTTGTATTGTATATAAGTAGGTACAAAAGTGCTGCTTAAACATGTGCTTATGGAGTACCTGTGCTAAAATGTGTAGGATTTTAAAGAAAAGATAAAATGCATCAGTTTTAGATTGATTAAGTCTATGGGTACTGATAGTAATTTGCCTATATGCAAATTAGTACAGGCGCGTATGTCAAAGTCATTGTTTTCAAATTTGTCCCTCACTTCCATGTGCTCAGAGAAAGTAGGTTCTGACAGTAAGGAGGGGAGAAAGGGGCTGAAGGGGGAGGAAGTTGGATGGGCAGAGAGCAAGGGGGTGACCTCCCCCCCCAACACCCCCAGATTATTTTTCCTTCTATAGCAGTGGGAGGGGGGCAAATACAAGGCAAACCTCCAGTAATTAGGTTATATACCTGGAAAATTATAATAAATGTATACATTTTCCACATATAGAATCTAATTATTGGGGAGGTTGCCTTATATTCAGTTTTCTTATATTTGAGTAAATATGATACTAAAGATCACTTATATCACTAAGTGACTATTTTTCTCCCCATAAATTTTCAATGTAACTTTGGCCAATAAGTTATATATTATTAGTGCAGGTAAGATGCTGAGATGTTACAAAATTGTTTTGTCGGGTAGTTCACGCTGGAGTTTATTGCACCCAGGCAGCATGTTTGCATGTGCACTCAGGACTGTAGCATGTTGAGCTTAGGCTAGAGCAGCCCTGGCTGGCAGGGGGCCCCATGGGTAAGCCTGCCAGCGGGGGCTGCTCCAACCCAGCTCAGCATGCTGCAGACGGGCTGGCTGGGTCACAAGGGTGATTCTGTGTGGGGCTAATTTGTGTACATGTGTATTGTGGTGAAGTAAATAACTCTGCCATAGGATAATACTTGTGCCTGGCAGTACTGTCCTATGGCAGAGTTAATTAATTTACTTCTTCCTAATAGTACTGCACATGTACATGGTAACATTTTACTGTGGAGCTAGTCAGCCAGCTCTGAAGTAAACTTATGCAGATGCACCCAGAGTTTCTCAATATTTAATTAATCCTTAGAAATGTTTATGCTTCTTGAAATGGTAGGAAGTAATAACTGGGATTGCAGAGCCTTCCTTTTCTTATCTTTCCTTCAGTCACCACCTGAACATGAAATTTTTCATTTGTGTTCTACTCTGCATCTGCTGCATAAGGGAGTTAAGGAAATCTTCTTGTACAAAAGTCATCCTATGAGAGGATGCCCAAAGGGCAAAGGTGAAGAGCTCTGAAGGAACTAAGAATGACTTCAGATGTTGCTACTTTCAGATTCAACTGTAAAACTTACTTGGCTTGCCACAAAACGTTTTAATAACTTACCAGAATTTATAACTTACATCTGTTCTCTTTTCTTGCCATTTCCCAACCATAATTTTGCCATCTCTTGAAAAATAAGGGAATTAGTCTGATACTGATAGAATCCATTTTCTTTGTACCAGAATATCCTGGAGAAATAGATAATGCATTACATGCAGAAATGGAGTATTGCATTTTTCACTATGAGTAGGTCCTTATCCTTACAACATCCACATGAAGTAAATAAATACTACTATTATGGATGGGGAAGGGAGGCTCATTATAGATAAGTGACTTGCACAAGGGGACACAGTCAAGTCCCTGTGGTAGATCAGGGAGTTAAACTTGAGTCTATCAGTTCATTGGTTACTAGCATCACCAGTGAATCATCCTTACTCACTAATACATGTCTGGCATTGCATTTACCAATATTACAGTATTTTTCAAATAATTTATGCTACCTTGTATGTTGCAAGTGAGTGGGTGGGTATTCTGAGGTTCTGTAAAAGATTTTTAAAAGTTTGTTATACTGCTGTTTAGCCTTCCCCCACCCATAGACTTACCTGGAGGGAGCTGCTCTCCACTGCTACCTGGTTTGCCATGTGCAGGTATGTGTGCACATGGCACACGTACCTGCACATGGTGCCCCTTCCTGATTGGTTCCTGCAGCCCCTTGCAGAAAATCCACATTTTTTTTGTTAAAGGAGAAAAAACACATTTTTATGCCACAGACAGAAAACCCAGATCCCTCCTTATAAGTCCATATTATGGCTAGTGACCTACCAAATTCATTGGCCCTGGTGGCCAGTTACACGACTGTAAAACAGCCGGGGCCACCATTTTGTAGGTGGAGCAAAGCGGATCCCCCACTCCTCTTATTGGCTAAGGTGCGCCACAAGTTCCACCACTCCCAGACATTGATTGAAAGCCCTAGCTGGAGCCTGCTTGGCTTGTTGATTCAGTAATTATCAACCTCTTCAAGGGGTGGAGGGCAATAATCACCCTGCGCATAGTTTAAGCTCCAGCTATAATCCCCTCCCCTCCCCTCCCCTCTCCTCCCTTCCCTTCCCCTCCCCTTCCCTTCAGGAGAAGGGGACTTTTGATGGGATTTTCCCTTCTCCTTCCCTCCCCTTTTGAAGACAGAGAGACGGGAACTTTTTCCACCTCTCTTTTCTGCCCCTTGCGCCTCTTACCCCTGCTTCAGGAGACAGGAAGTCTGCCTTTTTTTTTTCCTCTTTTCTCCCTTCCCCCTTTCCTCGCCGTTCTAAGAGACAGCTTTTTGCTGGCTCTTTCCCAGCTTTTTTAACATAGTCGGTTCCCTGTCCTTTTTCATGTGGAACTGGCTCTTCCATGGGAGACTGCCAATTACATGGTTTCCATGCAATTGTGTGTTTGGTAGGTCCCTAGTTATGGATAATTAAAAAGTAACATTGCCTTGAAAACCACACTTAACTTTGCCAGCAACGTAGGAGATAGTGTAAAGCAGGGACAGGCAATTATTTTGGATGGAAGGTTGCTTACCGAGTTGTGGCAAGCTGTTGAGGGCCACATGAGTAGCTCCACCCCTTGACAGATGCCATGCCCCCTGGTTGCCACCTTGTGACTGGAAGTCCTGCCCCCTGGCCCCTGACCTTTGCCACCAGAAGTCCCTCCCCTTGTACTGCTTTCAGCAAGGGGTTTTGCTATCTTGGAACCAGAAAAATACCAAATTATATTCTAGACAGCAAACATCTACAACATTTATTAATTTGTTTTCAAAAAATGTTTTTCTCCTGATTTACGTATGTTTGTGTTGTGTACACAGAGGTGATTGCACAATATCTTAAAATGAAATCTTACCTTGTATGTTGTAAGTGAGTGGGTATAGGTTTGTGGGGGGAGTGTGGGGGGTGTCTTTGGGGGTGGATA
>NW_005841987.1:1624937-1657437 GCF_000455745.1 Alligator sinensis
GGTCTGCGTGTATAGCAGTGCAGCTGGGGTGTGGGTGCATATGTATAGTGGGACTCACCCTACAAACACACACACACACTTTGCCCTGCCCTACAAACACACACACACCCCCTGAGGCACCAGCGTGGCCCCGTGCTACCCGGTCTGTCAATGTAGCCAGGAGCCATGTGGTGCTGGAGCAGTGCAGGGGCAGGAAGGCAGGGAAATGGTTGGGGGTGGGGTGGGGCTGGGCTGCTCAGTCCTGCTGCTGGCTCCCCCTGGGTCCTACTGCTTCTGGCTCCTGTCATCTTTGACAGGTAGCCAGGAGCTAGTAAATATTAATTTACTAAATTTTTTAGGGGCCTTGTGAGCCAGACAGAATGGCCTGATGGGCTGGATCTGGCCTGTGGACCATATTTTGCCTGCTCCTAGTGTAAATTTATTCATTTTTTAATCCTGTTTTCCTCCATTAATATTTCCCCTTTTGTGCCTTTTTCTTCTTCATTACTTCCTCTCATGTACCTTCTAGAAGTTCATTGTATACCCCTATGGAGAAATGAACCCTGGTTCAAGAAACACTAGTTTATAAAATGTCTGTCAAAAATAGAAAGTATACAGAGTGCATCCCAGTATCCTATTAAGCTGCACAAGAAATACTGTGCTGTTACTTTACAAATGTGGGCATTTTGAATTCGCTTCACAGAAGTAGCAACTCTGCTTTGGCATGTTAGAAAGCTTTAAAAGTTACATTTTGTCATGCAAGGGCATGTTTGAGTGTTGGGTTTTGCTAGGCTCTTCACATTCAAAAGCATCTTTAAAGCAACTTCGGGAAATACAGGCCCACCAGATGCTTGAAGCAGGGCCCCTTTTCCAGAAAGTACTTAAGTATACATAATACTTGAAGCATGTGAGTAGTCCCACTGAGTGTAGATGTGTAATTCATGCAAATTACTATGCAAGTTCTTAGCTGAATTTTGGACCATGAGTATGTCAAAAGAAGTAGGAGGAAGTATTATACTCAATGGCAGTCTTTAGGCTTTGGTCTTTGTGCAACTTCTCTCCTGTACTACAGAAACCGAACAAATCCCATCCATCCCTGTATGGTAGGATTTGTTGGGTTCCTGTAGTATAGGAATTGGTAGGTTCATCATATTTTAGCGTGAGATCTCTTAATATAAGACATTTTTTCACTTGTGTATTTAAAAAAAAAAAAATTGGTTTAGTTGCAATGAATATTTAGATGTGGCTGAATCTTTTTACCATTATTAAACCTAATTTCTAGATTTTGAGATGTGATTCTATACCACTGAAATCATTCAGTGGTTTGTTACTGCATTCAGTAAGGCTGGCTTCAAGCAATTAATTTGAGTTTGGGCTAAACTTCTAATAATAAATTAGATGCATATTTTCGTTTATTTTAAATATTTTGAAATGGCTGTTACATAGCATCAAAATATACTTTAAACCTTGTCTCTGGCTATTTTGCAAATAATAACTTTAAAATATTTTCAATTCACACAAGCAATCCTAAATAATGCTTAATGCAAACCAGTGCCTTCCACATTTTTTATTTTTTATCCATTCATTAGTTTTTATGAACAGCTCATGTTCTATATGTATTTCTGATGCATATATAATACCGCAGGTTTTGCTAATACTGAAGAATGAAATAAAAAAAAATAAAAAAAACATTTTTTTGTTGTAGATTAATGCCTCTTTCATCATATTTCCTGAACTACCCACTATGGCTGAGAGATGGTTTTTAAACCACTGCTCTTTGTACTTCTACTCTTATCTGTTAATTTAGTCATTCTTTTATTTCAGAATACTTTAGTAATTCTTTCAGTTAAGAGTTTAATTATACTCTTCATGAAGTTAAGGGATAAGTGAAATGGTAGCTGTTGCTGAAAAGAGGTCTAGGAGGTGTAGGGGAAAGATAGGTTGGTTGTTTGGTTGGTTGGTTGTTATAGCACTGAGCTTAGAAATCAACGATTTGGAAATGGAAGAGGAGGAAGCACACCAATTAAAAATCATTACAAACGGTTATGATAAGCATCCAAACTATGGAGAGGGGGAAATCACAGCTGATTCTAATTTTATATCTGCGGTATATTTTACAATATGATTTAGAAGATTACTGTACATCAATACTTGGTAAGTTCAATGAGGTCAAGCTTGTTCTGGATTGTAGTTACTAAGAATTGACACAACAAAACATTTGAGAGTGGTTTCAAATTACCGCATTTAATTTGGTGTGTAGTAGAAACACCACCTTCAAATAGTTGATCTGGTAGAATAAACAGTTCCAATGTAGGGTATAAGGAAAAAAAAAGATCTCCTAGAGAATGAATACTTTGTTCTTTGTTTCCAAATGCAAATTCTGAAAATCACAGATTATGATAAATGCTCAAAATAATTTGGTTGTTTGATATTATAAACCTAAATGGTCTGTACCCATAAAGATTGATGGATGAAATTTGTGGATATATTTTTAAAGAATGTATTATAAGTCCATTTCATTCAGCCCAGATAATAAACACCAGTCAGTGACAGCTATATTTCTTAAAGAACCTATTTTTTTAATTAATGTTACTTCATAAACTAATTGACGTATTGACTTGTAAATATTCAGTAAAAACCATTGTGGAACCACAGTACTTCTGTGGGGTGATAAGATGTAACCTTCATATGCAAGTAGTTACATTCAGCTTTCAAGGGAAAAACTCAGCCTTCACTCTGAAACCACCAGCCATGTTCTCATCACTTACACTATTGGATGTCTGAGTTCTTGCTCCTTCCCAATGCTTACCTGTCACTGGTAGGTGTTGTAAGGCTTTGGGGACCTCTTCATTGATGCCTTGCCCCACAGCAATGTCAGTGTGAAACCCTATTCCAGTGCCACCTAGAGTCTGGGCGCTGCCCCTTTTTCTTTCCTGCCATGTCTTCAGTGTTATTTGTTGGGGGCCCGGAGGGGTCTCAACCCTGGGGGTGTCTTTGTGGGGCTCCAAACCTCCCCTTTACCCCACCCTTACCACATCTTTGGCCTGGGTTGATGCTGCTCCCTGCAGATCTTCCCCACACTGCCCGCCTTGCAAGGGCTGGGTCTTCTGGGCCACGAACCTTCAGGGTTTCGCCCCTGGTCTTCGGGCTGGTTTTCCTCTCTTCATGAAAATAAACTTACCCCTTCTGGTGTTATCTATAACTCAACTGAAAATGCTGGTGTGTGCCAGTGGAGCTCCCGAGATTGTCTGTCTGTCTCTCTCTTCTCTCGGGGCTCCTTTCTATCTCCCCCACCACCAGAGGGGCTTGTTTGTCCTCTCCCCTCTAACTGGTGGGGGTACTGGGGGTGCCCTTGTGCCCCACCCTTACCAGTTCTTCTGGCGTCCCTGCCCTGGAGCCCGGCTGACCTGAGGTCCTGTCGTCCTTGTCCCTCTCAGCAGCATCACTCCTCTCCCCCTTTAGGGGGCTTGTGGTTCCCCATGCTATGCCTCCTCCGGAGCCGTCCAAGGATGGTTGAGGGCTTGAGGGTCTTCCCTGAGCCACGGTTCCGGAGCTCCTAGTCGGAGCCCTGCCACCCCCCAGTGGCGTCCCACCTGATTGCTGCCTCTCCACGGGGCTCTTTGGCTCCTGATCAGGCTCTCCCGAGCCTGCCTCCTGCCTCTGTGGTCAGGGTCTCCTGGTTAGACAGTTGACCCCTTCTCTGGGGAGCTTGGGCTACAGCTGGAGCCTTCCGGCTCCGGAGTCGGCATCTCCCAGCTGGTGTTCCGCCCCTCTCTCCCCAGCTCGCCACCAGCTATTTCCCCAGAACACTCTCTTGAGATTTGGAAATTTTCCTAACTTTGTGCTGGCATATCCTCTCCCAAATCTCCAGCAGTCAGATATTCTCAAATATGTATGCAGCTATACTTGCCTTGCTGATTATTGTTGATATTAATACCATCGAGCAAATATAGTGGATTGGCCTGTCTCATTATGGAGCCTGCTCCTACAAGATACTGAGCATATTCAAATCTCATTTAAGACTCCGTGATATGAGGGAACCCGGCACCTCAAGTGACATATGCAGTACATTTACAAAACAGGCAGGAAGCATAATGTGATGTGAATGAATAATTTGACTCAGATGCAGTCCAGGAATGATTTGGGGAGAAGAGAAAAGGAAAGAGGTCTGGGTACTGGAGACAAGTGAAGATACCCAGATGGAGATACTATCGTACTATACTAGAATAAAAAGAAGTTTCCCAAAGCCAGGAATGATGCAATGGCATGATGAAATTAAAACAAGATGCCAGGAGTTTTTGTGCTTTTAACTGCTGGCAGCTACCTACCTTCCCAAGTGCAGTGAACCCATGGCTCCATGAAACCATATAGTAGATGAACTGTGAAATCTCACTACTTCAGTTGATGACTACAGTTTTCAAATTTGTTCTTCTATAGCCACCCATTTTGAAAGCTGTTTATTAAAAACAGAAATATACATTTCAGTGTTCTAGGCCATTATTGTTTAATTAGTCACATGGAAAGATAACCTGTGGCAATTAAGCAAGTTCAACATTTTCTTCTAAAGGCTTCTTCAGTCCACATTTTCTGTTAAAACACTACACTTTCCTGATACTGTTCCAAGCCACATATCAGTAAAGAAAATTCCAAATGAACACATAGAAATAAACTGATCTATTAAAGATCGAATATCATCTTTTGCTTTAAATATTCAAGTACTCAGTTGTAAAGATAATTGTGTAACTTATTCTCAAATCAGGGTTTCACCTATATATATAAAAGAAATCCATTATCTCCAAGCTGGGGATAGAACATTTTTTTCAGATATTGCTCCAATAGTCACAAAATACTGCCTGCTTTAAAAGGGTTCAACTTTCAGTGAAATAATCCAGTATTTAATTTTGATCAGAACTAAAGGACCACGTTTCATAGTTCAAGCCAAGAGAATTATATCAGTTGGTCAAAACTGTAACTAGTGTGCCATTATATAGCCGTTCTAGTTTAAAGAACCCCGCCTTATAAAGGAAGTCCAGTAGAGGGACTGTATAACGGTAATCATAACCTGAAAAGCGATACATGATATCCATCTTTTCTGTGTTGCACCTGATTCTGTCTAGAGTGGGTATATCAAAAACATGAACCTCAACTTCAACATTTGAGCAGTCAACATTTCAACAACTTCAATTCCTTTTGAACATACAAAAAATTTTTTTTTAATTAAAAATACATATGCAGACATAGGAAACCTGCATAAGCTTCCTTCACCCGTAAAAACTTGGTTGGATTGTGGTTAACTAGTAGTATACCTTTACCCTGGGGATTAAGTGATTGAATTGTACCTTCATTGTGGAATGAGAACAATCATTGAAGGTGAATGGTAGCTGTAGTATTCAAGTGCCATAATCCCAGATCAGGAGTAACTTGTTCTGGAAAATCATAACTGTTCCTTCTTTTATGAAGAAATGAAGTACTGTTCCTGGGCCTGCATTACACATGTTCAGATATTCCTAGATTTTATAGATTTCATAGACATTATGGCTGGAAGGGACCTTGGAAGATCATCAAGTCCAGCCCCCTGCCCCAGGGGCAGGAAGTCAGCAAGTATCATAGGATCCCAGCAAGATAAACATCCAGATGTCTTTTGAAGGTGTTCAGAGTAGGTGCTTGAACCACCTCTGATGGCAATCTATTCCAAACCTTGGGAGCTCAGACAGTAAAGAAGTTCATTCTTATGTCCAGCCTGAAAAGGTCATGGAGGAGTTTGTGACCATTTGACCTTGTCATCCCTTGGGGCTCTCTGGTGAACAGATGTTCCCCCAGATCCTGGTAAGCACCCCTGATAAACTTATAGGTGGCCACCAGATCACCCCTGAGCCTGCGCTTTTCCAGGCTGAAAAATCCCATGGCTCTCAGCCTCTCTTCGTAAGGTCTATTTTCCTTACCTCTGATCATGCGCATGGCTCTCCTCTGTGCCCTCTCAAGCTTCTCCACATCCTTTTTGAATTGTGGAGCCCAAAACTGGATGCAGTACTCCAGCTGCCAAGTGCAACAGGAGAATGACGTCCTGGGATTTGCTTGAGAAGCATCTGTGGATGCAAGCCAGGATTTTGCTTGCTTTACTAGCAGCAGTATCACATTGAAGGCTCATGTTCATCTTGTGGTCAATCATGACCCCCAAGTCCCTTTTATCGGTAGTGCTAGCCAGCGTAGCACTGCCGAGCCCATAAGGATGCTGCAGGTTTTTCTTCCCAAGGTGAAGAACCTTGCATTTTTTGGTGTTAAACACCATCAGGTTCTTGTCTGCCAATTTCCTGACCCTGTCAAGGTCAGCCTGGATCACCCGCCTGTCTTCAGGTGCGGACACTTTACCCCAGAGCTTGGTGTCATCAGCGAACTTGGCCAGTCCGCTTCTGACACCAATGTCCACATCATTAATGAAGATGTTAAATTAGTATAGGCCCAAGGACAGAGCCTTGGGGGACCCCACTGGTCACAGGGCACTATGACGATTGACTTCCATCAACCACCACCCTCTGGGTCCTATCACGGAGCCAATTCCCCAGCTAGCAGATCGTGGTGAGGCCGAGGCCGCAGTTAGCCAGTTTTGCTAAGAGGTGATCATGGGATACCAGATTGAAGGCTTTTTTTAAAGTCAAGATATACAACATCAATCTCTTCTCCCTTGTCCAGGTGATAGTTCACCTGGTCATAGAAGGCAGTAAGACTGGTCGAGCAAAACCTACCCGCAACAAACCCATGCTGGTTATCCCTCAGGATGTTGCCATTGGCTAGTCTGTTAAGAATGGCTTCTTTGATAATCTTTTCTAAGACCTTCCCTGGGATAGAGGTCAGGCTGATGGGCCTGTAGTTTGCTGGATCCACTTTCCTCCCTTTCTTGAAGATAGGCACAACATTGGGCTTCTTTCAATCTCTGGGCACTTCACCAGAGTGCCAGGAGTTTTTGAAGATCTGTGCCAGGGGCTGAGCTATGAAGCTAGCCAGCTTCTTGCGTACCCTGGGGTGTAAACTGTAAGGGCAGGCTGACTTGCAGGTGTCCAGCCTCTCAAGGTGTTCCTTCATGAGGTCAGCATTGATAGGGGGTAAGGAATCTTCCTCACCCAGGCCTCCCTGACCTGTAATGGGCAGGGGCGTCCCTTGGGACTGGTGAAAGACTGACACAAAGTACCCATTTAGCAAGTTGGCTTTTTCCTGGGCATCGGTTTTCAGTTGTCCCATCTGGTTTAGCAGGGGTCCAGTGTTGGCCTTGCTTTTCCTCCAGCTCCCCACATATCTAAAAGGGGATTTTTTATTGTCCTTGATACTTGTAGCTAGTTGGAATTCCATTGCAGCCTTGGCTTTCCTGATTCACTCCCTGCAGGTCTGGACCAGTGCAGAGTATTCCTCCTTGGAGGTGGATCCAATCCTTCATCCTTTGTATGTCTTTCTTTTTAGACGCAGGAGGTCCACTAGTTCCCTGGAGAACCAAGGGGGCTGCTGTGCCCTTTTGCTGCCTTTCCTCCGAGATGAGATAGACTTTGCTTGTGCATCCAGGATCGCTCCTTTGAGGAGCAACTGCTCATCCTGAACTCTCCTTCCCTTTGGGTTCTGGCCCTTTAGGGCCTCCCTGACAAGCCTCCTGAGCTTGTCAAAGTCAGCTTTCCTGAAGTCAAGGACTTCTGTATTGCTGACTGACTTGTCAGCTTTACAGCGGATGGTGAAGTTGATCAGCTCATGGTTACTGTCACCCAGCTTCCCTTCGGTCATTAGGTCGCTGATTAGGTCATCCCCCGTTGCCAGAACCAGGTCAAGCAGCACTTTACCTCTCATTGGCCTGTTGACTTCTTGCATCAGATAGAGTTCATCCATGCATGAGAGAGAGCTTTGTGACCACTCGGATTTGGCCAAATGCTCTTCCCAGAAGATGTCTGTGTAGTTGAAGTCTCCCATGACAACCATGCACTGGGAGTGTGCAGCCTCAGCCAATTCCCTGGTGAACTCCTGGTCAAGCTCTTGATCCTGGGCAGGAGGTGTGTAGTAGACTCCCACCATTATGTCCCCTGTGCCATGTTCCCCATGGATTTTAACCCAGAGGGTCTCCAGTCATCCACCCTGGGTGCCAGTGTCGGCTTGCAGGGATGTGTAGCTTTCCTTGACATGGAGAGCTACACCCCCACCCTTTTTGTCCACTTGATCCCTCCTGTACAAGGTATGGCCGTCTATACCTGTGGCCCAGTCATGGGTGGAGTCCCACCAGGTCCCCATTATCCCTATGACATCATAGTTATTTGAGTTAAGCAGGAGGACAAGTTCATCCTGTTTATTCCCCAAGCTCCTAGCATTTGTGTACAGGCAGGCAAGTGTCCCTTTGGGGGCCCATGCCTTGCCCACAGCTGGCTCCAGGGCTGGGGCAGGGGTGGGCTCCCTTAAGTGCTTTGGGCTGCTGGCTTTGCAAGGGTTGCTCAGCAGGCCAGCAGTGGTGGTAGTCCCCCCATCCCCCGGCGGGCTTAGTTTTCATACTGTTAACCAAAATAAAAAGATGCTGCAAAGACATTTATGTCTGTCAGAACCATCAGAAACCACCAAATGTATAGTTAAAAATAGAGGTGCACCAATGTATCAGTTGCATATCAGATCGGCACCGATAAAAGGAAAATTAACATTATTGGCAATGAGCTTTTTTTGGCTTGTATGGCCAATAATGTCACTGATACATGCTGTGTGCGCATGCACAGGCACAGTATGCATGTGGCCAGGGATGCAGCCTGGCAGCTTGGAGAGCAGTATCCTTCTAGTAAGTGTGTGGGGTGGGGGGGAGGGCCATGGGAGGGGCAGATTGAGGCTCTCAGGGTGAGGGATGGAATAGGGAAGGGTCAGGTGCTGCTCAGCCAGGGCAGTGAATGTGATCTCAGGATCGGGAGTGGGATGGAGCCATGGGTGGCTTGTCCGGGGAGGGTGCAGAGGGTGGGGGAGTGGCTCTCCACCACTGTGCACATCCCCAGGGGAGGAATAGGGGGCATGCACCCCACCACATTTGTGTGCAGGGTGGATTCAGGCTGCCTGCTGCGATCTCGGGGTCAGGGGCTGCACCAGCCCACTCCTAGTTGGGTGGCAAGGGCCAAGGCTACGCTCAGAGCAAGTGGGGTGGGTGACAGCACTTGAGAGGGGTGTCTATGGGGTGGGCTATAAACATCCCAAAATTCCCCATCACCACCCCTCCCAGCACTGCCACCATTGCCCATCCCACACAGCTGAGCCTGCCCCCACCCCCGCCCACTTGGAGTGCAGCCCCTGCCCCATCCCACTAGGAAGAGTCTGGTGCAGCCAGCCCTGGTCCCAAGCAGGCAGGCAAAACTCGTCACTTAAACTGTTTGTTTACTCAGTGATTTTGCCTGCCTGCAACCAGAGGTGCAGGGCCTCAGAACCCAGACCCTCCCCCTGTCCCCCTGCACCTGTGTCCTCGACAGCTGGCAGGCGTCATGGCCTCAGCAGGGGCTAGCAGGCCTGCAGCTTTCACCTTGCTGTGCCTTAACACCCATGTCATGAGTTCTGCTTGTCCACATTTTGAGGTGCAGTTTCCCCAAACCCCTGCACCTATCTCCTTGAAACATGGCAGGATTCATGGCCTCAGCAGAGGCTACCATCCCTGCAGTTTTGACTCCACTGTGGCTTAACACATACACGTGACATGAATTTTACTCTCTAGACTTTGGGATGTAGGTTCTTTGAACCCCCTGCACCTATCTCCTTGAAACTTGGTACGCATCGTGCCCTCAGAAGGGACTGCCATTCCTGCAAGTTTCATCTGAATCAGGCCGGAAATGACAAAGTTATAGGCTGTTTTGACCTTCCCCATTATATCCTATGGGTGAAACAGGGTCAAAACGGCAAAACGTTTTGATGGAACAGAACCGAACAGCCAATTTGACTTGAAACAAAAGTCAAAACGAAGCACTGTTCTGTCAAAACACTGGTCGAAATGGAATGCTTCTGTTTCGTACAGCCCTAACAAATACATCCTAAAATTAGAATTATAATGAGAAGAGGGGTTATGAACATGGCCTGTGGTTTCTTTTACTGAAAGTCACCTGTTTTGGGATACTGTCAATATGCCCTTCCTTGTTAAGATCAACTAATACAACAACAGAACACTTTGTCCTTTCTGATCTGTGTCTTTACATTTCAAGTGTAAAGGTTTCCAGCTTATTTCTTATATTCATAGCCAGCTGGCTGCTTCTATAGGTAGTGTGCATATATCCTGACTGTGAATAAGATTTTTGGCTGGTTTAAACACATTTGTGATGATCCCTCTAGGGCCACAATTCACCTGCATGTATTTTGCATTACTTCCCAGAATGCAATTATCTGTGCTATTATCTCCATATTTGTATAGTCCACAATCCTAAAATAGCGGGGAAAAGTTACGTCTCAAGAAGTCTCCTGGCATGGAGTGAAAAATAGGGAATATGTTCAAGATGGCAGCCATAATTGAGCCAGCTCATATGGGACTAATGCCTGTGTTACGGCATTTACAATAAACATTGTAAAGCATCTGCAACATGAATATTGTAGTGGGAACTGAAGTGGCATATACATTCTTACTTTTCCTTACCTATTGATCTGTTGAGCTCTTCCAAATAAATCTGGAAAGTAAACCTGTTTGCTGGCAGATTTCTTCAGTCTTTGCAAAAATGATTAAATATTCTCTTGGGTAAAGGAAACTCAATGGAAGTAATATTCTGAAATGCCCACAATATGTGACTGAATCATCAATGAGAGAGTTACCTTCAAAGAAAGAATGCATTTTAAAGGCTTGGTTTATAGTACACTCTTATTCTTTTTTTTTCTATGTCTGGGCATACAAGTATCAGCAGTGAAACAGTTTGTGAAATATGCAGACAAAGTTATCAATTAATGGTATAATGCCTCCTGGTTTGAGAGCATGTGGTAGCTTGTAATATGGCACATGGTACTTATTTGGATGCTTGCTACCAGGGAAAACTCTTACACATTCTAGAGGCCCCTTTTTTAGGTTTGTCTATGTACCCAGTTGAAACTGGTATAATACAGGAGTGGGTATAACACCATCTCCTACACCTATATGTGAAAGCACATGTGCCTAGAATGTTACTCTGTACACAATTATTTTAGTTGGCTTTTTAGCCAAAAACATTGAAATATCAGTCTAAGCAGGATAGCACCTCATCTGTTCTTAAAAACATGTGTTTTATTTCCATTAAGTGTGAATTCATTTCAACGTAAAATGATTTCCACAATCTTGTAGTGCAGATTTTCATCTATGGGTGCTCAAGAATAGGAAAGGGATAAAAGAAGTTTATGGGTAGAACGTTTCCTCTTTATTCTAAGCTACCTTCCAGAAGAGCCACCTCTGATGTTTTAATTGTGCTTCCTATTTAGTAGCTCAGTTTTCTGTTAACAAAGTTCCTGTTCAAAAAGCCCATGGTTCTTTTTTTCTGGTATTTTTTTTTCTGAAGAAGTGCATTGTTTGTTACAGAGATGATTTGTCACTAAATATCTAGTTTCAGGGGTTTTCAGTTCACTTTAAGTATAGAGAGGCTGAGAACCCTCAATATATAGTATAGTCCCTACATTTATAAGCATAGGTGTGTGTGGCCTTTGTGTGTAGAGAAAGGAGAGAGACTGGAGGAAGGACATGTACACTCATCATTGCACATACTGGCTTTCAGTGAAATTAACATTGGCAAGCGTTGGGCCAACCTTATTTAAAACCTGAAATATGTTTGATTCCAACGGTATTGGATTTATTCAGTTTTACACTGTCAGGACCATATTATTTCCCCTCCTTGTGAGCATGTAGAGTTCCCATAACAATATAACCGCAAGCCTGTAGCCTTCAGTTGTTACCACAGTGAAAATATAAAACAATATTTAATAATATATTTTGGAATCAAATTTGTGCAATGGAAAAGGTAGGCAAGGAACTGAAATACAGCCTTTAGGTATATTACACAACAGAACAACAAAAATGTGCTGTTGTTTAAATTGCAGTAGCAATCTGGAGTGGATTTTCAGGCTGAGGTTATGTTAAGTGTTAATAGTGAAACCTGGATACTTTTTTCTTTGATCTTTTCTCTAGTTTCTGTAGAATAATAGGATCAAAACAAAGTGCCATTTATATGTACACCTCTTTCTTTTGATCTTACCAGCAAAAAGAAAAAAAGTTCTGTCTGCTACTATAACTTAACAAATAGAGCTGCAGTTCCTCTTACTTGAATACACCAGTGCTCTTCATGGTTTTCAGTAAGTCACGTCACTGCCTATCTTGTTGTGTTTAGTTTGTGAACTTACAGTGAAATAGTTTTCATTGTAGAAAGCTTTAGTACTATTTTAACAAAATTTCCAAGAGGCAAGCAGTATGCTTAAACAGGTGGTTTACTGTGAATCATATATTACATAATAATTTATGATCACGGTTTATGATGACTGCAGCCAGTTGTGTAACAATGTAGGGGGAGGGCAACCAGGGCACCATCCCCAAGTGCCCCATGCTAACATGACTGTACTACTTCTTGTCCCCAATCTGGCACAGGTGTCACTACCTATGTCGCTACCTGAGGCCATGTGCAGGCATTCCTCTCTGCTCAATTCCCTAAAAAATTGTTAATACAAAAAGTGAGCTGCTTCTTCTCTCCTCTGCACTGCTCTGTGACTTAGTTAAAGGCTAGGATGGCAATAGGTCACAAAAATAGATGCATTAACAAGATGCATTAATGAACAGGGTGGAATAGGATCATAGTTAGACACCCAAGTCAACTTAAATGCCTAAAAGGTGGAAGAACATGCCTGTATGCCACTCTCCTGATGGAAACTAGAAGTGTGCAAACATTCACATAGTTTCTTCCGGGGGAAACATGTGTCCTCCAGGAGAAAGATCTCACCATCTGGAAAATCTCCCTTGTGACAAAAATGTTCTTGCATAAATGAATGCTTGTGTACTCCCCTTTTGGTCTACTCCAGGAGGGGAGGGAAGCAGCAGGGAAGTGCTCCTAGCCTCTTCCTCAAACAGGGGACTGCCAGCTGGGCAGTGAGAGTGGTGACTTTAAAGGTGGTAAAGCTGGGAACTGGGCTTGGGGAGGCTTCCCGTGCCCTGGTTCCTGGCCTTGTGGGCTTTATATGATGAAGGAGCAGCTGTTCCTTGCCCTCCAATCTGCTCCCCAAACTAGGGAACCTGCTGCTCTCTCTCTGCACCCATCACTGAGCGCAGAGAAGAGGACTAGCTTCTTTTGCCTCCTTCCCCTCATCCACACCCCAGAGCCCAGTCTAGGGAGCAGGCAGGGGGTTGTCATGCTGCTCCAGGGGGACTGGGGAAACCACTGCTCCCCACACTTCCCCAGACCCTAGTCTGGGAAAGACATGAAGAGCAGGGAAGAAAAATGCCTGTTTCAGGTCTCAGGCACCTAAATCCATACATCTTCCTAATAGATGCAATGGTATTGGGTTTGGATTATCTATCCTAAAAAACTTTTCCTGTAAACTCCACTAGCTGTATTCTCTATTTTTTTTCCACCAGTCCTTTATTTTATATATATATGGTAGGTAGGTCCCAGAGTCCTACACTTTTAAAGTTACATTACCTCATTTGAGGGAAGGTGTGAGGAATGCTTCCTGGACAAAGAAGTTAAGATAAACCAGTTGCAGGGATTTTTCCCCCCCTTCACATTAACAATGAGATCATTTTTAGTAGAGTGGTTAGCATGAAGCAAATCAGTTGTCATGAAATCAGTAGAGTACATGTTAATGCAGGGGAGAAAAGCAGGAATAATAAAATAAAAAGCAGTGATTCTGCAGTTCATGATTATGACAATATTATATTACTGTAGTCTAAGACAGTGGTGTGTACAGATTTCTTTTAGATGCCTACGTGAATCATTTTACTTAAATGCAAAGTCTATAAATAAAGTTATGAACCTTACCTGGCACCACATTTACTCAAACAGGAGATGACCCTGATTATAAGACGACCGCCCAGTAATTAGATTCTATACCTGGAAAATGTATAAGTGTTATAATTTTCCAGATATAGAATCTAATTATTGAGGGTTTGCCTGAAATTTATCCCTTCCCACTCCTACAGCAGGAAAAATAAATCTGGGAGATCAGGTAGCCCTTTGCTGTCTGCTTCCCCCCAACTTATTCACTTGACAGCATCTTTCCTCCTCCCCTTACTGTCAGACCCTGCTCTCTCTGAGCACACGGAAGTGAGGAGCAAATTTGAAAACAATAACCTTGAAATTAAACATGGTTGTAGTAATTTGCATATAGTACTCATAGACGTAATTCATTCTGAATTGATGCATGTTACCTTTTTTGAAACTGCTTCAAGTTTTAGCACAGGCATTTTATAAACACAGTTTTGAGCAGCACTTTTGCACTTACTTATATCTAACATAAACTAGCATGTCTATGCATGGTATTAGTCCAAAACCAAAAAGCTCATGATTTACCGTAGATTTCACTGGACTGGGACTGAGACCCAACCGCATAATTCACTGGACTAGGACCCAACAGCATTTCAAGCCATGGTGAGCCACAACATTGCATACAGTCCACCCAGAATTCTTCCTCATGCTCCCTCTCAGCTTAGTACATATGATTAGTATGGCCCTGCCCTTCACAAGGTGAACCAGGATCCAGTTGCCCTGCGCCTCACCTGCACGTACATTTTTGTAGCATCCCAGGACTTGGAAAAGAGTTGGCAGTGAGAAGGATTGCACTTAATGGGCACTAGAATATGTCTTATTCAGATGGATTGTATTAACCTATCTTGGTAGTAGGTTCCCATCAGCATGTTTGTCCACTATGGGCCATGTGTTTTATAGTCGTGTTCAGTGTCGGCTGCATTTAATCAACTCCATACTTGATTTCCATTACTAAGCACATGCTGCTTTTCATAGCAGTTTAATGAAAGCCAGTGTATTTAGTGAAATTTTCTTGTATGTGCTTTTAAAAAGAGGGTTTTTTCCTATGCCAATTGGTAGGGAAAACTTCATCTTGTATTTGAGTAAATACGGTATTTTACTGTTTGAACTTTAAAAATAAAATATTGTTAAGACACTGAGCTTTCACTGGTTTTGTTTCCATAACCCCAGAAGTTAACAAAAATAACAAAAATAAATACAGCCAAAAATAATTTCTTATATTGAACAATCCCATGCACAGACTGGGGACTAACTGGGTAAGCAGCAGCTCTGCAGAAAACGAGCTAGGGTTTATAGGGGGCAGTAAGCTGAATATGAGCCAACAGCATGCCTTCATTACAAAGAATGTTAACTATGCCGCATTGTCAGCAGATCGAGGGAAGTGATTATTCCCTTCCATTTGCCACTGGTGAGGCCACATCTGGAATACTGTCCAGTTTGGGGTCCCCCCCTCCACTACAGAAAGGATGTGGACAAATTGGAGAGAGTCTGGCATAGGGAAATAAAAATGGTTAGGCAGCTGGGGAACAGGACTTATGAGGCTGAGAGAACTGGGCTTACTTGGTCTAGAGAAGAGGAGACTGAGGGGGGATTTAATAACAGCCTTCAGCTGCCTGAAGGGTGCTTCCAAGGAGGATGGATCTAGACTGTTTTCACCGGCAGCAGATGACAGAACAAGGTGCAATGGTCTCAAATTGCAGCAAGGAAAGTTTAGGTTAGATATTAGGATGGACTTTCTCAGTAGGATGGTAGTAAAGTGCTGGAACAGGTTGCCCAGAGAGGTTGTAGACTCACCATCCTTGGAGGTTGTTAAGACCCAGCTAGACAAAACCTTGGCTGGGATGATCCAGTTGGATATGGCCCTTTGAGCATGGTGGTTGGACTAGATGTTCTCCTGAGGTCTGTTCCAACCCTAATTTTCTATAATTCTGTGATTTCCCTTCATAGAACCTCTGCCTTTAAACAACACAAATATATGTCCTCCAGGTCTGTAATTGTATTTGAAAATATTGAATCCTAAAACAAATCAAATTAGCAGCAAGTCCACTATGGCTACATAAAGTTTTGCTAGAGCATCCAATAGATCTTGAAAAAATTAATTGAGTTTTAACTAATTTGTCAAGCTTTTTAGAATCCCAAACTGCTAACTGTCCTTCTACGGAGAAATGACAAAAAATCTGCAAGAAAATCGAGATTTACACAAATAAAATTTGATGTTTGATGGATTATAATTGCCCACTCATTCATGTACCCTGTGTGAATTAAATATTAAAAAAGATAAATCCACAAAAGATATATCAGTGAATCAAAGTAGATCCATATATTTCCTTTAAGGAACCGTTCTGAAGAAGTGGCTTCCATTAATTATAGTAAAGTAGTCCCTAAATTGAATATTTAGCAGCATTACTTCACTTACTGCTGATTGTTCTGTATAAGCATATCAGTCTCATGGGGTTCGAGGCTTGCAAGTATTTCCACCACACCTGAAGCATAACAGTTGACTCTTTGGAAGATATCTAGTGTCCCAAGAATTGATTTGAAAGATCAGCTGTTTGTACATTACAATATTAAAAAGAGAGAGAGGAAGTGAAGAAACCTTAGTGTCATTATCACAGAGTTATATTTTTCTTTAGCATTTTCTTCTGAAGTCTCATACTATCCCTTGTTTTAGTATATGTCTGTTTCCAGGTGTCCCGCCGGTAGTGCTAACCTCAGAGTAACAAAATAATTTTACACACTTATCTTTTTTAGACCACTTGGACAAATAAATTGCATGGACAGTGAAAATAGCTGGGGAATCTTTTTTCATTTCTTGTTAGCTAATCATTCTTAGTATTGAGGCTATGTTATACATAGAGGAGAGATGATTGCTGCAAGATTTCTGGTAACAAAATAGAAAAGGCCTGATACTCTCATAACTTAAATGAGTGTAATCCAATTTATTTCAGTGGAACTATGCTGCTTTATGTCAACAGAGATCAGGTCCAACGATTTCTCCTTTAAGGATGCTACCAACTACTCCTTCTGTTGCTCCTCTGCAATTCTAACCTCTTCAGAGCTTTATAAATGTGGCTTCAAAATCCCTCTGAGGTAGAAAAATCTTCTTCCTGCTTTAGAAATGGAAAAACAAAGACATACAGAGGTATGAGGTGGTTATAAAGACACACAATGGCTCACTAGCAACAATTCAGGAGTTCCTCTAGACCACACTGCCTGAGATAGACCAATGTACATTTAAATATTAGTCGTAGTGCCAGAAAGTACAAATACGTGTAATATAGTAACTTATTTCAAGGGAGGGTCAAAGACCATGTATTACTACATAGCTCTTGGGGTCAGAGGCAATTGACTGGACCTCATGATTTTTAATGCCCTGTGGCTAAGATAATTGGATGATAGCCCTGCAATTTTCTTATTGCTTAAATGTTGTATTCATGACTAAATGTGTTTTAAATTTTTGCATGTGTTAAATTATTATTTTTAATACATTGTTTTAGCTTTTTCAGACAATGTTATGGTTACCTCGGCAAACCTTCAAGCATAATTGGGTTTCAGTGCTTATTTATTTCTTGGGGTACCTGAGAAAGTGTTAAATAATTAAGGTGAAATATGTGTTTCCCTGAGAAACACACAGAAGTTTGCATTTGCGCAGTTGAGTTATCAAAAACAGATGTGACCAAGTGGAACATTTTACATAAATTTATTAAAATCATTATTTACCTGTAACTTATAAGTAGGGCTTAGCTGCTCTACTTTGTTGCCAGTATGTGCTGCCAATAATCTGCCAAAAAGCAGCTTGCTGGCAAAATCATTGAAATGGTTAGCTTATGCTTGCACAGAACATTACAACCCCGATTCAAATGAAAACCTACTATAAACGAACTCTTTGATGCTGGATTCACTGGAACATATTATTGATATATGGTATACAGTTTATATGGATTATGTATACTATAGAAGAAATATGGATATCTATTAAGTGTAACTTGATATGTAATCATTTAGGACAGTTATTGTTTTCACTACTCACCATGACTGCTCAGGTTTAAAATAAGGACTATGTATGTCCTTTGTAGCAATCCAAAGCACTAGAGCACTGTTTGGTCAATAAAGGAAAGCTATTGAAAACTTAAAATATCTGACATCTACATATAGTTAGTCATTTAAAAGACAAGCCTTTTCTTTTAGGAACAATTTATACATTACATAAATGTAAGTTTTTCATCCAAGTATCATTTCAAGAATGGCAAGCTTAAATATTGGAGGCCATGGGGAAACATAATATTACGATAATGTTCTTTGGTGCGGTTTGGAAGGTTTTAGGAAACATTTGGAAGTATTTTTCTCATAAAGTCACTTAACTATTGAAGTGTTATGATAGCATTCCCTTCTGCATTGCGTATGTTACAAAAAGAGTCCATTTAAAGGGGACATCCATTCTAAATATCCTGATTAGAGGGATTTCCACAAACCAGGAAATTACATGCTACAGTATCCTGGTATTAGTTTAATAAAAAGAAATTAAATGAAATAAGCAAAAGTCTAGGTGGTTTAAGGTGTGATATCACTTTTCAAGCACCCATTAATTTTCAGTTCTGTATAACAGAAGAAGATTCCATACTGTTTGGAAGCTGTAAATATGCTTGCATACATACTCCAGAGTTTTAAAGCATTAGAGAATACAAGCAATTCTTAGTCAAAAAGGACCCTAAAATCCTTTTGTCCGTTCTTAGAACTAGAATAGAATTAATTCTCTCTCTCTCTCTCTCTCTCTCTCTCTCTCTCTCTCTCTCTCTCTCACACACACACACACACACACACACACACACACACACACACACACACACACACACACACTCTTTTGAAATGATTCAGGCAAAGGATTTACCTTAAAACATTCTAAAAATCTTCCAAGTGTTGGATCAATAAAGTATTGACAGCCATTTTCATGATATAGTGATAATTTTGAATAAGTAAAGTTATTGTTAAAAGAAGTGGATAAAATCAGATGTCAGCTAGTGGGGTTTTTTGTTTGTATTTCTTTATTCTTAACTTCTATTTCTATATCCTGCCCCTCAAGTAATACAAAAAATAATCACTGGCCACTCGTCTTCATGGTAATTCATTACCAGTTTTATGTGCATGTAATACCTGTCATTCATTACCAGTTTTATGTGCACTTAGTATTGTTACTTTTTAGATCAAAGCTTAAAAGAATTTTAAACATGCTTAGAACATTGACTGCGCTTTGGAAAATAAATTGACCTGCATGTTTTGGAGAAGTTTAATGTTTTTCTTTTATCCATAATCTAATTACCCTGTATCTCTATGCAGATTCTTGTATTTACCTTTTAAGAAAATTTAAGGCATAAGAATCCATGAATTAAGTAATTAAAGTGAAATCCTGACTCTACTGAAACCAGTGGAGTTTTGTCAGGACTTTATTGGGGTCAAAGTGTCACCTCCATATATAAAATACAAAGTAATCACTATCTCTTTATCTTTGGTGACCTAAAGTGATTAAGGTATTTTTGAAGTCATTTGCCAGCAGTTAATATGTTATGCAACAAAATGGAATTAGTAATAATCCCACAAGTACTAGATTAAAATAGACGTGACTTTGGCTAGAGGAGTTTATAACAAGAAAAGTAACATGAGGAGTCAGAACTATTAAAACTATTAAAACACAGATCTTTAAGGCCCGCATTTGTTTCGAACTAATTTAACTGTTCTTTTTAATTCTGCTACTGAAAGTAGGGGTGTCATGTTGGGTATTTTCTGGAAGAAGAGGTTAAGAATGTTTCAGTTACAACCTTTATCAGTCACAGCTAATATTTGTCAACTTAGTAACATAATTTATGCAGCAGTTTTAATTTTGAAAATTCAGGCGTTTTGGGTGCACTGAATACTTTCAGGTGTAAAATACAATTGGCAGTTAGAGATTGGTTTACCCTCTTCCTCCAGTGAGGGTTAGAGAGAGCATTCTGAGAAGGAGGATTTTGTAGCCAGTGGGTGCATATACACTTGCACTTTAATGCCCAGTAGACTATTTTACTTTGCATCAGAGCATCACGTAAAAAAGTGACATTATACTAATGCACACTAAAGTAGTCTACTACACATTAAATATTACTAAAAAAATGTGCAAATGTGCTACTATGCATTAGCGCTGCCTAATGAACATTAATTTAGTACCTTATATTGGAGTTACTGAATTTAAAGTGTATTAGAAAAGGTGCATTAATGCACATGTAAATATGCCTATTAACTGTGCAGGTAATTCCAAATGAAACCAGATTGGGGAGGGAAGATGCAAATGATAAGAAAATTAGTGTATCTTTGAAATATGAGTCTATAATATAGAAGATTTTCTGTCAGAAAATATTTGGAAAATAGGTAGAGGATAAATTTTGAGCAATCTAAGTGATGTAAGTATGTAAGTTTTATTTTCAAAATGACTTCAGCCCAAATCAACATTGGTATTTAAGGGTCTAAATTGCATTGATTTCAGTGAGCCTAGGTATTTCTGAAGAACTGTGCCTTAAAAGTCTTGAGTCAAGGCAAAAGTCTTGAGTCGAGGCAAACTGCTTGAGTTAGTTTTTCTTGAGCCAATATATAGTGGGTATCATTAGAGGTGATTTCCACACTAGATTTCTGTCTTTATTTTCTCTGCTTTCTTCATCTGTTTTCCACTTTTCCCTCTCCATGTCTATTTTCTCTTTCATTTATCTTTTCTGCCTTAATTTTATATTGTTTTTTTCCTCTCGTGCTTCATTTCTCTGGTCTTATTTCCTATCCTATGTGCCACTCCCATCTTGAAAATATAGGACCAAACAGCTCATCTGGATTTAGTGCCTTTACTGAGTAAAAAGTATCACATATAAGCTCAACACAGCCTTTACTCTATCAGGAATGCCTATATATTATATTAATCAACTAGGCCACAAGATTAACAAGCTGAATTATTGCTAAGCAGTTCTTAGGCCAAAAGCACTGTTTTGTGTAACATTCTCTAGAGGAAGTGGGACCCTCATACTCATTATGAGCCTCGGTGTTTCCAAGTCTTAGGCTCTGCTCACCAGGCAACTCCATATCACTCTTCTGAGAACATTAAAAACATGTAAAACAGGAGGGTCATCTGATGCTGCCAGTCCTAGACCCCTTTTCCAGGATTCTCTCTGGATATTTTATCTGTTGGCAGGGATGATGTATACTATAGGTTGTGTGGCCTAGCATTTTGAAGTGACAAGGCCATGGTTTAAGAAAAAACAGATTAAGTACTAATAGTGGATAGTGTCCCACAGGTGTCAAGGGAGATCAGTACTCCATCATTTCAATCCTTCCTTCTATTAATAGGAAGCTGCTGGACCGTGCTCCTGAGTCTCAGAGACTCATTAAAGAACAAGTGCACTTCTGGAGAAAGTTTACTCAGGAAGATAAGACATTCAGGCTACAATCAGACATTGCATTTGTCCGGGGATAAACAATTTTATCCTGGAACAAAGTGCAGTTGTTCAGGCATCCATCTCCATTGTCCCAGGATACATTCTGAAAAGGTTCACAGGATAAGAAGTACTAACAGTTTATCCCAGGTCAATGCAAAGTTAATCTGAACGGTTATCCTGGGATTGCATCAATGACTCAATGACAGAAAAGTAATAGTGCATGCAGCTACTCACTAAACCCTGATTATTAGAAGGATGATGTGTATTCATGCCATTCTGGGATATTTCTGCACTGAGACAAACACAGGTATAATTTATTCAAGGGCAAATGAACATCTGTTTTTGGCTTTATAATCTTAAGCCATTGACCATCTTTGCTCGTTCACATGAAACTCCTATCCTAATTTCTCTCTCACATTCTTTGCTCTTTTGTTTTCTGTCTTAATCTTTCACATTCTTTTGTGTCCATCCAGCTTTTTTTTTGTCCGTTAGTCATGAATCTCCCCAGCGCTGTCCATTGTGGTATTCCTGGAAGTTACTTCTTCAGGTAACCTGTTCCTCGCTCTGTATGAAACAGATCAGGAAATGATAATACATCATAGGGGTGCTGCTTCCTGGGAAAAAGAAAATGAGAAATAATTGTTTTCTTAGTTCTGATTCAGGTTGCAGCTTTGTAATACCTGGATACAGGAAACAAAAAATCTTAGGACTCTTGCTTCTTGAAGATGCATCAAAACACAAAATAAAGAGTAGCTCACTGGGAAAGGTGCAAATAGGACAACTTTTCTCCTACAAGCTGATCTGTAGCATTGATTTGGTGTGGAGAACAGAATTACAGACTAATTATTTGTATCTGTTCTGTTTTGCTCAGGGTAAATATTGATTGATGGGTGCTGTATTTTGTCCTGCAGCACTCAAAAGGTTATTTTTTTTAAAGGTTAAGGGATGCCCGTGCAGTTATGATAGTGCTGCATATATTTGACCAGTGATATATGAATATATGTACTTACATGCACAGTTGCAATATTTTTACATTCAATTTCGTTAACTGTGAATAAGCTAAACATGAAAGGGGTAAGGATTTTGGGGGTGAGGGGGTGGGAAGAGGGCAGTCCCTTAGCAAAAATATAGTGGAATTTCATGATAGTGAGAACGTTGCAATACCCATAGTCACAGGCCAGGCTGGTCCAACTTCTAAGCCCCTGGGGTCCACTCCAGTAGGGGGTGCATGCTGTGTGGGTCATACCACACAAGCCACAGGCCACTGGGACACACAGCATGTGGATGCTCCCCTGCTGCTCCTTGCTGCTCCTTTGTTGTTGCATTGCACACAAACCCTGCAATCCCACCTTCCCCACTGCACTGTATGTCCTCACACCCCCCACAGGCCTGCACCACAGAGGCACAGTCCCCCTCCGTCACTGCAGTGTGTAGCCTTACAGACACCTCTCCCTTACAGACACCTTTTCCTCCATGTAGCTCCAGTCCCCCTCACCCTCAACACTGCCCCACTCCCTAGCACCAGGGCAGGACACAGCAGCTAGAAGAAGGAGCAGGATACAAACTTTTGGTGCTGTTACATTCAAAGTAATTGGAGGAGCAGCAAGTGTGTGAGAGTCACAAATTAATCCTTTCTGGACCCCCAGAACCCACTGGCCACCAGTTGGACACCCCTGCCATGAAGTGTGGATGTATGCTTCTTTAACCCAGCTTTTACCATCTCTCCTCAAAAACCACAAAAATCCATTGCTTGCAAAAAACGTGACATGTCGTGTCTTTCTGTCTCTTCCAAGTGCAGTCTGCATTCTGGTACTTGCTTGAGTCTTGTTGACGCAACAGCAACAACATCCAGACTTCCATAGCACTTTCCAGTTAAGGATCTGAAGTAGTTTTACAAACACAAGACATCCAGTAAAATGAAGTAAAAAAAATCTCCATTTTACGGAGGTGGAAAATAAAATATAGATGACACAAAGTGACAGGGGGAAAAGCTAACTCCCCTTCTTCTGACCCCCAGTTCACCCTTTTGCACCAAAGGTGCTTTTGTATGTCAATGGCCTTGGACAAGTGCTAGAGCATTCATTTGGAGTTCGTAGCTGAGTCAGTCAGAATCCCCAAATTTGTTGAATTCTCTATTTGATTTGCCCAGGGTATCAGCAAAGACAGGGTAGAGAAAATCTGAACATAAAATAGCAAAGATAAGATAGGAGGCTGTTGGATGTTAACCCAGGAACTTGGAGTTTAAAAAACAAAACAAAACAAAACAGGGCAGGGAAGTTCTGGACTTCCAAAAAGGTGCTGTTCAGTTAGCTGTTCAGACTAAGGTAGACACCATTTCTGGGTTTTTTCTACCTCAAGTAAATCTCTCCAAATCTTTGCAGCTACACTTCCCTGAAAGTCTTACATATACAAAGATGAAACAGAGACCAGAAAGTGTTTTACCTTTATATGGCTTGTTTGAAATGTTATAACAATGGCTTAAAAATTACAAGCTTTCATGCAATTGTAGCTAAATAATGGAAATTGCATGATATTCCATTTATGATGTGGCATGCCAATCTGAACGTTTGCCATTTTGGCCACCAGATATTTTTAGTTTTTTCAATGTATACTAAATGTATTAATCTTTGCATTTGTGCTATGAAACTGCACTACCAAGAAGCCTAGGCACATTGACTTTAAATAGACATGTGTACTTTGCATTCTATCTTCATAACATGTTGTCATGTTATATTGTATGTATTTATTCACAACACCTCATTTACCCTAATGAAAAATTACTTATTGGAATCAGCTTCCTTTATTGGCACCAACAGTCAGTCCATGCACTATTTTATTAAAAACAACACCAACAAAAAGAATAGAAAGATAATGATGTTACTGTCAGATGAATGGGAACTGAATTAGAAACACTAGCTGCAGTTCTGTTTTAGGTTAAATCAAATTCTACGGGGTCAAGTTCTGGATTGTATATTACACCAAGTTTTGAATAGCTTGTCTCAATAAACAAGCATAACTTATAAGAATGCATATAAGCTAGAAAAGATTGCAGTTTTAAAAATTCACCTCTTCTGTAGCTCCCCTCATGTTCACTTCCAAATTTAAGTTATCTTTCTATGTCACATGGTACTGAAAGGTAACATGGGCAGAGGTAGTTTAGCAGCTGTTACAGTCTACATTTAAAAATCAGTTCTTCAAAGGCCAAGTAAGTGGTCCACCTAGGAATTCCTACATGTCTTGAAAGGGCATGACAGAATCCTTTGTGCCTCAGAGATGCAACAAATTCATTTAAGAGTTGCTGTGATACCCTTCATCCTTGTATTGGTTGCTACTTAGATGCAATCACATCCCAAATTCCAAATTAACTATTACAAATTCCTGTTTGATATTTTAGTTTATAACCATATTTTAAAATACCAGTTGGCTGTAGCTGTATGATGTAATTTTCTGATTTAAACCTCAGAGGAATCTCTGCAGAGTTTACATGATTATAATACCCAGAATACTTTAGGGGGATCGTAAATGTTGGAGTGTAAACATTATTACCTGGTCAGTCTGTTCCTCTCATTTACCTCTGGCAAATAGGCATGATCAGGTGAATGAAATTTGGTAGCTTCCCCTTCTAATTTTCAAGGGTCATGTTTAAGCCTTATGCTAGTGGTCTGGAACTATTGTGTCCATAACATCATTCCAACCATGTTGAAAATTTAGTTTATACCTTATATGATTTACAGTGTATGGTCTGGTCTTCCAGGGGTCATAAATGTTATATCCAGGTACAACATTTTAGACAATACTAAAGCTCAAAGTCCAAAACTAGTCTGCAAGAAAACATTTCCAATGAAAGCCCCTAAAATGAATTATTTTCCCTGAATACTAGGATTCTAGCTATAGCTATTTGTGGCTTTCTGCCTACATCCTTTATCATGTCTACACTGTTGTTAGTAAAATATACAGAACTACTTTATGCCAAAACAATGGAAGTTAATGCAGATAACTTGTTCCAGAGTTAACCATCAAATAAATCTTTTTTTTAAAACTGTTAAGTGAAATGGTTCTAAAACTTAAAAAATTGTCAAGATGATGAATACTGTGTGTGTAATACAAGTAAATACCACAGAAGTGATTGCACACACATGTCTTACATAAAGGATATTAAATAGTTTATTCCAAAGAGAAATTGGTGAAGTCTTATCTAATATTATTAAAAATTGTGCAATGACAGGTCAGACTTAAGAAGACTGAAAACTGGGTAAGAAGAAGCCATCAGAGCTGGAATTTGGGCCACATGTCATTGGAGATAAGTGGTAAAACAGCAGCATAACTACAGTGGGCGACTGGGGCAGCAGCGCTGATTTGGGCAGGGGAGTGGGGATAGAAAAATAGCTGCTGCTGCTACTGCCACTACCACATAATTGCACCAGCGGGCTGTCAACAACCAGAAGTCACCCCTATCCCCATGCATCCTGCTGCCACAAGCGCCCAGCAGCATTGTTACATCTCTGTGATGAAATATTAGGAGGAAGAATATAAGGGTAGCCGCAACTTTCACACTTCAAGGGACTATTTAAATGGCAAATAGTTTTCAGACCAAATTATGCAAACAGGCTACACAACGCCAGCTAGTTTTTACTTGGCAAAATCATTTTTAAAAATCATTTCCTAGGATGGTAATGTAGAAAATGTATAGTATAGTAATGTAATGTAATAGGAAATGTACAGTAATGTGAACAAGACCTAAATGTGATGTGCATCATGGTATTTATTTGGACTGCATTTAACTACATGCCATTGTAACTCGTTGGCTTAAAGATAAAAATAGTATTTTTAGCTATAGGTCTCAATTCATATTTAACTGTAAGAAAAATATAGTTATAACCATTCTGCATATGTAGAATCTTGGTTCAAAGTGTTTAACTTGTTTGGGCAAAATTACAGATGTTGAGCCACTAGTTGGTCCTTCATTGTTTTAACTATAGTAACTTTGGTGTTATCAAAGACCAGTGAATTAATCTTATAGAAAAATTATTCTCAGAGTAAACGTGCTATATCTAGTTAGTCTATAAGGTGCAAATCTACCCTGCCTTTAACTACAGATAGTCATTGTTACAAAGAAGTATGTAGCAGAATGGGACCTGTAATTGTTGCTGTCATGGTTTGTTTCTAAGAGCTGAGAGGCAAAGGTGCTATGCTTGACTCACTCATAGGCTTCTTTAATGTAGATTTGTCACTTAGCCTATCCCAGCTTCAGTTTTTTCCTATGTCAAATGGGGTTAATAACACAGTACAGGAATGTACAAGACATAATTAATTGGGATACTCTGTAGTATTTGAGAACCTCAGACTGTAGGAGTAAAAAAAAGTAGTAAAAGGCTGTAGTTTATGTGGATTTTAGGATTACTTTGCTATTAATGCGTGCCTATACACATGCAGCAAGTCTGCACCAATGTGCTGTAATTACAGTTAATCAGTTAATTGAGTCTGCTGGAGCATGGTAATTACTGTGCTCCAGCAGACTCCAGTGTCACATGTATTAGCATCCCTGCACTGAAAAATGGTGGTGGGGGCACTTTAAAACTCATTTCACAAGCTTTCGTTAAAGCACCGCTGCCGCCATTTTTCAGAGTGAGGACGCTGATGCATGTGACACCCTGGGCGCTTTAATTAGAGTTGCTCTTGGAGCTGCTCTAATTAAAGCACCTCCGTCCCCCACTCCCAGAGCATGTGTATAAACACCCAATATTTCCACATTTTTTAAATTAAAGGACACAAAGTAAATAGGGGCCTAAAAAGAGATGCAGATTAGAACTGTCACCAAATTTTTCAAATTCTGATGCCTAAACTTAGGCACCACTGACCTCTTCCAAACATCTAAATGACCCAGCACTCAGAAGCACCAAGCAACCATTTGTCTCACTGATTTAAACTTTCACTGTTATGGGTGTGGAGAATGGAAAGGTGAGAGTGTCATGGGGATAGTTATTTGGGCAGCAGCCCTGCTTCTTACTGCATCTGTTTAAGGGTCCATCAGGAAATATATCAAGAAATTCTACTTCTATGGTATTAATACTATATGAGTGAAATTTAAGCAAAGGAAATGACAAATATTATTTGATTGGAGATGGCTCCTGTCTCCATATATATGGTACATTCCCTGCTGCTAAGACATTTTTTCCCATAAAGTAGCATGAAAATCAACTGTAATTTTTTTATTTATGAAAGGTTTTGATATGATTATATATTAAAAGTTACTGGAAAACAGAAGCAGTATTGGTATGAAAAGAAACTAATTCATTCATAAAAGTGGACAAAATGTTTTCAAAATGAAATTGGTGGAGAGTGGCTAATATTTCTAGGAGATAATTTAGTTCACTTCGTGTTTATAATATTGGTAACTGATTTTGGTGAGGAGAATGAATGTGAAATATCCAAGTCACTGATTGTATCTACCATATAGATATAACAAATAATGGAGAACAAAAAGAATTTGGAAGATGTAGACGACTGGGTTAGTAAATGGAAAGTACAGCTTAATGTAGATAAATGTAAAATAATATGTCTGGGGGCAACAACCCAAAATAAGGAGTATGTATTAAATGGAATAGTTATGCTGCATACCAACTAGGAAGAGGGATTTAGAGGTTATTGCAGAAAAATCCTCAAAGCAATTAGTCAAGTGTACGACTGCAATAAACCTCGCATAGTATGTATATGGTTGAATTTTGGTAATCATTTCAAAGAAAGGGTCTGTTTGCACTTAAAGAGTCTACATTGCAGGGTGATGTGGATGATTCCAGGATTTAAGAATATTTGTTTTGACAAAAGGCTAAAGAAGCAATTTATTCTCAATTCAGAAATGCAGGCTTTAATGGGATTGAGTAGAAGTCTAAAGAATTGTAGAAAGGGTTGATAAAATAGAGCAAGTGTTCTTTCTGGTAAACAGTTCAATAAACAAGTTACACAATCTAAACAATTTGGAAATTAAAAGGAAATTGGAAATTCAAACTTACCTATTTATCTTAAATGGTACTAATCACATGAAATGTGCTGCCAAAGAGGGCCACAGAAGCAAATGATGTTCAGGTGAATGAATTTAAGGGATAGATATACATTTAGGAAAGGCATGACTTTACAGGAAATGGTGATAGAGCATTACAGTCAGTTTTATATGAATTTAGGAAAGTTCATTTCACAAACTGGTAAGAAGAAGTAGCTGCTCCCTGGGATGGAACATAATTCAAAGTGACTTAAGAAACATATATCAAAGTAGAACTGTATAAAATGTGACATTTTAAATAGCACTAAGTGATCACTGTGTGCTGAATATCATTCTGTCGAAATGTACCATATTACTAAGAAGGAAAGGCATGGAAAGTAGGGTTGTACATAACTTCACCGGGTGTTTCGTTTCAACTTGTTTCGAGCTCAAAACAGTGAAATCGAAATGAAACAAAAGGCTTTGAAACAGCCTCAAAATGAAATGACGGCACTCAAAATGTTTCAAAAGTTTCAAAATGTTTTGAGTTTTGAAGCTGGGCTTGCTTGCAGGGAAACAGAAACTAAGGAGAGGGAGGGGGAGGAGTGAGGAAGGACTGCTCTGATATTGACTGTGTAGCTGGCCAGTGACTGTGATCCTTCCCTGAGGTCCCATCTAATCCCAGTGCTCTGGGGGTGGGACAGAAAAACAGCTGTGCCTTAACACACACACACACGTGACACAAGTTTTGCTTTCAAGACTTTGAGGTGCAGTTTCCCAGAAACCCCTGCACCTATCTCCATGAAACTTGGCAGGCGTCATGGTGTGAGAAGAGGCTACTATCCCTGCAAGTTTAATCCAAATTGGGCACAAAACGACAAAGTTATAGGTAGTTTCATGCTTCCCCATAGTCTATAGGCGAAACGTTGAAACAGCATCAAAACAGCGAAACAGTTTCGATGAAATGAAACAAAACAGCAGTTTCAAAATTAAACGAAACTCAAAAGGAACACTGACCCATTGAAATGGCAAAAATGGAAGTTGAAATGAAACGGTGCTGTTTTGCACAGCCCTAATGTGGTCCCCATCTTTAAAAAAGGGAAGAGGGAGGACCCGGGCAACTATAGGCCCGTTAGTCTTACTTCAATCCTGGGGAAGCTCTTTGAAAAGATTATCAAGGAGCAGCAGGGATGATGCTCAAGGGCAACCAGCATGGTTTCATTAGGGGCAGGTCCTGTCAGACCAACCTGATTGCCTTCTACGATCAGGTCACAAAATCATTGGACGCAGTTGTCATGGTGGATGTAGTCTTTCTGGACTTCAGGAAGGCCTTTGACACTGTCTCCCACCCCATTCTCATTAAAAAGCTAGGCGACTGTGGCATTGATGCCTACACAGTCAGATGGATTGCAAATTGGCTGAGGGGTCGTACTCAGAAAGTGGTGGTGGATGGGTCATATGCGACCTGGAGGGATGTGAGCAGTGGAGTCCCCAGGGCTTGGTCCTTGGGCCCGCACTGTTCAATTTCTTTATTAGTGACTTGGACGATGGGGTGAAAAGCACCCTCTTTAAATTCACAGACGACACCAAGATTTGGGGTGAGGTGGGCACGCTAAAAGGGAAGGACAGATTATAGCGGGACCTGGACAGGTTACAGGGGTGGGCAAATGAAAATAGGATGGGATTCAATACTGACAGGTGCAGGGTGCTGCGCTTAGGCAGTAGGAACCAGCAGCATACCTATGGGCTGGGGAACTCCCTTCTCAAAAGTACAGTGGCAGAAAGAGATCTTGGAGTCATTATTGACTCCAAAATGAACATGGGCCGGGAATGCGAGGACACGGTCAGTAGGGCTAACTGCACCTTGTCGTGCATTCACAGATGCATCACAAGCAGGTCCAAGGAGGTGATCCTCCCCCTCTATGTGACACTGATCAGACCACAGCTGGAGTACTGCATCCAGTTCTGGGCACTGCACTTCAGGAGGGATGTGGACAGTATTGAGAGGGTCCAGAGAAGGGCCACTCACACGATCCAGGAACAGCAGGGCAGACCCTACGAGGAGAGGCTATGGGACCTTAACTTGTTCAGCCTTCACAAGAGAAGGCTGAGGGGGGACCTGGTGGCCGTCTATAAACTTACTAGGGGAGACCAGCCGGGATTGGGAGAGACCTTGTTCCCCCAAGCACCTCCCGGAGTAACAAGGAATAATGGCCATAAGTTGTTAGAGAGTAGGTTTAGACTAGACATTAGAAGACACTACTTCACAGTCAGGGTGGCCAGGATCTGGAACCAACTTCCAAAGGAAGTGGTGCTAGCTCCTACCTTCTAAGTACCAGGCTCTTAGATGGTCAAGCCTCCTAAGAGGAGGCTTGACATTTACCTACCTGGGGTCATTTGAGCCCAGTATTCTCTCCTGTCCAGGACAGGGGGGTCGGACTAGAAGATCTACAAGGTTCCTTCCGACCCTACATCTATGAATCTATAATGGAGAGGTGTAGCCTTGAACGCATGATAGGAGAGTCAAGACCTCCTGGCTTCTGAGATTGTCTCTGGGGTCTCAGGAAAGAAAGTTCATCTCTCCACTTTAGTTTCCCTATCTGCAAATGGGATTTTGGTTCCTAGAAGGAGCAGCAAACTGAGGTGCTCCCTAGTTTGCTTATATGTGATTTGAGTACCTGTGTTTCATCCTGCATTATGCAAGTCCTGCCTTTGCTTAATTCAATGAAATAGCTATGAGGAGCCAGCAGGACCCTAGGCAGTTTGAGTTGTGCTCTATACCATGTATACTTTTCCAAGTCAGTGTCTTGCTGTTAGATCGTACAAAGCGTACAAGCATTAGAATAGAGTACTGTACCTTGGACAGTGGTAAGAAGCACCCTTGTTTTAAATGTCAGGCAGGTGAAATATAAAATATGCTTAAGAGACTCTAATGCTATTGGTCGTATGTACAATGACATCCTAACATTATTTCGGTTATTTTCTTATCCATTTTTTTTTTTTGTGGAACCCCATTTTTTATGGAGAGCTGTATAGGTCAGGTACTGAGTAGAGGGATGTACCACACAGATTCATGTTTTATCCCAGGTTTTTAGTAAATGAAAGTTAACATAGGATGGATGTTGCCCTTAATGTAATGATTTATGTGTCTGTGTCTTGACTCTGGCAGATGCTCACATAATAACAAACACCACTACACTTCTTATTTACCTTCTCCCTAATCTTAGCAAAAGACCAAGAATGTATTAGCTAAGGAAGAACTGCCGTGATACCTCTTAGAGCTGTTTTCTTATTTCACATTTTGTAAGGCTATGACCACATATGGGGTCTTTTCTATGCAGTATTGGTGCTGTAACAGTACTGGAACATAAGACACTGTCAGAGTCTAGGCCTGAGAGCCTGGTACTTTTTAAAGGCACTACTTTTACCAAGATACTGAAACTATCAAACTTCCAGAGGGGTTGTTCCTAGGATCAAAACTGCTGACTACATGGTCTTTTATTTTTAAATGAGTTAATTAAACAGCATCAAGTGGTATTATTTATATCTAGTATAAAAACAACATAGGATTATTCTGTTTTGCTAACAGGTTCATGCCAGAACACAAACTGGCCCATTTGGAGAAGATAACTGGCGTTAAAGGAAATGGAGATACTTATCTATTTAAGGGTCTGCCTCTCCAACAGAAGAATGAAGCTACTGGGGGTTTAATGAAAAACAGCAACTCAGGTCAGGGGTCTGGACTTTGTGAAGTACAGTCTGGACTTTGTACCACACAACAAGAAAGCCTACATAACCCATTAACAGCAGCGGAGAAATTGAACAAGTCTGAAGCATCAGAAAGTACAAATCCTTGTCAAGAAGAAGATAAGCAACATCTGACTTTTAACCCCTGTAATATTTTGAGTGGAATGGACTATCAGCAAAGACCTTTACACATTGTCTGGCCTCACAGGTGGTAAGTGTTGTACAAATCAAAATACTATACCTTTAAATGATTTATGAACTGGATTTAATACTGTTCCTGTGACTTACAGCAAGTATAAAGTTAATGTCATAAGCATACAACTGACTTGCTATGTATGCAAATGTGCAGCATCACAAACACCTAACTGTTTAGAGTAATTCTTTAGTAATATCTT
>NW_005841987.1:1661002-1688502 GCF_000455745.1 Alligator sinensis
AAGACTGCAGTGGTTTCCTAAACTTCTCTTCCTAAATATTTTATTGTAGAACTAGATTTTTCTCTCTATGGAAAAATTATCTACAGAAAATTGACAGCAGAAATTTGATGTTCAAGGGACAGAAAAGCCAGACTTGAGAAGAACTTTGCATGGTATCACAAATTCTCAGACTGAGTAATAAAGTATACATTAAGTATTGGGAGTGTGTACCAAGGAGTCCAGCAGTGATTGGCATAATGAATTACTTATCCCCATTCCTATCACACTATATATCCACACCCACACATGGACCATGAAGCCCCAGAACAGTGTAAAAAATGCTATTGGATTCTCAGGGCTACAGTACCTGTGGAGATCATTTCTCTCCCTTCCAGAATGGGATCAAATGGGTGTGTAATGTTACAAATCCACTGGACCGTAATCCACTTCTATGTGGGAGTTCATAGCACAGTTCTAGGGCAGCAGATGCCTTTGTAAGGCCCCTGCATCTTTACTTTGTTCTCTCCTTTTATGTAATAGACCTGAAGTGTCTGTGCAACACTAAGGCCAATTACAGACATTACAATTTTACTGGTATAAATGATTGGAAACCAGTCTGTACCTGTAACAGAACAGAGGTTCAGCACACAGACTAGTTTAATAATAGTGGAACCCAGTCTAAGGTTTTCCCTACCCCACCAAGGGGCGAATGTGTGTTGTTTGCTACCGATCCAAACTATGCTGCTTACAGAAAACTATGTGACTTAGATCATTTCTGCCTTGGGCTTTTTTAATGTTTGTACCTAGCCCCAGGGTTTACTGGAGCCACAGGTTTGTGCCCACTATGTACAAAATCACAACAGCAAAAGGTTTTGGTAATTGATAGTTGTTAGAAACCAGTTCTTCTTACTTCAACCGCATGAGTTTGATATAAGATTATGCTCTCAGTGTAGAAGCATGTGCACACATATAAATGAATAGGGAGTATTGAATCATTTCAAAGATCATATAAACACAGTTACCTTATATAATATTATACATAAAATATTATGACACGAGTGGGGAAGGATATGTGAAAACAGAAAAAAGTGAGAATCCATGAAGATATGTGTCTCAAGATTTTCTTCTCATAGGGAAGACAGTATGTACTGAGATAAAGCTATGCCCAGTTCAGTTTAAGAAATGACCCCATTTTGTAAAGCCTGATATGTCAGTATCCTACCATCCCCAGTGATGTGTTTCAAATCACTGAGCTCACCTGTCCACTTGGATGGTCTCAGTCCCATCACAAGTAGGAGACAGAGTCATGGTTCCACCTATACATTGACTAATCAAACTGTACGGTGTAAATAGTGCAACGATCAGATCATGCAAGAACCAGGAATGTCAGCTGTGAGTTACCTGACAGGATGCACAAAACCAAGGGACTTCTCAGCAGGCAGATTTGCTGGCTTTCTGTCCCCATCCTACTGGAATGCAATGGAAAATTTGGCCCAGAATGTATATTGAATAGAGCATGAGTTCCGACAGAATTTTGCCGTACTGACTGTGTAATATTTATAAACAGACCTTAAATATGCATTTTCCTATGTGTTCATGCTTTGTACAATGTAAAACCCTGTCTCTTCAGTATCTGGAATATTTCGTCATCAGATCCACTCTTCTCTTTATAAATCCATGGTGCATCCACACCTTGAATACTGTGCCCAGTTCTGGTCTCCACACCTCAAAAAGGATATAGAAGAACTAGAGGAGGTACAGAGAAAGGAAACAAAGTTGATTAGCAGTATGGAGGGACTTCCATATGAGGAGGGACTAAAGAGGCTAGGCCTATTCAGTTTAGAAAAAAGATGGTGTTGGGGGGGACACACACATGATAACGGTTTATATACTAGTAAATGGTAAAGAGAAAGTAAGTAGGGATTTATTATTTATTCTCTCACAAGACAAGAATAGGGGCCACAAAATGAAACTAGTAGGTACTAAGTTTAAAACTAACAAAAAGAAGTTATTTTTCACATAGTGGGTGCAGCTATATGAGACGCTGCCTGTGCAGTAGCCAAAAAATACTGTCCAGTAATGCGTCACAGCATGGACAGTGCTAATATGCTACAGTATTATTAGGCTACTGCACAGTAGCATCACCTAATAGACATTTTGTGGCACAACTGTGCAGTAACTCTGGTTACTGTGCATTTATTTAGTACTTGCTAATACAAGTACTAAATAAATGTACAGTAGCTACTGCAAAGTAGTGTCTTGTGTAGATGTGCCCAGTGTGTAACTAAAGTGTGGAAAAGTGCCACCAGATGTTATGGAACCTGCCAGTTTAGCCAGATTCAAAAAGGGATCAGACAAATTCTGAGAGGAAAGGGGCATCAGTAGCTGTTGAGCATGGGAATTAGGGATACAGACTCTGAAACAGAACTTCTTAAAGCCAAAGGCTAGGTACAGACATTCAAAAGCCTGAGGCAGAATCAGTCCAACTTACTCAGTTCTCTGTAAGCGAAGGAGCTCAGATTGGTAGTGAAGAGAACACACATTTGCCTTTTGGTGAGAGGGGAAAGAGGGGCAAATCTTAGAGTGGGTTCTGCCATTTTTAAACCACTGTATGTGTGCCAAACTTCTGTTCTGTTATGGATATAGACCGGTTTTGTGTGCCAGACTTCTGTTCTGTTTTGGGTATAGACCAGTTTCTGAACACTTATACCAGTAAAAATGTAATGTCTGTACCTGGCCTAAATGCTGGAGACTGCAACTAAGAGGATCAATGGGAAAAAGAACCCTGGCCATACCTGTTTGTTCTCCCTTTCATCTCTGCCAGTGTGTGATGCAGGATACTGGGCAAGACCTAGGGTCTGATCCAGTAAATGGCAAGTCTTATGTTCTCTTTAGTGTGCCTGTATGCAGTATGCATCAGGTGTGTGCTGAAACAGGGTACTCTTTTAAGTACTTGTCTGATGTGTGTACTTTATACAGAGGGAGTAATATGGTGTATAGTAAGTTGTTTGCAGAATCTGCAAAAATTCCATGCGTGGTGCAGTTATCTACACAATGAATGAGGATAAAGGTGTTTGGCCTCATAGCTGCAAACTTACTGGAGTACGTGTGCACAATATGCTGTACTAAAATAAGCATAGCTCTGACCAGTCAAAACTGTTTTTACTAGAATTATCAAGACATCTTGAACTCCATTTCATTTGGCATGAAAACTGTTTAGAAAAAAAACCACTGTGGAATTTTTTATGAGGAAAATGGTTTCCCCTCATTTACCTGGTTTCAAAAACTGCTAAACAGTTTTGAATCAAAACATTTAAAAAAGCAATAAACACAGGCAAATTTAGTCCCCAAAGGATAAGTAATACAAACTAAAAAATAGAGGCTTAGCATACAAGTGTGTATGCAATCTTAGCCAAATATGGCAGTATTACCATGGGATATAAAATAAGAATATAAAAATGATGTACATATTTATGCATTAGCATTTGAGAAAATTTGACCTATTTAATCCACCCCAACAAAAGTTCTAGTTCAGATCTCTGATAACTGTGGCATAGATGATGCAGATTTAAATGAATGAAATATCACCATAAAATGTATAAAAAAATGTCATACCAAAAATCCTACCCTTTTTCAACATGGAAATCAAAATGAAATTAAGTTAACTATTCTCCCAGATCAAAGTTGATCAAACTTATGTTAGAATTGAAAGCCCATATCAGAACATTAAAGTTAACAGTTCAGGGACGTTGGTTATAAGAAAAACAGAAAATTCTTAGTGGAATTTAAACTTAAAATTTGCAAGTATTTAAATACACAGATAAGGTCCTGAAGTAATGAAAACATTGTCTCTGCCAATGCCAACTTCTGTTCTTCCTTCTTTATTCTTTCATAGCTACAGTCTAATCCTGAATATTCCTATTTCTGCAATTAGGGGTTTGGAGGATTCAGCCTTTCTATTTTAAAATGGATTATTTCTTTATTTAAGATGTCTACAAGCATTTAAAAGTTTGCAGGCTATAGAAGAGGACATCTTAAGTTTAAAAAAATGTATTTGTAGGGTAACTTTAAAATGCTAGCCTTCCATGTTCTCTTTATCACCTGCTGGCAGAACTGTAAAGATGTAAATAGTCCTAATGTTCGTTATGTTTTTGTTTTGTGTGTGTGTGTGTGTATGTGTGTGTGTGTGTGTGTGTGTGTGTGTGTGTTGTTTTGTTTAGTCTAGAGTGTACGGGCAGGCCTTGCAGGCCATGAGCCCAGGCCTTGTCCATGAGGCCCAGATGTCCGGGCGTACCTGTACATGCTCTTTACTGGCTCCGAGTTATCACCCTCCCTGGAATAAATGTCTCTTAAAAGTCAAAGTCTTCTCTTTATCATCTCTTCCATAAGGGCTTTAAGAAGCAGACAGTTGATAGAAGCAGCAGTCTTAATTTTGATAAGGGCAAAGGTTATTATATGCTACCTTTGCACCCTTCTGATCATCAGGCTGGATATAACTATGAGTTGACTCAGCACTATTTAAATGTAAGGTATCATTCGAGCCTGGGGCCATTCCAGCAAACAGGGATCAACTGAAACAACTGTCTTCAATTCTCCACTCCCCTAATTCCCCAGCTGAGGTTCGTAGGAGACACAGATGCTCAGAATCTCTTGAAAATCCATTCACTTCTATTTGGACAGAACTTGAACTACCCATTTTTTTAAAATATTAGTGCAAAATGATAATTAGAATATATTCTAACACACATGGAGCCTCTCAACAGGCAAAGTAGAGGACAAAATGCTTATTTTGACTTCATTCTTCACACAGAGGCCAAATAGTGAATGAACATTGAGGCTAGGGACAGACATTCAAAAAACCTGAGCCTGAATTGATTCAATCTTTGCAGGTTAGTCTAACCTGGCTAGGCTGAATCAGTTTGTAACCAGGCAGACATCCAGAAACGCAGGCACATGCCTGCAGTGACTCAGGCTAGAAGCTGGGGGACACTAGAGCAGCCCCTCCCCCCTTCCCTTCTGCAGTGCTGAGCTGAGGGGAGCATGGCCAGGCCCCGGCAGGATACTTTGATTAGGAAGGGGTTCCCCACCCCCTGGCCAGCCCAGCAGGGAGTTGATTACTCAGTGTTTATCACCCCATTAAGAAAAAAATAGAGGGACATTACCAGCTACCTGTTGATTCTGTCTTTGTCCTGTCTGCCACAGTATGGACTGTAGCAAGCATGTGGTCTGCTAGCTAATGCTGAGAGGTGTCTGTATAAGGCAAAGGGAACAAAGGAATCCCTGTTTAGCAGGGAATGGTGAGGGGGAGGGGGGGAAGTAGGGGGAAGCCAGGCAGATGCCTGCAGTCTCTGTCAGAGCTGCAGCCAGGGAGCAAAGGGGAGGGACCAGCCCTGCTGTGGAGCAGAGAGCCCTGCCCCAGCAACCTGGCATGCTCTCTGGGCTGGGGAATCTGGTTTAACTTAAACCAGGAAGTGGTCTGGGAAAGACATTGCATAAACCAGTTTGACCCAAATCAGTTAAGTCTGATACTACATTCAACCAGGTTTATCTCAAACTGGTTTCAGTCATTTTCAAACTGGTTTATGTGTACTGAACATCTCTTCTGTTATAGGTTTAAACCAGTTTCTGATCACTTAAACCAGTTTATGTGTAATGTCTGTCCCTAGCCTGAGTGACCTCAGCTGTGTGCTGTCTCCAAACAGAAAACAGGGAATCACAAGAACTTGCTTCCCGATCCCATTTTGAGATGATTTTGTATTTTTACAAAACCTTTAATCAAAGAATCTCAAGTGTTTTACATGTGAGCATTATAATCCCCATTTTAAAGATGGAGAAACTAGGGTACCATGTGATTAAACAACTTTTCCAGCATAAACTTGCTGTGGCAAGTCATTCTTCACTTCAACACTGCATTTGGGTTACCTGTCTCCAAGGCCTCTTCTCTGTCCATTCAGATTGTTGGCTTCATTGAGCACAGGAAAGCAGTGCTTAAGTAGCAGTCTGTAATTTGTCCTGAATAGTCTGACAATTATATCAAAATATACAGAGAGTATAATAAAAGATGTTAGAATTTGTAAGCGATGGGGTTTTTTGTATTTTTTTCAATTGCCCATGCACCTGATTAGCAGTTGAAACATTCTGTTCATTTGGCATCAGCTGTTTATTCAAAGAAGTAGAGAAATATCACAGAAATAGAAGGAACTAAAATATTTTGTGATCTATTCAAATTGCATTCCCTCAGTTAAAGGAAATAATTTCAGTTACCCTGATCACAGTAGAAAGCAGTCCTCTTTTTGAATGTCTTTTTCATTAATGTAGATATGTTTCTAAGATGAGAAATTATGTTTCTTCTAATTATGGTTACATGTAGTTAATTTCTTATTTTAAAAAGCTCGGTGTGAAAGGCAGTTTCCTTTAAAAAGCAAAAAAAAAAAAAGTGATACAGCTGATGTTCCTGTTGCCTTAGCAACAGATTTATTTATTAGGGTCTGAAATGACATGAGTTAATATACCACATACCTGCTGATCGGCAAACTCCTATTTCAGCTCCAGTTGACAATTAAGTCCTGGACAGCTACAGCCAGGGGTTAATGTTACTCATTAGGAGAACTAGGTCATTACTGGGAAATCAAGGCACTTAAGGCAGCATGGATAAAATACAAAATTCAACATCTCAACGAGTGAGGGTTTTTATGTTAATTAACCTTATTTTCCTTGCATTAAAAAAATCTTTCATATATGCATATGACAGTGGATCAATTAATTGAAAAAAAAGTAAGCTTTAGTTTACTTTCCCCTCTTTAGTTGTCTTCATTTCCTTTGGAAGGGTTTCATTATTTTATGGAAAATTCTTATGTCTATATGATGAGTAAAAAGGGTATTAAAATTAAGAAGGGAATCATCATGGAAATCAGCTTTACCACAAGGGAATGAGCAAATAAAAGCCTTGGAAATGAAAATAAATAAGCTTTGCTAATACCTCACCTAAGGAGCAGAATATAAGCCCATCAGAGCTTGCAGATATTTAGAGGTACTTCTTTGCTTCTTTATTAAGCAGTTACATACTTATTTGACCTTCAGAAACTGAAACTTTCGAGAACTAAATCCAAGTTGTTTGTAAATATTCTATTTATGGAAAACTATGCAATGGTTTAGCACACAGTAACTTTTATAGTTCATAATTGGCTTTTTGATTTCCAGTAAAATTAGATACATTTTCTGAAATGTTTTATTAAGCTATCTGAGTGGGAGTTTTAACTTGATAAGTCATAAATGATTTAGTAAAGCTCTCCTGAAAGCCTTTATTTGCTAATTTTAACAGACTTTATTCTGATATAGGAAAATGTGATAGGCTGAAAAAGAATTATATCCAAAACTCCTTTATTTTCATTCTCAGCAGTCCCCAAAACATTAAGTTCTTTCACTTCAGCTAAATGCTGTACTTCCTTTTTTCAGTTTAAATTCAGACAAAGGCTGTGAGGCCTTATTCTGCTCTCATCTGGTTATTGGTAAATTCAATGTAGCTTAACTCTACTGAAGTTAGTTAGTAAAGAGCCATCACTGAAAATCATTGTAAAAGTAATATCCACCCTGAGATGTAAAAAGCGGTATTCCGAACTAAGAACTATTACCTGATACTATTTAAAAATTCAAACCCAATGAGTGATATTCTACCCTGAGCCGAATGATTGCACTATCCTCCATGTTATCCTATAACTTCCCATATTTCCCATTCATAAAATGTATTTTCAAAAAAGCAAAACTTTTTTTAGAATTGTGAATGAGAGTTATATTAAGCAATAAAATCATGCCAGATCTGGCCAGTGATAAAAACTGGCCAGATCTTATAAAACCAAGTATGATTTAATTGTGGAGGGGGGAATTACAAGGGTGGGTGGGGAGTTATATGATACTAAAGTACTTTAAAGCAGTTTTGTAGTATTTTGGATGGTGGAATACATCAGGTCACTACCAGCATGGGTCTGATGCAAATAAACTTAGGGTGGAACAGACAAAGTAAAAGTGCTTCACTTTAACGATACTCACAGTGTACTACTAAACATAAATAGACACAGTGGTAGACATTTATTTTTTACAAATAAATCCTCCATAACTTGAAGGCTCAGTTGAAGCATTGCAAAAAATTCTATTATTTACATACTGGCCACGTCTACACGAGATGCTGACTGCGCAGTAGCCCGTGACTACTGCACAGTAGCATTGCATGGCAGGAAGTGTGAAAGGATGCTGCTGCATAGTAGTCACAAGCTACTGTGCAGTCAGCATCATGAAAAAGTCTTGGCATGACTGCACAGTAACTCCAGTTACTACGCAGTCATTTAGGACTTGTTTATACAAGTACTAAATTGAGTCCCAAGATAACAGGGTATATACAAATTGGCCATGTCTACATGAGACGCTGACTACTCAGTCATTACTGCAGTCATTAATTTTGTACACTAATGACTGTGCAGTAACGATTGAGTAGTCAGTGTCTCGTGTAGACGTGGGCACTTTGTACTAACTAAAAACCTAGTTCCACCTCTGTAAGACCATCTACCTTAGTGAGGTATTGTGAAGATTACTGTATCATTTTCAATACCATCAATACTGGATACATTTCTGAGTGAATGGATAGCTTTAACTAGTCGCAGAATCATAGAAGTTAAGGGCTGGAAGGGACCTTGAAAGATCATTGAGTACAACCCCCCTGCTCTGGGCAGGAATACTGCTGAGATCAAATGATCCCAGGAAGGTGTCTGTGCAGTTTCCTCTGGAAGACTTCCAAGGTTGGGGACCGCACCACTTCCTTGGGAAGTGTATTCCAGATTCTGGTCACTCTTACTGTAAAGAAGTTCTTACATCTAACCTGAAACCGTCCTCTAACAGTTCATGGGCACTGCTCCTTGTCCTCCCCTGGGATGCTCTAGTGAACATTTTTTCTCCCAGCTCCCAATATTCACCCCTTACATACCTATAGATGGCCACCAAGTCCCCCCTTAATCTTCTCTTCCCCAGGCTGAACAGTCCCAGATCCCTTAGTCTTTCTTCATAAGGTTTGTGTGTTTGTTTTTTAAACTCAAAATAGACAAACCTCCAAAGTGTCAGTTTGGGATTTGCTTAGATTCATATCTCAAAGATTATCAGACATACCTAATAAGCTTGCCCTTATCTAGGATCAGAAACCAAGTACTTGTTTTCCTCTTGTGGGGCAACTAGAATGGGGTCAGGCTGTGGTGGCGGGGCAACGGGGCCAGGCCCGCAGCAGTGGGGAGTGGGCATGGGGAGAGCAGGCCTGGACCTGAACTGCCAGGGGGGGACAGGGTTGGCACTGAAGCAACAGGGGAGGTGAGGAAACAGGGTGAGGCCTGAAGGGGGGAGGAGGAGGGCCAGGCTGAACAAGGTTGGGGGGGTGCGGGGGTGCAGGGCCAGAGTCTAGGCTCTGTTCCTGCCACTCCCCCCCCACCCCCCCCCCCCCATATACTGATGGGCAGTTTGCTAGTTTCCCAAATATTTGCCAGAAATAAAGGAATAAGACTTGAGATTCTAGGTGCTGGAAAGATGTGTACTCTGAGGGCACAGATTCTTTCGGCTGTTTCCTCCTTTTGGCTGTCACAGTTCTCTCTCTTCCTTACCTGTATCTCCTTATCCACTCCTTATGCTTGTTGTACCAATCCACTCTCTTTGCCCAGCAAAGTATCACTCCTCCAGCCTTCACCCTTCCAGTCCTAGTTTCTGTTCTTTCACCTAGTTCCAGTATCATTCTTTCAGCTACTTCCAGTTCTCATCCAATTTCCAGTTTCTCATCCTGTCTGTTATTCACTCCTACCCGAGCCTTTAGTTATCTTTATCCTCCCCCTCCTCCCAATGCTACTCATCCTCATTAGCTCTGAGTCCCAATCCTTCTGGTTTCTTTATCCAATATAATTAGGTCCCCTCACCAGATTCCTGTTTCAGTGCCTTCCCTCAACCACTTCTATTTCCTCCTCACATGCACTGGCTCCTCCACATGCATTTCTCTTCCTCTTCATCTCTTTCCATCCATCACCTGTTTCTTACTCCTTGTCCAACTAGTCCAGGGGTAGGCAAAATACAGCCCACAGGCTGGATCCGACCTGCCAGGCCATTCTATCTGGCCTGCAGAGCCCCTAAAAAATTTGAAACATATTTATCTGCTCCTGGTTGCCTGTAAAAGATGACAGGAGCCAAGGGCAATAGGATCCAGAGGGAGCCTCAGCAGGAGCCCACCCCCACCCCACGCCCAGCCATTTCCCTGCTTTCCTGCCCCTGCATTGTTCCATCAGCACATGGCTCCCAGCTGCATTGCCAGACCGGGGGAGCACAGGCCACACGAGTACCCTGGGTGTGTGTGTAGGGAGGGACTGTGCGTGTGTGTTCATAGGGTGAGTCCCACACACACACTGTACCATACACGTGCACCCACACCCTGCCTCGCACTGCCATACACACAGACCCCCCACCCCCTCACATACCCCAGTCACCCTCTCCCCACACACAGCCCCTCACATATCCACGTGCTCCCTCACCCCACACCTCTCCCACACCTATCCATCCCCCACATCCCGACACACCTGCAGCCCCCTATAAACATATACCCCCGCCACAATATAAAAGAGTAAGGCTTCATTTTAAGCTATTATAAACAATCACCTCTATGTACACTACACAAACACATGTAAACCAGGACAAAAATATTTTTAAAATCAAATTAATGAATGTTTTAGATGTTTGCTTTTTAGACTATAATTTGGTATTTTTCTAGTTCCAAGATGGCAAAACCCTTTGCTGAAAGGCATACTTTCAGGGGCATGGGGAGGGCTTCTGATGGCCAAGGTCAGGGCCTAGGGGACGGGCCTTCCAGTCCCAAGATGGTGACCAGGGGGTGGGGCACCTGTGAAGGGGTGGGGCTACCCATGTGGCCCTCGACAGCTTGCCAAAGCTGGTTAAGCAGCACTCCACCTGAAGTAAGAAGCACTCCTATCCCTGAACTAGTCCCTATCCCCTTATAGCTCCTTATCCACTTTCAGTCTTCTTCCACTTACAGACTCCCTGCCTCTTCCTTATTCTCTCCACTGTTTCCTTCATCAGCTCCTGGTGTGCATCCTCATCTGCCATGCCTAGTCTTCCCAAATTGCTGAACTCCACTCCAGCCCACAGTATCAGTTTTCCTTTTCTTTCCTCTGCCAGTCATCAGTCTTAGTTTCTGTCCACTGATGGTTAATACTAGACAAAAGTTAAAAACAATGGGAAAAGGAGGCTTTTATAATAAGAAGTGTTAGAGAACCTTAAGAGATGGTTACTACCAGCTGCTTTTATAATATATATTGCCCATTGTCACAGTACATGAATGTTTTCCAAGAGGTAATAACTAGATCTGCAATTAACCAATCATCTAACATCCCTGCTTTCTTTTCCCAAGATCATAGGGTATTTTTTTGGTTCAAAGCTTTTTTTACCCTCCTGTTTAATTAGTTTTTTCACCCCTCTCCATTTTTCTTCCCTGTTATGCTTTTCAGTCTCTTTAAATCTCTTTTCTTCCCTTGTCCTCTCTCCCGTGCTTTTTCTTAGTTGTGGCTGTGGGCAAGTTAACTCAAATAAATTAATTCATGCTTGCTTCTGAACTCAGTAAGATTTGTGGTCATTCTAATCTCCTCTGATAATGAGTTCCAAAAAATGGTGTAGCTGCCAAAAAAGCTCCTCCTTAGGAGCTTCAGCGTGAGGATGACAGCTTCCTGGTTCCTGAAGAACATACATACCCAGGGAGGTCACCATTCCAGACAAAAAGATGACTTAGAATAAGTACAGCTGATTATTTCCAGGACCTTCTTGATTAAGACCAGGACTTTCAGTCTGATCCAGTGTTCTATAATGAAGCAGTATAGTTTAGTGGAGCACTCGTGTTATATACTCCTGCTTAGGTAGAGTGCAATATAATCCAGCCTGGAAGACACAATGCTAGCTCACCCTGGCCAAAGTATCATCCTGCATGATGGGATGTAGTGGTTTAGCTGCTCTCAAATAGAAGGAGCAGTGGCTTTTCACTATGGTTGCTATTTGAGTCAGTCTGATGTGTTCAAAAGGATTAATGTGACCATGCCTGGTCAGTAAGCCTTTGAGAAGACGATGGCTAACTAACAGGAAGGAGGTAGGGCCTGTCACTCTTTCTTGATCACTTTATAAGTAAGTGGTCATTAGCTATGAGGGACAGCTGGGAATAGGCAAGGTGACTAGACCAAGGAAATGCTATTTATTGAGCTGATTATACGCTTCCTGTGGGTTGAGGCTGTATTTATTTCCATCTTGACACTGTGAGGGTTTCTCTTATTTTCTCTGAGAAAGAAATACAAAAAGGAGCTCTGTTAGGTCAGTCGCAGCCCTGTTTATTTTGGGACAAAAAAGATCCTGTAGCTGTGGACAGACGAATTGGGAACTTTACTATCCTTTAGATTTTTAGAGAATTAACATATTTTCAAGAAGGCCGGAGAGTGGAAGTGTAGGTTTGTTTTCAGGCATTTTTGTCTGAAGCAAGGGTTGTCTGGTCTTAAGAGGCTGAAAGAGAGGTCCAAAAAGCAGAAGGTGCTAGAGAGCTCTTTTCCCATGAAGCCTTCACTTAGTAATATCTAGGATGTGGCGCCATTTGAGAATATGGGACAGACACCCTCTATCATACTTCAAAATATTCCCTGCTTTCTACCACTGTTATCTCCACTTTACCCATGTTCAACATAAGCCACGTCCTTTCACTCAAATACAAGGCCTTGTGATAGAGAAGAGATCTTTTATTTTGTCAAAGAGGTGAATTTTGCATTTGAAACCACAGCATCTGGATATTTATTCGCATAGCTCCACAGAAGTTAAAATGACTCTGGGACAGAACAGAGCCTTGTGCTACTCCACAATTCAGCTCTCTTTAGGGCCCCTGAACCGTCATTGAGGCAGTGATATCATTGTCACAATCCCCACAATTATCAAATGCCTCAACACATCCAGAAGTGAAAGCAGGATGTCTTGCTCCTTTCAGTGGGTGGAATGAGCTTATTTATGAGCATGCTCTGATCCAGTGCTGCATCAGTGCTGCTTCTGTCCCATGATGTGGCTTGAAGTGTAGCAGTGATAGAAGTGGGATATTGGTAATAGATAGGCCTGTTTGGAGGTAACTCAGAACTATTTTCTCATTTTTCTAGCTCAAGAATGGGAGGCTGGAGATATGACAGCTCTTAATTTTTCCAGGAACCAACTGCTGGATCACTGCTCTCAGAACTTTTTGGTGGCAAAAGTGGGACTTTAAAGTAAATTTTGCTTCTGTCTCTTTCTCAGCTATGGAATCTGGTACTTTGTGGAGCCTTGAAGTGGTGCTTCACAGAATCCTTATTTGAACGATCTGATTTCACACTATTATTATTTTGTATTGTTTTAAATACACACTCAATGTGTTTTGTTCAGTCATCAGTGCTCCAGAGATGGGTCCTCCTTAACAGTGGTACATTGTATAATTAGGTTTCCTTGAGGGGTTGAAGAAAAGCTCTTTATAAGAGTTTATTATTATTGTTGTTGTTATTCTTCTTATTATTATTATTCAAATTGCTGCTTGAATTCATAAGACTGGATTTCTCTGCAAAATAAAGCAAGCAAGACTGAACCAAACTCTGAACTGGTACATTTCCTCACTCATGAAGCAAAATTGAGCTGGCATCCTTAATAATGTAATGGAGATCAGACTCCAGCCATTGTCTTGGAAAAAGTTGACCTTGAAATGACTCAGTGACTGGTGCTGATCCAGAAATTATTTTGGGCAGGGATATGGCAAGGGGAGGGTTGTTTTGTTTGGTTTGGTTTGGTTTTGCTTGGTTTTGTTTAGGCAGGGCTTAAGTCTTTTCATCATTAAGTCTGAGATAAAAAGACTAAACAATAAACTTTTTTTTTTCTTTCTTTCTTTTTTTCCTATCCGTCTCTCCTACATAACCAAAAACAGGAAAAAAAAATGCTTTTTAAGTATATAGGAACGTGCCACCCATTTTTCTCAGTTCAATATTTTAAAAATCTGGAGGTAAAATAAATCCTTCTCATAAAAACAAGCTATAATTTATAAATGAGAATAGAGAACTATGTTCACCAGTGCATGTTGGCTGCTTTCTGATTCTTTGGTGTTGTCAACACAATCAGAGCTTTCTTATACATTTCTCATCTGCAGTCAAGGATCAAGACCTTATTTTCCTGAAGACATTATGGCTTGTTCCTGATAAGAGGTGTTGCCAGTACTGTTAAAACATTCACATGTCTGGATAGTGTTCATTTTAAGGGCTTTTTTGGTGACACTGATGCAAAAATATTTTCTTGTAGCTAACTCCATTTCATGTTAACCTGTGGGGCTAGTGGATAGCATCATGAATTTTGATACTGATGATACTAGACAATGTTTAGAGGCACAATTAAAGAAGAAAGATTCAGTTAAGGAAGAAAACTCACTGGATTTAAATACATATTCATACTATATCTATAATTCCTATTGGAAATGTTAAAGATGGAAAAATACTATGATAAATTGGATAAAGTGAAAGTAATTGATTTTTCCTTAGTGTTTGCATTTTCTTAGTTATTTCTTTTTCCTCATTTCTTTTCTAATAGTTTTTTCCTGGCAGAAATACTTTCTCTCATGCAGTTATCATGGACATTGTTACCAGAAATTTAGTATTAAAAAAAATTCTCCTTCTTTTGTGATATCCTTTTCTTGATTTTAATGTAGACAGTAAAGTACTTTGAAGTAATTGATTTAAGATGTCCTCCCTCTCAGTTCTATGACAATAATTATTAGTAGACTGCATTTCACACTGTGTATTTTATATGTTTTGTAAAATGATTCTTCCTACTGTAAGAAGTGCATCGCCTACTAGATCTATTAGCTGACAAGGATCCTCCCAACCTCCTTGTGAGTGAATTACCCTGTAAGACCATGTGTTACTGATGCCACTTTACAGATGGGGAGAATCAAACAGAGAGAACTCGGGGAAAGTCAGTAACAGGAACAGATTACAACTCTGTAATTCTTGGTTCCCAGGGCCATGATCATTTTTCTAGGTCATGCTGCCAAACTCTTAACAGAGACTAGCAATCTGTATTCATACAGTTTGATTAAATATACTGTTTTGTGTGAAATTTTGAAGTAGAATAACAAAATTAAAATGACTGCCAGTGATACATTTTAATTGCTCTAGTGAGTCCATCTTTGTAATTTAGTGCATTGTGTATTTTTGCTCAATATTCTGCTGGTAGTTCCCTGATAATGGGCTAGCTAGGTACAGGGTTAACAAGATGTTGACATCAAATAAGTCTTGAATTCGTAAGACTGGATGGAACTAGGTACATGGGACTTTAAGGATTCGAGCTCATGTCCACCTAAGCGTGTGTGTGTGTGTGTGGAGAGAGAGAGAACTGTGTGGGTTAAACTAATAAAGAACCACAAGGCTATTCTTAACCTTCTGTTACTGTGTTTTTTTATTCCCTGTGCAAAGAACATAATTCAGCTAAGAACATCCTGACACAGCCTTATTCATACCTTGCAATCAGCAAAGTCAACAATTGTTATGCTCTTTTGCTGGCTGCCTTGCAACTGCCTTGGTGCCCAAGTCTCCTTATTTTGCATTAGCATTTATGACTTCTTGATCTTCAGTCACTTCTTTTTCCCTCACTAAAGAACTTTATCTGGTTCCATTGTTTCTGTCTTCTGCTCCCTTCTCTGCTCCCATGCTGATTCTTCTGTTATGCTTCCTCTAGACACCATGTTTCCACAACCTTGCCTATCCCTCATAACTGTTCTATGTTGCTGTTTTCACACTTGCATTGTTCTTATTTATCCTTTCACAGCATCTGATGAAGTGAGCTCTTGCTCATGAAAGCTTATGCATCTCTGATTCAGTTAGTCTATAGGTGCTTCTTTACGCTGTCTTCTGCCTGACATCAGACAAACATGGCCAACTACCACTCTCTGCCCCATAAAACCATGGTAATTCTTCGTCCCTGAGTTTCCATGATACTTTGTTCAATTGGAAATTCTACTTTCCAAGCTGCTGCTTTGGTATTGCATTTGGTGACTTTTTCTGTCTTTCACAGGGTCCTTCCAGGGTCCTGTTTCCTTCAAAAACTCATTTTCTATGCTCGTGACTTCTAAATTTGCTTCTCTACCACTGGCATTTCCCCTCCTGCTTAGGTTTACTTCTGTCTTTCGAACATCTTTTCCTAGTTGTCCTGCTGCCTTATGATTCCCAAACAAGCCTTTCTTCCAGTTCCATCTCTCTGCTCTGTCTGACTTAGTATATACATTTGCTACCTCTAAATACTACGCACAACTGTGTAAATAATAAAGAATATTTTCCTGATCCAGAATATAGTCCATCAGCCACTTTCTGACTACAAATAAATAAATAAATGGTAGTCATAAATCTTCGTGTTAGCTCTTAATTTACTAATATGCTGAATTTTAAAATTTTGGGGATTTCTTCTAAAGATTTCACTGGTATTTCAGTACCGCACTTGTTCCACTGGCAACCAGTTAATTGTATGAAATTGAGGACAGGATAATATTATTTCTAATACTCTGTTCCAGGCAATAGAACATGTGAGCTCTGTTTCAGGCTCTACCACAGACTTCCTATGTGACAATGTGCAATTTCATTGCAATATGGGGAAAAAAAAACTTTCCTAATATTAGGGACTGCTTCTTGCTTTGCTCCGTATTGCTTGGTAAGTGCTAGAGTTTCTTGAATTGAAGGACTATTAAAGTGTATGCCCCCCCCCCCCCCCTTTTTCTTTTTTTCCTACCTCAGAAATAGTGGAAATCATCCTTGTTAAAAATCTTAAAATGATTAAAATGGACTGCTTTAATATTTCTTTTAACTGAGCTTATTCCACCTTTTCAAAATGCATGCCATGCCATGTCCACGTGAGCAGGAGCCTTTGTTTCCAGCAGCACAAATAAAAGTGGCACAAATTTGTGCCACTACTTTGTGCTGCAATGCACGCCCCTGCCCATGCACTTTGCAGCAGGATGTATTGTCCCACTGCTCCATGGGCTGCAGGGAGGGCTGGCTGGGACACACAGGGTGCCTCAGTGCAGGGCTAGCCAGCACGCAGCCCCCATGCTGAGGCAGCTTGTGCCCCTGCCCAGCTTGTGTCCTCTCTCCATGTGCTATGGAGCCCTTGCACTGAGGCAAGTGGAGTCCCTGTCCCAAGGCACATTGTGGAGCAGCTGGTTGGTGTGCAGTGTGCTTTGAGACAGGGTCATCACGTGTTCAGTGTGGGGGATCTGCAGTGGAGCCCCCACACTTAGGCACGTGGAAACAAGGGAGCAGTCAGCCCAGGGCTGTCTGCGCCCCATCTCTGTGTTTGTCCTGGTATATGGCACTTTGGCATGCTTTGTGCCAATTTTTTTTCCAGGTTTTTTTTTGCTGCCAAGATATCCTGGTAGCAACTTTTATCCTGGTGATGCAAATTAGCAGCACCATGCACCATTTAACATGTGTGCCTGCACATCTGGATCTGGCCAATGTGGGCACTGATGTGATGGGACTCTGACTTTGTATCACAATAGATACATGCCCTTTATACACATTCTTTAAAAAATTGAGGGATTTCTCGTATTTGTAGATGGCCATGTTTATTTTATTGGATCATTTAATTCACTATATAGTTGTTAAACTTACTGGCCTTTTAAAAGAAAGAAATGATTTGATTTTGCCCTTTGAAACAACTTCTGTCTCTCTTACATGACTTTTTAAATGATGCATAGCTTTCTCATCAAAATAGCTGTCAATATCACCAAATGTGATCAATTTAATTTACTACTTTGATGGGATGGATCTCTTGCTGAAACTGCACCCAATGCTGTAAAAGGAATATTCAGTTAAAATTCTTTACAAGGGCCATGTTTCAGAGTTATAGGTTGTAGCCATGTTGGTCTAGGGCATAGGCAGACAAGGTTCTTTGGGTAAATCCAATATCTTTTATTAGACCAACTCAAATAGTTGGAAAAGCTCCTCTTTGCAAGATTTTGGTTACAAACACCCTTCAACCTGATGAAGGGTTTTTGTACCAGTAAGCTTGCAAAGAAGAATTTTTCCAACTATTTTAGTTGGTCTAATAAAAGATATTGGATTTACCCAAAGAGCCTTGTCTTACCAGGGCCAGACTTTTCTCCTTCCATTTTATCATTTTTGTACTATTTCAGCAATGGAAAGCAAATGGAAGCTCCAACCAGACTAGGCATATGTGCCACTCCTGACAGAGCCCACAAAGGAAAAGGAAGTTGGGCTACACTAACACTAAGTTCAGTCAATCCCTGAATAACAGGATGGTGTTTAATAATTATTAGCGCTCTCTGCCAAAGGCAGTCTGGCTGGCACCAAAAGCAAAGGTGATGTGAAGCCCCACTTTTTCCATCTTGAATCCTCTGCCAAGTACCACTGGCTGGACAGAGGGATCTGGACCACTGACTAATTGGTCCTGACAACTCATTGTGTGGTGTCTCAGACAGCCGGAGCCGACTCGAGATGATTTAGAAATCACTCGATCAGTTGGGCGGGCTGGTGAATGGAGAGGCAGACACAGCTTATTGGTTATAAAAACTTTACTTACGCCGCTTGTAGCCGCAACGCAGGTGGTCCGGTCACTTGAACAACTATGTGAGTTGCTCCAGCTGGCAAGGCTCAGGCCAGCTAATCCATCCACAAATTAAGCCGGCAGGGCAAGGGTACGTCGGGGATTGTGGGCGACGGGGAGAAGAATCGATAGGTGATCAGTCTATCGATCAGCTCAGCCGCAAGTCAGGTCTCTTCAGAGGCACTCTGCAGTGTGCTCAAAGTTCTCCGACTTGGGCGGAAGTCGCACGAAATTTTAAACGGCTAGCAAGCCAATTACTAGCCGCCACGTAGGAATAATTTAGAACTGGCCAATAGCGGGACACAAATTTGCATTCAAATGGCGGGAACTCTCTTGCACCGGGGTTTTCTGTTGCAACAGAAAACTTTTGCTGTGCAAGAGGCTCTCATGTGGCGGGAAAATTCCATCGTGCCGAGGCACCAAAATCATTGGGTTGTGACGTGGTAGAAAAATAGATATTATTTCCATTTTACAAGTAGATAAACTGAGGCAGAGAAACTGGAGTGAGTACTGATCCCAGAAGTTATTTCCCTCTGACTTCAGTAAAGTCTAATTTTGGTCCTAAATGTCTAGACCACAGTTCTTGCTAACCATTTCTAAATGTATCAGGTAAATAATAAAAAGTATAAGTCTATTATACATGTATAATCATATATAGGCATGCATACATGTATAGTTATACATTTCTTCAGAATCTATGGCTATGGAAGTTGAAGCTGTCTGAAGACAATGGCTCCCAGTCAGTGCGAAGCCTGTTACCTGATTAGAGGTATATGTTGCCTTTCCTCATACTGTAGCTGTCATGTAACCAGAGATTTGTCATTTCTGCAAACCATTTGGAATATAGTTCATACCATGTTCAGTTTCCAGTTCTTTACCAAATTAATTATTAAAATTTCCATTAAATCAACCAAAATAAATACAGGGTCATTTCAGATATGTGCAGGCCAAAGAAAAGGGATCATATCTCAGTTTTTCCCAAATATGTAATACAGTAAAAAGTTTGCATAGTAACATCCAGCTTTTATAGTTTTGTGTTTCCTCTTACGAAAATGGAACATACACACTCACTAATATTGTTTAATAAAGCTAAAAAATGCAACAGATGCAGCCAAAAGTGCACGTCATTTTGAGCAGATCTTTACAGAACAGACATCCCATATTGTGTTCATCTTTTTCCACAATCACTGCTATGACAATCTGGTGTGTTTAGCAGTTGTTGCTGAGTAAGGCAGACTGGATTGTATATGATTTCTCCATGTCAGCCAAGAAACACATCACTCTCCTTTTTGTTGCAGAAATAAGATAGTCTTGTACAATGTGTTATTCTTTCTACCAGGAATAGCTATATCTTTATTGCTTGTAAATATAATAGTGCATTTTAATTTGTGGGTCCCCATGTTGGAAGCACTCTACAAATCTTAACAGAAATATCTAAAAATAAAATGGTTTTGTGCCTGTAAGAGTCACATAGGCCAGCAAACTGAAACAGCAAAACCTCCCAGATAGGATAAAGAAGAACATAAAAGATACCACTATAATTGATGTACATTACTGCTACCTTCATTTCAGAGAAACAGAAGAATAGATATTTAGATAGGGAAAAGAAAGGAGGATCACCTGCTCATATCACAAAATCCATCAGTGGAGCTTCCATGAACAGGGCAAATGCAGAAATTTCTCCTCCTGCCATTTCTTCTGAATTCTGTTCTGGTGGGTGCAGAATTTGCTCCCTCCTCTTCCTCTCCTAGAAAAACCGAAATGCAAGCTTGAATTCCCATATATCTTTCCTAATTTACACAAGTGCTGTAAGATTCATTTGGGGTATAAGGCCTTGTGGCTCCCACGAACTGTAGGGCAGCAGTTCCCAAACTGTGGGTCATGACCCCAAATGGGGTCTCAACATCAGCGGATGGGGTTGCAGCGCTGCGCTCTCTCCCGTGCCAGGTCCCACCAGCTGGTTGCAGAAGCCTGAGGGAAGGGCAGCAGGGCAGTGAGCGCCAAGCCCACAGTGGGCAGCCTGCATCCTTCCCTCCACCATGGGCTCTGCTCTGGCTGTGCCACCCATGGGGGAGGGACGGGCAGGGCATGGAGCCAGGCTCCACACTCCAGCCTCAGCAGCTGCTGCTTCCTGCGGGCAGCACCCAGGGTTCAGGCACTGCTGGGGTTGCGGGGGTAGAGGGTTGCAGGCCCTGGCCCTGGGGCAGCTGGGTAGAGTGGGGGGTACTGGCCGGGCCAGGGGCCTGTGGCTCGGAAGTGAAGGGCACCTGGGGGGAGTGAGTGGCTGTAAGCGGGGAGTGAGGGGCCATGCTAAGGAAATGGCCAGGGTCATGCTGAGGAAAAGTTTGGGAAGCACTGCTATAGGGGTTCTTACTCCCCTCTGGCTCGTAGGGCAGTAAGGAGTAGGTCCATTCCTTAGAGGTAGCTTCCCATGGCATCTTGGTCTTCCTCCGAGGAGAAATTGTAAATCCAGTTGTGGAAAAGTTTTCTACCTTTGAGGCTGTATAGCTGTTAGTGTAGATTTTTCAGACTTTAGAGAGGAGTATGTCGGCTATGTGGCCCCCTCCTTTTTGCTTGATTTATCTCTCTCTAAGTGGACATTTGACCCCAACAGACTTAGGGAACATCATGCTCAGCATCTGTCAGCCTTAGCTATACAGTGTGCAGACTAGCTACTCTGCTAACAATAGACCCACTAGCTAAACACCTGTAATTACCTGCCCCAAGGGAGGATTGAGGCCATCAGTAAATATTTAGGACTCTAATGAAGAACCCAGCAGAGGTTATTTTCCATATACACTTTTTCATTTGCACTTTTATCCAGCCCTGACAAGTCTGGTTCCTTTTTTACATTGTAATTTCCCAGCTCTTTCGGCTAAATATTTTGAAAAGAAATCAAGCACTAGAAGTGCATTCAAACATACAAATTACCTTTCCAGAAATAGGTACTCTTATGAATACAAGCAACTTCTGAGTATTTCAGTCCTGATTCTTAATAACTTTAAAAAGCAGTTGAATTATCTCTGAGAGTCAGTAATTTTGTCCACTTGGAATCATCATCATAAAAACTCCTGGTCCACAGATGTGAAACAAATTATGAGGCTTATGCCATTACATTCCTTTTTATTATTGAGAACAAAACAAAGCTGGAGGATATACAACTTCTTTAAGTAATTATTGTTTTTTTTCAATCTGTAAACCTCACAATTTCTGAAGATTTTAAGCCTAGAAAGGTCCTTTTTAAAACATTAATTAGAGGATGCATTTGTTTTATTTCACTAAACTAAAAATATTGACCAAATTAGAAATTAACACATGTAGACTACAGATGTCATTGAGCCCGAGATTTTCTGAATCATATAATTATTAATGTTTCATATAGCCATGTGATAAACCTACAGATTCATTGTACGTAATTAGGCTGTACGACAAAGACCCACTCTTGCTAAACTGTAGATTTTCCTGTAACACAAGAAGTAAAACAGTAGAAGTTTCTAAATAATAAATTAAAAACAAAATATTTGAAAGACATCTGGCCCACATCTGTCTGAAATAAGATAATTTAAAACACAGTAATTAAATGCAAAAATACTACAATATTCACACCTTATAATGGAAAAAATAACTCATTTCATTTTTAATGCAATTTACCAAATTATGGAAATTTTTATTCATTTATGGTGTCTTTTAACCTCTCGTTCTGTCATAATAAAGACGATAGAATAGCATCTAGTTTCTTTCTTTTTAACTAACCAAACCAATGTTTCTTAAGACCTTAACCGTGGGGAAGAATACAATTCCAAATCTTTAATTTAATCATGAAATAAAATCTGTATACACTTATCATTCTATCTTATCCTTTACTAAATAACTCCCCAGCTAGCTACTTAGAAGCCTACAGGTGCAGAAAGACCTCTATCTCAGTTGTGTCCTTTCTTTCTTATCCAGTGCACTAAATGACTTGGAAGCTTTTAAAAACTCAAATATTCATAAAAATCCATTTTGGAACTTTTGTTTTCTTAGCAAATGTAGTTGCTTAATATAGTGTTTTTTCAAAGAGGGATAAAGCATTTTGAAGACTAACTCCTTTATCACTGGGGGCAGCACAGAAGGAAGGATTCTCTCAAGTTTCCCGCCTCTCCATGGTCTGCCCTGTATACTTTTAGCTAGGTGGAATCATATTTTAGCTCAGGATCTTAGCTAACTTGATCATGTGAAGAGTGAACACATGGTTTCAGGAAAATGGGCCAAGGAAACAAGGCTGAGTTCTCATCTCATGTGGTAGGCTGAGGAAACTAAGCTTCCATATGACATAAGCCATCCTGATTAGGGTAGGAAGCAAAGGGAAAACATTTCTAGGGACCCCAACACTAGAATTAAAAATAAATACTACTGTGATAAGTAAGAAGTTTACCACAATTAAACATACCCTAAATCAAGATTCATTCTGCTTGTTTCAAGGGAACATGATAAAGACCCTGAAAGTTTCTTTAAAGTATTACTGAAACTTAAAGAGAAGGAACTACATTTTCACGTATCTGTCCTGGGAGAGACTTTCACCGATGTGCCAGGTACCTTTTTTAATTCTATAATTCTATAGGTGGCATACATTTAGAAGTAATTTCTATATGCATACATATATTTACTTTTAAGACTATTATATATATATGATCTTGGTGTATTGTAAAGTTTAAAGTTATAATTTTTGTTAAATGAACATTCTTTGACATTACTTGAGAGGATACAGCCGCTTATTTATTACATGTTTTTCATACGTTGTATGTACATGTATATAAAAACGAAAGATATAAGCTTGTTGGATATTTCAGAGAATTGGTATAAAGAGACTTTCAACGTGAGGCCCTGATGAAAAGTTGTTGTTTGATGTCAATTTGGTATATATGAAATTAGTATAATAAATGTTAGTTTATTTAATAATAGACAAGTATGAACATCATAACAAGTACCATAACAATTGGCATTAACTGCTGGCATTATCAGCAAGAAAAACAAGAAGTAAATGTTAATGGATATTAAACTATTACACGATAATCAAGTCCTACAATTTGAAAGCTTCTGGCCCTCGTTCAGAGGGCCTCATCCATCTCTTTCTCGTGGTTAGAGGCCTGTAGCAGACACCCATCATGACCCTCCCCCCTCTGACTTTTAGTCAGAGACTTTCAACAGGCCTCCACTTCATACTGCACCACTGAACACATGTGCATCACCTTTATGTACAAGGCAACGCCTTTTTCTTTTTTTTTTGCCGTACCTCTTTCCTGAACAAGCTATGCCCATCTATGGCTGTACTCTAGTCACGTGAGCTGTCCCACCATGACATGTGAACTGTCACACCATGTGTCCGTAATCCCAAGTACATCATAATTCTGTGATTATACTAGGACTGCCAGGTCTTCCAGTTTGTTCCCCATACTTCTCACATTAGTGTATAAACATTTAAAGTATCTAACTGAGTGTCCTATCCTCTTCCTGAGAACTTTGCTCAGGTTTCCATGATTGTTTCCCTTTACTAAGTTTTTATTCAAGTCTCCAGGCTCTTTACTTACCTCTGAGCTTTTGTCTCCATCCTCTGGTGAATCTAGTTTAAAACCCTCCTCACTAGAGATATGAAAAGGTCAACGATTAATTGTTTAACCGTTAAGTGTAATGATATCCAGTTAGCTTCCCAGTTATCCTTTAGCTTGGGATGGGTTCAGTGCCCCAGCAGGGCAGGCAGGAGCGGGGAGAAGAGGGGAGAGTAACTAGTATCCATAGCCTAAGAGGAAAACAGCCAACAGCCTAAAGACTCATCAGTTAAGCAATTAGCTGCTTGTTCGCAGGTGTTCTTTCCTTGCAGGGCTTCATGTGGGCTGTGTTGTCTGACTGGGTTTGCCTTCTCTCCCCCACCTCATCCCCTGTCCCCCAGTCAAAGGGCTCTGGGAGTGGGAGTGGTTCCCAGCAGCAGCTGTATCTGAGCTGCTGTGTTGTTATCAGTTAATTGTTTAACCAATATATAATTAGAGGAGATTAAACGAATATTTTAAAAATGATATTCACATCCCTACTCCTTACTGGATTAGCAAGCTTGTATATGAAGACACTCTTCCCTCTCTTCATCAGATTGACTGCATCTTCCTGGATGCCTCCATTTTCCTGGAACACCATCCTGTGGTCGAAGAAGCCAAAGCCCTGTTGGCAACATCATCCATGCAGACAAGTGTTGATCTCTAGGATGTGACCATCTGTTGCCAGGCCTTTATCTAAATTGACAGAACACTACCTCGGCCACCGTCCCCTTCACCCTTGCACCCAGAGCCATGTAGTCACTTTTGGTCTGCTCAAGGTCACCCTGGCAGTGTCATGGACTAGTAGTCAGAGGGCTGGATGAGTCTGGGCAACCTCTCTTGTAACATTTCACAGGCAGGGAGCAGACCTCTCGAGCCAACAGGTCAAGCCAGCAGATGGATGCCTGCATGCCCCACAGGTGCGAGTCACCAACCGCTACCACTTGCCACTTCTTTTGGTTGCAGTGGTCTTGATCCTCCCTCCCTTAGGGGTGCATGACTTGGCCTCTTTTGCCACTGGACTGAACTCCTCATCCAATGCAAGGGCTTCATACCAGTTGTCCAGCTGGACACCTGCAGGTCTAGAAAAGAAGTGTTGTCCTTCCAGACAAGGTGTGCTTTCCAGTGCTTTCTCTTGTTATTCCTTTCCCATGAAGCTGTAGGTCTCCTTGTGCATCAAGCTGATGAAAGCCTCATGCTTGCAGATGTTTCAGACCCTATTCAACTCCTCCTGCAGCTGTCTTACCTGACTCCTCAGATAATCCACATGACTCCTCTCACACTGCAAGCACTCCTCTAACTGGCTGTCCCTGGCAAGAGTATGAAGACCGCAGTCAGTGCAAAGCCAGGCCAGACCTGGATAGAAGCTTTGGTGAGGGGCCTTGCCTGGACAGAGCTTGTCCAAATACCGGCACAGAAAGGGCTGGCTGTGGCAGAGACTTTGGCATTGCAATATTTTCCAGCCATCCTATTGATTTTCCTGCTAGCTCCTTCTTGCTCTTCTTTGCCAGCCCTGCTGGCTTCTCCCTGCCACCTGCACCACCTAGCTGGTTGTTAGAAGCAGCAGTTTAAAAACCAGCAGGGCCAGGAGCCAGGCTCAGGAAAAGCCTCCCTAGACCCCATTCCCAGCCCCACTGGCTTTTAAATCAACATTCCTGCCACCCAGCTGGGCAGTGCCATCAACAAGAAGCTAGTGGGATTTGACTTGGGGAGTCTCTCTGGGGTAATGGGCAAAGCAGTCTCCCACTCCTCACACTGGAGTCCCCAGTGTGTGCATCAGGCAGGGGCTTTGTTAAAGAGCTCAATGCTCTCTGATGCTGGGAGCACCACTAGGGTGTGATGTTGGGGACTGCTGCTCTGGCTGCTGCTTTCAGGGGACACTGCTGCTCCACCATCATGTCCAGGGGTTGCCTCCTCTCTACTGCTAGCCCTTTTTAGGTTGCGTATGCAACCTCTGCTCAAGGGATTTCAGCTCTTTTAGCAATAGTGAGTGTAAGGTTTTCCCTGAACCCACAGTTGGGAATTCTGCTTAGAAGCAGAAGTTGAGGAGTCACAAGGTCATCCAGGAGCAGACTCCTGTCTAGAATCTCTCCAGCCCCTCACACATATTCCAACTTTGTATTAAAACTGAGGACCTCTGTACAGCTCACAGTGAGGGGTGATCTTTCAGTGATCTTTTTATAACTTTGAATTAATAATATTTATTAATGCACACTTGGAAGGGAAGGCATGTGGACACAAAATCTGATTCACCTGTCATTCACAAATTAATCCCAAACAGTATAGCCCAAACCGACAAACAGTGAAAACAGATGTAACTAACTCCCATCTTACATACTAATGCAAATGAAGGATACATAAAATTACAATTATAGGACATAAGTATAATGAAACATGCTAAACATAAGTAGGGTTACACGTGAAGGATGGTGGGGTTTTCTGCTTTTTTATTTTGAGGAATTGGGAGTGGAGGGGTAGTGTTTTGTGTTAAAACTGTTGTTTCTGTCAACTATGAAATAGCTCTAATGAATAGAAATATTCTTTATGCCTATCTAAGTTTTAATTTCTGTATTGATATCAGTAAATATCTATTAGTGGTACATCAAATAGTTTTTTGTTGTTGTTGGGTACACTTGTCTGCTAAGATGGGAAGCTGAGACCACCAACTCATTTTAAAGAGGCTTTCAAATCTTTGTCAAATAGTTATGGATTTTGGTCAATACCTAATAGGCTGCATTTGAACTAATGACCCCAAGGTGAAAGGTTCAAAATCTAATACAAAAGAAAAGTTAATTAAGAAGAGAGCAGGGTTTCTCAGAACGTATTGTAAAATGGACTGTTTAGCTAAAAGATTGTCTCACTGTTCCCAAACTATGCAAAATTTGCTCTCATTCAGTCTCCCATCACACCAATAACATGTCAACATGGAACCTGGTATGTCTTCTCTTCTCTGTGCTTTTTCCCAAATGTCATTTTTTTCTTTGTTTCCTTGCTTCTTCTAGTGTTTGTTCCCTGCTCTTCTTTGCCTTACTCCCCAGCATCTCTCCCCTGAAGCACCTGTTGAGAAAATCTTGGCTTTAGCTGTGCTGGCAACTCTTGGCTCTTTTCCCACCAGCTTTCCTCCCTGCCTTTTTTATGACTACAATAGCCCTTAGTAGAGAGCGTTGTTTGCTCCTCAGTCTTTTTGTTGCTATTTCTACAGGTGTCTAGGCTGTGCTCTGAAGAGATGCAAGTACTTTTCAGACCACCATTTAAGCACTTGATTTATACTATTCTGCTTATTCT
>NW_005841987.1:1691073-1722278 GCF_000455745.1 Alligator sinensis
TTGTAATTATTTTATTAGACTCAGGGCAAATTGAAGTACATATCTGTAAGTACATATCTGTTCAGCTGATTAAACTCTGTTAGAATCCCTTACTTTACAAAATACTATGTTGCATTTAAACAAAAATAAACTGCCGTATATGAACACACATATACTCAGACTATACAATATTGTTGTTTTAGCCTTAGTTTTTTTACATTTGTAATACATAATGTGAGTTAAGACAACCAAATCAATTTGTTAGTACTTGTGCTGAACACTGAAGCATTATAGGCAATAGTAATTTTATAAATAAAATCACTAGCTCCCCAAAAATGGTAAAGTGTATACAGTGGGAATAATTTTCAAAAACATAATTTAATCTTACTTATTACTTACTTACTTCCAAATGTTACCACAAATTGTTTAGAAATGTGACAGCAAATGCTATAAATTATAGATATTAATGTTCATTCATTAAAAGTTCTTCAAAGAGCATTTGAAAGAGAGATGAAAAGCATTAATATGTACTAGTAGTAGGCAGATTCTGATACTTAGAAGTCATGATATCGAATGCAAATTGAGTATTCTAAACCAAGACTCTTAAGTCATGTTATTAAGCATTTCCTTATCAGTTTGAGCAGCAGTGTGGCACTTTAAAAGGACCAGGTATGGGGGACCCTACCAGTACTGGGCAGATGGACCAGTACTACTCAGTTTTATGCTGCCTCATTTACTTAGTGTTTTGCAATCCTTAATGTGCACAGCTGGCAGCTGAATGCAGGTTTGATACTAACAGTTTAGACATCTTTAGATGTAGCAGATGGAAAATTTTACACAAATAAAGTAGGAGAAAGTGTGCAATTAGGTTTTTATCTGCAGTTACATGATGCATCCTGTGCTTTAGTTTAGAACACCACCTTGGTGGGTGGTCATCATCTTTCCTTGCACCAAAGCCCTACCTTCTTGACACAACATTTGACTTTGGAAGCCTGCCCAAACACCAAACTTTTGTTACTGTTGAGTGTAAAGGAAATAAGAAATGCAACAATCAGCAAAAGACAAAGGCAGACCAGCAGTGTGATTCTAGCAGTCCAGTACATTATGGTTACATTCCACGCTAGTTAAATCACTATGGTAAAATCCTTGGCAGGATTTTTTTCAATAGTTTATTCATGATGTTCATTATTATGAGCTGTAAAGACTATGAGAATTTCATTTTTTAAATGTCTTATGGAATGTATCACTTTCTTAGATCTTGTAGACATGCTGTGGAAACCATAACATAAAATATGAGTTACTTACAATAACTAATTTTAATCCCATCTGCTAAGTATGACAACATTAGCATTTCCACTTAATTAAAAACACCCTTAAAGCAGCAATGTTTTAATCACTCCATTTTATTTACTCTCCTCCGGTGTCACTTATAATTGTAACTTTTTATTTTTTAATAATGAGGGATTTTTTTTTCTCTGTGCATCACACAAAAAAGTGCTGTCGATAATTAGCAGTCTTCTGTTATTACTAGACTCAGGTGTCACAACTGTGTCTCATCCTCATTACAGTAAAAAATTTCACCTATCAGATTCATTATTGCAAGATAATGCGACTGAGAGCCTTAGCAGGCCCTCCAGAAAAGTAATTCAGCCAAGCAAAATTATCAGCTAATTATATTTAGAATCAAAAGCCCAACAACTATTTGCAGATAAATTGTATGAATTGAAGTGAATAGATCTGAATATTAAGATTCATAGATTTAGCAGATGATTTGTTAATTGGAATAAAAAGGTCATTTACTAGCCATTTTAACAATAGATCAATTGAAACTCTGTTATTTAACTGATAGTGCTTAAGAACTGAAATAATGGATAATTGTATTATTGTCATGATATGATACTTTTTTGGTAAATGACAGAAATATGTGGAAGTTTTACTATTCTCTTTCTACATTCAATCTAAGGTCAAGGTAAAATATATACAGACTGTTATGTTCAGTATATTTTAAAATGTAGGAATTGTTGATAAAAGGTGTGTTGTATGTAAAAGGAGTTATTGCACTCTTACAGAAACTTGGGAGGAAATATATTCACAATTTTACTGTCAAGGTAGAAAATTAGTATGTAAATATGATTATCTGCAAATGAAAGAAGTAATTCCAAATTGTAACATTTATCAAACAAACTGCAGAAATACTGAATTCTGATATTACTAATTCATGATAGAGACAGATTTTCATAAGGGGATGTTGCATACGTAAATGATGACTCAAAGTGTATCTTGGCCTGCAGTTTTGTTTGAGAGAACTCTCCTTGTTTCATTCAGAGGATAGTATTAAAAAGCAAATATTTTAACATAAATTAGTGATCTAAGCTATTACTGAAATGTCCATGGTTTTACATTTTTTTAGAAGATTAAAGAAAACTAAAAATCTATTTGCTTTGACATATGACACAATATTTAAGACTGAAAATCATCAAGTAAATCACACATCAGAAATATTTCCCTTTAGTAAAAAAAAATATAGTGCTAGATGATCTACACTTTGAAATTGTTGTCAATTTTTAAAATGCAATCTGAAGAGCATGTCATATTAAAAAACATAAAATTATTATTTTTTTAAGTTTGTGGTGACAAAATTTGCAATTAATATCTAGCTAAGCATTTGAGAGAAAAGATGTGCTTTGGGTCTGTTAAAGATAAGGAGGGTTTTAAAACAGAACTTCATACATTCCCTCCCAACCACACACCCTCAAAAAAAAACTTAGCAGAACCATGCTAACCAAAAATCACAGAAACACATTAGCTGTCATTGCAAATAAAAAGGTGAATGTTGACTAAACCTCAGATTTTTTCTGTGGGGCGGGAAAATGATGTTAAAAATAAAGTCCTGGTATAGACAACATGTTGGAGGAAATTCAAAGATTCATAAAATAAACATATTTTAAGAAGTGTTTTGAATTTTACTGTGTAATTTCTAGCCAAAAGAAATTACAGTTGTATCTTTAAAGTTTATTACATGTCAGATCAATGGCCATTATTCACAAAGAGTAAACTATAGTAGTTTAACCCATTCAGTTACCAAAATGCAGACATAAATGTGATAACTTCTCTTTAGATTTGCAATAAGAAAACTTTCTGACATTCTATTGCAATTATAAAATATTTAGTTTTGATGTTATGGAAGATGATGTAAATTGTTCTGTGAGAAAACAAAAGTATAAACCACTAAATCTTTTGGCAAAGGAATCTTGACAGTATTTATTAAGAAATACAAATTTTATGTCCTCAAAAAGGAAGAAAATTATCTGAAGCATGTGCATAAGTTTAAATATGCCAACCTAGAACATATTGTAAGCCTTTCTTAGGACATGTTTAATTGTAGCCTTTGAACTCTTATAGTTAAAGGACAATACATTTCATGCCAGGTAATTGCTATTGTATAAATATCCTTGTTTTTCTGCAGCATTATTAAGAAAAGCTGTCCATACTTCACCATGTTGTTACATGTGTCTGTCTGCTGATTATAAAATGTGTTAAACAGTATTTAAAAAACAAAAAAATGCAGAGCTGCGCTTTGATTTATTCAGCGAACAAAACATATGCTCGCTGTTCTGTTCTATGTAATTCATATGATCAATAAAATTTTCTTTAAAAAGAGCAACTTTGGCATTTAGAAGGATTATACTGCTGAACAGAAAAAATGGTTTACTTCTGCTTTTTATAGTTAACTTCAGTGGTGTTGGACCAAAATAAGTTTTTGGCTCACTGATGCATTGTTAATATATCTATTATTCTTAATCCTTAGGTTAGAAGCTGTATATTGTGGTTGTTATCCACTCTGTCCCAAAGCCTTGGTGTATCCAGAAATATTTCCAGGTAGCTGCTTTTATGCACATGCTTTTTGTTGAAATGTATTACATGATTCATGATAAAATACAAAGTTTGAGAATAAACTTAAGCAAAAGCAATTGTTTATTTGGCAAGCCAACATGTTAGTGTTAAGGAAAATTTTATGTGTTTTAATACATTACACTAAGTTTATATTTACCATCTGTTCTTTCAAGATAACACAAAAGCAAGTTTTGAAATAGCATTCTTCATTGTTAGCATACACAACCCATAATGATAGATTTTTATAAAAAGGTCAGCGGTGCTGCAATGGCTTGCAGATTTTTTTAATGATACACAGAGAAAAATTGGGGCCTGAAAATCACACGAAATTATTTAAACAATGTAATACTTAATAGTATGCAACTGTGGTATAGGATACACACTAATGTACTAATACCAGTTCTTTGAAAAATCTCATCACTAAATGTATCACATATGCATTGTGTTACATTAGAATAATGTATTTTAATCACCCAAAGGAGATGTCTAAACAGCACAACTACACAGTCTTATTTAGCATTAAACATCCTTGTGAGCTGAGGTAACCTTATAAAATCATGCTTAAATAATGTAAAACACAAGGCGGCACAGAGCAATATGCATTTTTAATTAGTAAAGTGACTAATATCGAGTGTGTGCTTTGAGGTTTTTGTTTCATTAAAAATGTATCTGTTTTTCCTGCAGCTGAATATCTGTATTCTACACCTGAACAGCTTCTTAAAAGGCTTCAAAATTTCTGCAAGAGACCAGATATTGTAAGGAAACATCTCTATAAGGTAGATGTTCAGAATAGTTTTATATGATATAATGCCATATTGAAATACAAAGGAAAAAAAACCTTAAAAAAACAACATTTAATTAACATACTAATGTTTAAAGGAAACATGCTAGGGAGGGATATTAGTCGTTACACTAACAAGGATTAATTAAACTAGATGCCAGTTGTATTAACCTAGGTCTTATGAAATACGTGCACTTAATGCATGCTACATGCTTTTTTTTAAATTTATTGTTTTCTAAAATGACTGTCCTTTACATTTGGACCCAAGAGGCTTATAAAAATGAACCTGGATTAATGTAACTCATTAGTTTAAAAGGAAAGTAAAAGAAGGATCCTACAATTATACTAATGAGGATAAGCCTACCTTCCTATCAGAATTTAATCTCCAGTTCTCAAAAAATTCAGGTGAATGTCATCAGGTAAGCTTTTCCTGTCTTTTCAAACTACTTTTGCAATTTTAACTCTTTATACTAAAACTTCACAAGAGGTAAAGTTAATTCTTGATGTGCTTATAACTTTTCATGTGAGGAACATGGTGTGGGGGAAGTTTTCTGGAAGCTTTATTCACCAAAAATTTCCTGCATAATTCATTGCAATGATTTCTTCAAAGGAGGAAGGGTTTAAGTGGCTGGAATGGCTGTTCCAATTCTGATCCATTATTCTATACTGGACCTTCTTTTAGATTTTTAAGATGCATTTGTGTGCCATGTTAGTAGTCAAACTTTTTTTTAGTTATGTAAAGTTATGTCTAGATCATGTATTTAGTCTTTCATCATGTCAGTAATACCCTGATATTACACTTGTGGTATTTTTTATAAAAGAATTACTACTTTGCATGTGCTAATTTCCAAAAGGACAAGTCAGTTCTCAGTTACCTTAGAAGCAAAGATGTGCTGAGGATGGTAATGTTGCCCAAGCATGTCAAAGACGTAAGAGGTAGCATCTCTAAAAGTACCTGGCTTAATTAGAAGAGTCATTGGGATTTAGGCATCTAGTAAATCCAACATCTTGAGAGGGCTGTGGAAGCATGGGTAGAGGTTATATGTTATAGCTGAAGATGTGTAGCAAACGCCTAGCCTTCTTCAAGTGTGCAGGTAATGGACCTGCCAAGCAAGCACTTTCTAACCTGAGCCACTAACATTGTCAGCAGCTTTTGAACCCTATATCCATGTTTTTCACATTGGGAACCTGAAAATAGCAAGCCCCTTTATGGATTAATTATCTGCCCACTTGCCCCCTTTAATATACCCACTCAAAAGGAGGTGTAGTTTAGCCCTGAATTCACTTGTCTTTTTTGGGGGGACCTAAAAATAGACATTTGCATAACGATACATCAAAAGAAGATGTTGTTTCTGCAGGAAACAGTTAAACTTCAAGAAAAAAAAGAGAGAACCAAAAATGCAATTTAACACCCAATTTCAAGCTCATTATCTTTCATTGTCTATTAACTTGGCAATGGTTCAGAAGGTAGCTCATAATAGTTTAAAATGCTGACTGAACACTTCCAGTGTTCAGCATTACTTCTTGAGTCAATACTATTGTATAGTTATACATGGCGTCTTCAAAGAGAAAACAGTCCTTAAATGTTTACCTTGACATTTCTCCATTCTTCAAGTTCAGTTAGTAATTTTGTTTCATAGGTATCTTCTTTATGCATATGGATCCCTAGCTCAGGCATAAAGGGAATGCTAGGATGCCGAAATTGGAAGTAATGGCAGAACAAATATTGATACTAAAAGGGTACGATTTCAAAATGTGGCACAGGGAGTGATGAGTGCACAAGCCCCATAAGCAAAATGCTTCATTTGCTTCAAGTGCCTCCTTTTGCAAATGCACTCCTTGGTGAATTATTTATAAGGAGAGTGCCACCACAAAAATGGAGTACTTTATCATATTGCTTTGAGTTGCACAGTATTAACCCTGCAACTGAGCGTTCATAAGTTGTAAATGTTTGCAGTAGTTTCTGCAACAAGTAGCACTGAAAGGAGACGGGGAGAAATAATTTTAGAATTATAAAACTAAGGCCTACTCCAAAGCCTGTGACTGTCAGGAAAAAAGCTCTTGCTGATTTGAATGGGCTTTGGATCAGGCTCTGAGAATGTGAACACAGTTATTCTTTTTGCACCCTGGCCCCAAATATGCCAGAGTTGTTTATTTTGCAAATAAACTACCCTTAAAAGGTTTTGAAAGAATGTCAACTTAGAGATGCGCGGTTAATGGTAATTATAGATATGGTGAAATATTTCTTCAGACAGTTGAAAAGAGCAGTACACAATACCTCAGCAGTGAACTCATCGGGGACATGTACATGCCTCTTTGCAGATACTGGTTACATTTCATTTAGGAGTCCATATACAGTAGGTGAAATAGAGAAAAAGGAAAGTGAAAAAAGTGATCTGGCACATAACAATACATGGCAACTTCCTAGTTCTCTTTCAAAAACTTTTCTGGCATGCTCAAGTTCAAAATATAGCTGTGTTCCTGCAAAGACAACATAAGAACTCTTTAAAAGAAATTTTTTTTTTCTTTACATTTTAGACATTCTGTTTTATGAATCAAGAAACAGAAATTGTATATCAGAAGTACTATTGGTTACATTTCTGCATATTTTTGTTGCCATTTTATTATTCAGCATATCAAAAGAACACAAACACATTGATTCATTATTCTCTCAATTATATGCTGTGTTTATGCCAACGTATAAAGTTAGAGGCAAAAGGAAGATAGAATTTTACTTATTACAAAAAGGCAATCAAGTTAGGTAATTGGACACAACAGGCTGTGTTGTGGCTAAGCTTGCTGGAAAGCCTTGGGTGCACTGTGAAAAGACATAAAATGAAGCCAACTATCTCTGCACCCACGCAGTGCTGACATCTATCAGAAGACAAGGCCTGGAGTGGCATTGTTTGTTATAATGGAAGTAAAAACCAAGCCCCACCCCTGAAAAATTTCCGCATGGAAGTGTACAAGTTAACCCATTACACTGGAACAGCTTGACTAACTGTTGCTTAACTCTATTGCAGACTTTTCAAAACATACATAACATAAGTGCCTTTTCAAGGTATTTAATACTTACCCTGTATACTCTGATGGCACCAAAAGCTTATTTCAATTGGAATGCTACATTCCAGAATTTGTTAACACAAGAGAGGAGAGTTGTCCCAAAAAAACCCATGTGCTATCAATTACTTGCTGTTTTCTAGTTTAATTTAGTTAAAAGTTACTCTTTTGTTTTGTGTACTGTGGGACAGCAGGCTCACTGACAGTCCTAAATAACAACATACTGGTACCTCTCAGAGATAGGTACGACCCCATCAGAGATAATGGCGAAGGAGGATAAAGAGTAGGTGGGGGGGGTTTCCATTGTTTTCTTTAAATTTACCTTTGGTAGTTTGTTTAAGCCACACAGCTCAGCTTCTTACAAGGGCAATGTAAAGGAGTATGGAGCAGAAAGGGGTGACGAGTGTTGCCAACCTGACAGGCATGGAAAGAACTGGCAGTGTTACACACTGTTTCCTATGCCTGCCAGCAAAATGGGTGCATGTTGGCATTTCATAAACTTAAGTTCATGCCAGCAACTTGTACTTACCAGTTTGACTGAGAGCGTTTGAGCCCACTTTCAGATATTATTATAATAACCATATTGTTCAAATTATAAGTCAACCCTTTTTTCCTCAAAAAGAACCATTAAATCACACTCAACTTTTCTGCAGGGTTGACCTATAATGGAGCCTCTTATAATTAAACTGCAGTATGCATTTTTTTTGTAAAATATTATATTTAGGGGGAAAAGTTGTTTCTCTTAAAATTTTACTTGAAAATGTGGGGTTGATGTACATGCAGAGTCAGTTTATAATCAGAGCACTACTGTACTTCCTTAGCACTAAAGAAGTAGTACATTACAGTAACAGGAAAAGCCACATGACCCAATTTTTGTCTTATTTGTACTGGTATAGAGTATCTCCACTTAAGTCAAAGGCATTAAACTGATATGAAATAAAGCTAGTCCTACTCCAGCCTGTGACACCTGCTTGGATATTGTACAGCCCTGGCACTCAGGTCTTCAGTTTAACAGAACAGTTCTGCAGTTTTTTATGATCAGGGAAGGAAAGCAGGGACTACAATTCTGCACAGCCCTTATTTGGGGGGGCTGTTTTCCATAATTTCCACCCCTCTCCCTTCCAAAAAAAGGCCAGAAGAGATCTGTCTTTCTTTTGGAACTTCCACAACAGATCAGACCATGGTGCGCCAAAGTGTAATAGCATAATGATGGGTAAGTGAACGGAGCGTGAGCCTCAGGCACTGCTAAGTTGGGGGAGTGAAACTCACCTTTCCATCCCTTCCCCTCTGCCCCAACACCCTACACATTCTGTGCAACAGCTCTGGCAATGGCATGCAGAGAAGCAGTGACAGGAGAAGCAGTCTTAGGTATGCTGCTGCTAGGGGAGATGTCACTTTTTTTTCCTACTGAAAACCATCGTTATTTTGGCCGTGCAGTAAACCTCCAGTCCCTGCCCCTGACCTCTTGACCCTGGGTGTGGGATGGCACAGTACTGGCTAGTTACACCGCTGGTCCAGTGTCTTGTCTATGATAGTGGCCAGCATCAAATGCCTCAGAGGAGGTTTGATAGGCAAAGGTAGATTAATACACACATACACCGGGAAGGTCTCATTATGATTAAGATCATTAATTGTTAGTGATTAGCTTAAGCCCTGGAGCATGAGGCTTTGTATCCCTTCTGGAAACTCTTTATTTAGCATTAGCTATTATAATTTGGCTAGTATTGCTAGCCATATAATTATTTAATGCTTCTTAGAATCTTGCTATCTTCTGGCAGCAATGACATCCTGTGGCAAGGAGTTCCACAGAGCAATTCCATGTTGTATTAAGAAGTATTTGCTTTTACCACTTTTGAATTCTCTTGCCTTTCAATTTAATCAAGTATGTGTTCCTCCTTGTGCTCTGGCACTGGAGAAACTGAAGGATTGTTGAGACTGCTCCTTATTTTTATACCATTATCATGTCCTCTCTGTCTCCTTTCTAAAATAGGAAATCACATTTGTTAGGTCTTTCCTTATATGAAGGTATGCTGGGTACGGATGAACAGGAAAGTGGAAGAGAACTATTTGTGTTTTCCAGTCATGGAGCTGGTTTTCCATTTATTCCATCTCAACCGAAAGTAAGAGCAGGAGTAGCCAACATATGGCAGGAGTGGCACAGGCAGTGTGTGTACATGGTACCCAATAGATTGGGGAGGGGACAGGCAACAGCAGCTGATCAGGCAGGGAACACAGGACAGGAAGCAGAAAAAAAAGGTCAGGTAGGGAGTACAGGGTAGGGAGCAGGAAGCAGAGCAGCATATTGGACAGAGGAAGGGGATCGGAATTCCACTCAGGCAGGACACAGGGCTAACTTGTGGCATGCCTACTAAAAATGTTGGCCACTACTGATATAGATCAGTTTTAGGACAGTTATGAATTATATAACCTAACAGTGAGCACTATGGAGACATTGTACTAGCCAGGTACTCTTATAGTCTCAACATATCCATAGTCCATTGGCTGGAAAGGGTTGCTTGTGTGTGGGCCGTGTTATCAGTTTCCTGCCAGATAAGGATTCATATCCCCAGGCCAGAGAATCTTCAGCGGCTTGTTTAGGGCCTCATTAATTAATTCCCCCATACACCATTGAATTTGGGCCAGGATTTGGCATGCAGGGTGTAGAAAGGTGGCAAGATTGGGTAAGAACAGTACCATTTGTAACTTTCACCATAAAAAAGAAGGACTTGGAACTTTCTATTGTAAAAATATATTTAAAAGATTATGGATGAAAATTGCCTGGGGAACCAAAAATGCTTCAGAAGGGCTCCTTGACAGAAGGGGTTAAGACAGAAGATGCCCAATATGTCCATAGAATATGGTCAAGTGGGGGAGATGCACTGCAAAAGCAATGAGAATTCAATTTTAAAATGAACTACACATGCACATTTGGGTTGGTCTAATAAAAGATATCAAATTCACCCAAGGAACCTTGTCTGCCTATATCCTTAGACCAACACGGCTACAACCTAAAACCCTGCTACACATGCACCAGTATTCTGATGTTCTGTTGTTTTGTCTGTTCTGAGATACTTTTTGCAAAGTAGTTTGGAGGTATAAAAGTTCTTCCAAACTTATTTTTTTTAACTATATAGAGCAAAGGGTTGTAAGTCATGCTGGTTTGTACAATGGCTGTCTACTGGTATGTTTGGGTACCTGAAGATATTTAGGACTAGATCCAAAGGAGCAGTTAGGTGCCACATTGATCTGGTTCCCAGAGTGCAGTCTGAAGGCTTGGCTCCCTCTTCAGGGAATGGGAGTTAGGCTCCTCAGAAGGATGATCCAAAAAAACCTCACGCTGGGTGCATCTACACGTGAAATTAATGTGACACAGTAAACTCTGGAGCAGTTCAGACCAGAGTCAGCTGTTCCCGGGCACAGCATCTACACATACACCCAGGACAGCAGCAGTTTTAACCAGGGCAGAACAGCCCCAAGCTAGCAGCAGACTCAAAGGGTCAGCCCCAGGCTCCAAGTAGTGCCATCAGGCAGCAGAGGGGGTGGCTGGGGTACGAGAGTGCTAAAGTATGGAGCTGTGGGGCCGGCAGCCCCTGCTCTTTAGCATATTCATGCCCCAACCAGCCTGTCATTGTCTACACATGCATTTCATCGCACTTAATTACTCCACCATAAGATAGTACTGTCCCCATACTATCTTATGGAGGAGTTAATTTACTGCACCTTAATACCAGTGCACATGTAGACAGTGGCACTTTTCTGCGGAGGTACTTAGTCAATTCCACAGTAAAGTACACATGTAGATGCACCCATTGAGTGGGGAGCTGCTTAGAGCTGTCAACAGGAAACACTGCACACAAGGGACAGTCTCAACTCCCATTCCTCTTTTGAAAGAAGTGAACAGAGCTCATCCATCATAAAGGACAGCTAGGGGAGAAAGAACTGGTAGTGATGGTGCAGAAGCCACCTACCTTTTATGTGATAGACTACTGGTTAGAACATTAGAGTGGAAGAGCTGGCTTCTAGGCCCTCCTCAGTTCAAACCCATATCTCTCATACCCAGGAAAGTGCCCTGTTTCTTTTTGCTTGCATTCCTTCTGTCCCTATGAGCCTTGCTTTCTTTGCTGTACAGTGGCCCAGATTCAAAAGGAGGGAATCCCCAACTAGCCTGGTGGTTAGGGTACTATCGTGGGAGGGGTAGACATGGGTTTGAAACCCATCAGGGAGCAAAGGGACATGACTGGAACAGCACCGCTCAAGCATTTAGGATGCAGACAGAAGTGACAATTTTTGCCTGATCTGGCCCCTGAAAGTGCTCTATGGCCATGACCAAATAGAGGTGCACAGCTGCAAAGTGCTTTAAAAGGACCGTATCCTGCAAAAATTGAGGTTTCAGATGAAAACATTTTAAAACAGATCATCTTCAATAACTTCTGCCTGCTCTGCCTCCCAGCCTGTCGCTGTTTTCAGAATGGGAGGGAGGAAAAGGTGTGGAGGGAGTTTGGTCTGGGTTTTTTTCAGCCCATACTGCAAGGTAGGGTGGGTGTATTAGAGCCTTCCCAAGGTAGGGGGTCCAATCCACCCACCCCACCCTCCAGCCCCAGCTGGGGGACCCCTAAAATGATCTCTCTCTGCTCCCTTTCCCCCCCTCCCATTCTAAAAACAGCCCGGGCTGGGAGGGAGGAGGAGCTGTTGCTAAGGAAACCTGGCAACAGACTCGCAGCCAGCAGCTGGATTCCCCTATCCCCTGGACCCAACAGTGAACTTCTGTTTGGTCTGGGGGACTATTGTAATTCAGAACGCTTCCTGCAAAGCATTCTGAGTTACAGTGGGGAGCTGATCTTCTGTTTGCACCCTTAGACTTGGGTATTCAGGGCGCGCTCAACTCCATCCTAGCCAGAGCCTGCTACTCTAGTGGTATTGGTCCCGAGACTGCACCAGGGCCTGTTTGAGACGCAGTGGAGTCCCAGGGCCAGAGCCAAGAATCAAATTGTTGACCCTTATCAGACATTCAGGCACTCATCTTTCAACTTGCCAGTGCAGGGGGAGCCTGGATTATGATCCCTGGCTCCCCATCCACTGGCAAGCAATAATGGCATGATTGGGATCCCAAAATCAGACTTCCTCCCATGAAGATCTGGCAGATACCATCATGCCATTAAATAAATGTGTGCCAGGAGCCTTATGAACTGTTCTGTTACTTTCTGGATCCCAGTGGGACTTGGGCAGGTTGCCATCTGTGCTCCAAATCTCATCTTTCTTATTAAACAATAATGTATAATTCCTGTCTCTAGAAACATAGTCTGAAGTATATGATCAGAGTAGGAACTGATACAGAGATGTCTGCCTGAGTCCACAGGTATCCTGAAGCAATAACCGTAACAATGCGCTATGACTGTTAACTCTGAAGCCTAAAGATGTCAGTATAAATGTCTAAATGTCCAAATGTCTTTTGTGAACAACATATGTAAGGAAGAAGTGTTATATTATAGAAATTTTTATGCCACTGGGGGGTCACTAGTTTTGTTGTAAGTACTTGTTTCTGTGTAAAACATTTTTGCTCTCCCCACTGCCAACTCAGCTTATACTGGTTTCAGGTTGAGTTCAAGTAAGTACCATCCAGGGACTTTGCAGTGCTGTAAAAAATCTCATTCAATTGTGTAATGATACTGGCTTATCAGTACACAATAATAAAACCTAGACACACTTCCACTGACCTATGCCAAAAACAGGGCATTTGGATTTCTTTGTATCCTGCACCAGGTTGTTATGAAATAAGAAAGGAAAAGTACCTATTTTAGTGAACCTCAGTCCTCTACCAATTTTACTGTTAAAAGTCTTTTAAGTGAATTCAGTACATGTGAAAAATACTGGACTAAAAGTACTTGAGATATTGTGTTCACAGAACAGGGACTAAGACAGCAAGTTTGCAGGTAATGCTCCAGCTTAGTCAGGCACATCTGAAGGTAGGAGCAGTGATTCAGTCTCCCTGCTTAGTTAGTCTTTGGTCTCTCTACTGAGGCTGCCAACAAAACTGACACCCATTAGGTAACATGAATGCCTGTCCAGTAGCAAATAAACGGAGACTACTAACTATGCCCTGTGGATCAGCCAGTAACTCTGAGCCACGACTGTCCTGAATCGGATTTGAACCTTCATTTGAGAGGTGGAAGCAAGCATTGTATCCTTTTTTACTCTTGCAGATGTTCCACTCCATTACTTAATAAAAAGTGCGTGTTAAACATAGCACATTTCTATGTAAAGTTGTGCTAAAACCCATGGCTGCACTATTATCTTTCCAGTGCAGTTTGTGTGCCCAGTTCCTCCTTTCAGTAGCGAGGTCTTTGAACTGGACTTAAAAAAGCAGAGGATTTTTTTTTGCCCTGGGACATGCAATCATCACATAAGCATCTTAGGGTTCTGTTCTGATTGAAAAGCTTCACAATCATGGGTGGGGCCTCATGCGAGCAGCAGCCTCGCAATACCAGGTGAACTGTTTGCATCAGAAAGCACTTGTTTACAAAAACGGTTCGAACCTGATCGGGAGTCCTAATACTTTGATCCAATCAGAGGGCGGAATTTTCTGACCCTGGCTTACAGCAGCATCTGCATTGCTCCCCGTCTTATCCAGGCCACTTCCGAGTCTGTCTGTGCAGAAAAAGAAATCGCAGCTCTGTGTTAATCAAGCGTTTCTTTTATTTTGCTCACACTGAAGACAGCACATTTGTGTTTTAGCAGCTAACGTTCCTTCATTTGATTTCTTTTCTTTTTCTCATAGGGGGAGATGGCTCAGTTTTCTTGGGCAGCACTACGTGGTAAATTCAGGTCTCTGCTCACAACAGAACCTAGGGAAGATTTGTGACAGATGGGGCTAAGTCACAAACTTGCAGCCTAAGGCAGAATCTGTAGAACTTTCCAGAGTGTGCCCATATTTACCTGATCAGAGAGAAAAGAAAATCTGCAGAGGAAGCTGAGCCTGGCTGCTTGTCATAGCTGACACAGAGCCATCTGCCACAAACCTGTGGCGGCTTCAGATCTCCAATCCCTGCCACCACCCCAACTCAAATTAAATACAGATTCTTAGAGACGTTATGATGGTTACACATGTCCTCGGCATCACATGCAGGAGACTGTTCAAAAAAAATATGTGGCCTGTTGTATAACCGCACTCATGTATCCCATATGTGGTGCCACATTGAATTTCCGGTTGAATCTGTTTTTATCCTTTGTACTGGATGACATGGTGCCTGAATTCTTTCTTTTTGCCGACATGATGGCAGCCAAACTACAGCTTCAAACGCTCACACTTGGCTGGGTTTCTACCTAGGTTGCCAGGTTATCATTGGAGCCTTATTGTGTCCTCAAAGGGCCACAGGGCCTGAAAGGAGGATCAGAGTGCTACCGGACTAATTGGGCAGCCATCTATGAATTGTTTGTAGGCAAAGGGCTGCTTTAGCACTTTTCTTTTTGCAAATTAATGACTCTCTGGCACAGGGGTTTTTAAGTGAAGGTATTAATAAGGGGTCTGGCAGGTATTCCCATGATTCACAGAGTTACATTTGCATTTAATTAATCTTAAAGAAAGCTGCAAGATAAACAGCTGTAATTCAAACTAGCATGGGAAATATGCTACATGGTGCCATCTATCCGATAAAATGAAAGCTGAGACACTTGTTTTATTTCTCTCAAGGATGGAGAACAAACAGATAACAGTCAAAATACTTCCAATGAAAACCAGTAGTTTTAATGTAACTGCAGTTCATCAAAAATCTTTGCATCCAGCTACAAATACAGTCTTTTACAGATAAATCACTTATGATTCTAACAGTCAAGCTGCTATATTTGTTGATGTAAAATGTTTTGAAGATTTAGATTGTACAATAAATTTTTAATAAAGCGCCCACTGCAATTTTTAATTAGCATATCTCATTCATGTATAAGTGTGTACATCTATCTGTATGTTTATCACTCTGCATATCCTTGTGTCACAGTCAATGAATACAATTGTGTCTTTATCTGATGAATTAGAATCTGTTTTGCAAATGACAATAAAACGCTAAGACAATTCCAAGATTTTCAACTCTCTTCTGGAAAGAAGCAAGAGACAAAAGAAGAATTTCCCGGTAAGTCATTATGAAATAAGTCTTGCTAACACTGCCATATTCTCTTAACAGGTAAGGTTTCCAGTCCCCCTAGTTTGAAGCAACATAGCCTCTCTCCGTACCCTGATCGCTAACTGGTTTTTTTCTTTGTGTGTTTTTCCTCAGTTTCATAGTACCTCCAGTCCCTTCCATTCACTGAGGAACACACTGAGTAGTACGTTTCCTCCTTAGACATTCCCTGCTACCCTGACTACAACACAGAAGCTGTATTTTATCTATTTTGCCATACTGTTAGGAATTATACAGTTTTACAGTATAAGAGAGAGTGTGCACACGCTCCTATCCCATGCATGATTTTAGTCGATCAAAAAAGGTATGTCAGTATTCAGATGATCCATTATAAACATTTCAACTTTTCTTCTGATATTGAAGAAATGTAATTTCGCAATAATCATCATGCGTGTATATCTGTTTCTCTCAATTGTTTAGCACCAAAACCTACTGCAAAATTCAGATCTAAGCTGACTGCTAGCAATTTAATGCAACAGTTAAAGCTGTCATTTCATGATACTCACTCTAGGTGTTGCAGCACATAAGTAACAGTACTAAGGCTGCTTACAAACGTTAAAATTGTTTTAAAAATAATGCTCTCTATCAGAAGAAGCAGCGCATTAGTTCAGCCTGGCTCCACAGTGTCTCTATAAATTGGGCTGTATGAATTGGGCTTTTTGGCACTTTTATCTAAAGCTGATTCAGTTAGTTATTACATAAATGCACCAAAAAAGCCCCACAAAAGCACCCAATATATACAAACATTGGGTGAGCTGGGTCCAACTAACATATTGCCTCTTCTGGGTATGTGCTGGGCTCAGCATGGGAGCATGCCGAGTTTAAAGTGCCGTTTTGTTTTGTTTTTTAACATCTGTAAGAAGCCTATTACTTGGCGCACTTGTATAGCATTTCTTATCTGCGTATTTCAAAAAGCTCTGCAAATATTAAATGTCACAACACCCCTGGAAGGTCAAGTGCCCTGTTTTATGGAGGGGAAGCTGAAGCATAGTTGGGTTGAAGTAAATTGTTCAAAGTATCACAGTGAGTCAAAGTCCAAAAGGGGGAAAGGGACATGGGAGTCTTTATTTCCTGTTATTTTGTTCCAGCCAATAAAAAATACACCTCTCACACATTATTTTAAGTCTCTTGCTGTACTAAGAAACTGGCCTTGTGAGTCAAGAACAAGGTTCCTGATATAAACATGCCAATGAAAAAGGCTCCCATTGCCTTTGAAACAAACCCGAAGATAGGTCTTAACTCTGAATTGGTTTGAGCGGGTTGAGTTTCTAGAGCTTTGTGGTACTTGCCTCCCCCACATCTATGATGCTTTTGAACATGAATTATAGGGTTGGGGGTGGAGGCGGAGGCGGGGCTATAAATGTTTCTTTAATAAATTAATTGATTTTTTTGTTCAAAACCTACTGCAAAATTCAGATCTAAGCTGACTGCTAGCAATTTAATGCAACAGTTAAAGCTGTCATTTCATGATACTCACTCTAGGTGTTGCAGCACATAAGTAACAGTACTAAGGCTGCTTACAAACGTTAAAATTGTTTTAAAAATAATGCTCTCTATCAGAAGAAGCAGCGCATTAGTTCAGCCTGGCTCCACAGTGTCTCTATAAATTGGGCTGTATGAATTGGGCTTTTTGGCACTTTTATCTAAAGCTGATTCAGTTAGTTATTACATAAATGCACCAAAAAAGCCCCACAAAAGCACCCAATATATACAAACATTGGGTGAGCTGGGTCCAACTAACATATTGCCTCTTCTGGGTATGTGCTGGGCTCAGCATGGGAGCATGCCGAGTTTAAAGTGCCGTTTTGTTTTGTTTTTTAACATCTGTAAGAAGCCTATTACTTGGCGCACTTGTATAGCATTTCTTATCTGCGTATTTCAAAAAGCTCTGCAAATATTAAATGTCACAACACCCCTGGAAGGTCAAGTGCCCTGTTTTATGGAGGGGAAGCTGAAGCATAGTTGGGTTGAAGTAAATTGTTCAAAGTATCACAGTGAGTCAAAGTCCAAAAGGGGGAAAGGGACATGGGAGTCTTTATTTCCTGTTATTTTGTTCCAGCCAATAAAAAATACACCTCTCACACATTATTTTAAGTCTCTTGCTGTACTAAGAAACTGGCCTTGTGAGTCAAGAACAAGGTTCCTGATATAAACATGCCAATGAAAAAGGCTCCCATTGCCTTTGAAACAAACCCGAAGATAGGTCTTAACTCTGAATTGGTTTGAGCGGGTTGAGTTTCTAGAGCTTTGTGGTACTTGCCTCCCCCACATCTATGATGCTTTTGAACATGAATTATAGGGTTGGGGGTGGAGGCGGAGGCGGGGCTATAAATGTTTCTTTAATAAATTAATTGATTTTTTTGTTCCTGAGCAGGAGCCATTGAAGTCTCAGAGGGATAGAAGATTATGTGACTGTTCAGATAGTTGCATGACCCTCATGTTGGTAGAATATGAGCCACTACTAGGTTCTTTTCTAAACTAGGACAAGTAGTCGAATTTAAGCTGGGCTTTACTATTCAGGCCAACTTAATCTCAACCTTGTTTCCAAATCTAATAAAGTCTTAGTTGACATTTCTCCTAATTTCCTTCCAGCCACTAAATTTTTCTATTCAAACAAAATGGAATTCCCTGCTATTTTTCAAAGTTATCTGAATTCACAATTTGAAATGTTGACTTAGGGACAGAATGCACATACAAAGCTTACATACCAGCAGGTCATTAGAGTATGTTTAGTTTGTAGATATATGCTCATGTTTGTGTATTCTACCAATGTGGTTTAATTTTGGAAGGGATCTGTTCTGGGCCCAATACTGTTTGTTGGATAGGATTAGGATTCTTAATGACCTTGCTAAACTAGAGAAATGGTCCAAAATTAATCAAATGAAGTTCAATAAGTGCAAAGGGCTGCATGTAGAATGCACAGATACAAAGAAAGACTGGCTAGGCATTATATGTACTGCAGAAAAAAAGCTGAGGATTATAGTGGACTGTAACCTGAATATGAGCCAACATCATTCCCTCATTCCAAAATGAGCTAATAGCATGTTGGGCTGTACTAACAGGAGATTGGTTGCAAATCAAGGCAAGTGTTTCTTCTGTTGTTTGGCACTGGCCAGGCTTCACCGAGAATACTGCATCCAATCTGGGGCACTGCATTTCAAGAAAGATGTGGACAAATTAGCGTCCAATGGTGAGCAACAAAAATGAGTAGTGATCTAAAAATGTGACTTAAGAGAAAAGGTTAGAAAAAATAAGATTATTTCCTCTGAAGAAGAGATGACTGAGCAAGGATTTGGTAACAGTCTTCAAATACCTGAGGGCTGGTTATATGGAGGATGGTGACAGGCCATTCTCTGTGACTGTAAGGGAAGCAAAGGTCTTAAATTGCAACAAATAAAATTGAAGTAGAATATTAGGATGAACTTTCTAACCATGTAGGTGGTTAAACATTGGACTGGGCTACATAGAGCGGCTGTGGAATCTCCATCCTTCTTAGCTTTTAATAGCAGATTAAACAAAAATGTGTCTGAAATGGTTTAAATGGAGATGATCCTCCAGAAAAGCTGGACTAGATAACCTTCTGAGGTTACTTCTAAATTTACTTTTCTGTAATTCTATAACTAGGTTTCATGGGACACCTTGTGGAGTGTTCCTGGGAAATGGCCTGTATAATTAACCTGTCTCCTAGACAGAAGTTCTAGGCTGTGCTTCATCTCCCCAGCTTGGAGGCAGGGTGTGACATTCGTGCATAGGACTTTTAGAGCCTGCAGTTTGAGCAATGCTTTGGAGTGGGGGTGGGAGGGAAAGCCCAAAAATGTTTTTCCTTGTAATTTTGCAAGATCAAACATGAGCCAGCCGCTCTGCATCAGTTCTTTTAAAGCTTTTACTTAAATGCTTTAAAGACAAATTTGATTCTAAGTTCTACAGCTCTTATTCATGGGAATAAACCATTGAATTCAAGCTCAGCAGAATCAGCAGCTGGATTTCTCTTATACTTACTTTTATCTGCAGTGCAATACAAGCTGCAAGATCTTTGGTGCACATTTAAATTATTAGTCCTGCCATAGCTTTCTTAATCTTTGCTGAAACACTCTTTTTGTTTAGTGTTACTACAGTGGCTCAAAACAGATAGTCCTCTGCCTTTCACCTAGAATAATATCACAAGGCTTCTGATCCTGCCATCCTCACATCTCCAGTCATTTAATGGTTTGAGTGCACAGGGAACACAGGTTTGTTCCATACGGAATTGTTCGTGCTTTCTCTTGTAGTAGAAGAGAACAACCTTGCTGACACCAGGGAAATTTTTGCAAAATCTTTCCACCACTGCTATCACTTGAGATCCATGGTGTTAGGAGCACTGAGTGCTCTAGCTTAGGCAGACTCCTATCAGCGTTTTAAGCACTGTATCCTGCATCTTAGCTCATAGCCATTCTAAACGAGGATGATAGATTTTTCCAGTTGGTTTAGCATCTAGAAAGATAGCAGTCAGGTAAAAAGCGCGCACAAAATTCTGCTTCTTGGCTACACAAATATACATCTTCAGTGGTTTTCTCAAAATTTAAATTGGAGGTACTGAGGACAGAATTTACCCCCTGTATGCATATTTTAATGGCTCTAGTTTACTTCCCATAGAACATTACAAGTGGAAGAGATTTAAAAATTAAATTCACCTTTTTTTTGCCATTCAGTCTGTTTACTGTTTTCCATTCCATTGGGACAGTTGAAACAAATTAGTCTGTCTCATTTTTGTTCAGTCACTTTGGTTTGGTTTTTAATGCTAGCCCAGGACTTCCAGCATTTGGGTGGAAAAGACCAGAGGGCATTTTCAAATCCAAACAAATTGTTTTCATGGAAATAATTTCCTAGAGATTTTTTTAAAAAAACATTTCCATGGATCTTGGTTTCTGTAAGCCCCCTTATTCCCTCTTTGAAACCCCAGATTTTGAACAGTGTTCCTTTAAAGTACAGACTCCAATTAAAAAAAAAAAAAAAAAACAAGAAAAAAACCAAGGAGAATGCTGCTCTGTAATAAGCTATGCTTATTTCCCGAAAATATTTTTAAATGCTTCAACGTAATAAGCTTAAGCTTCATCTTAACATGAAAATTTGCCTCTGAATTATGAACCCTTACAAATAAGGGTTTATAATAGAAGCACTCTCGGACCCTTAATTATAGGGTAATAAATAGCAGTGCTATATTATCTTCTGATATTTCCTTACATGCGTAGTGAATGTACACAGCTGTTGTTGGAAACTGATAATCAAGTACTATATAGCTATATTACAACTTATACTTACAACACACCCTTCATGTAAGCAGCATCATAGAGCACTTAACAGTGAGAAGCAAAGAAAGCTGCTTCTAAGCAGAAGCATAACTGAACAAATGAGCTTTGAATTTTAATAGAAGAATCCCAGTCAAACCAGAATTCCTCCTCTTGGCAGGAGCAGGCAAAGAGCATGCCAAATGCAAAATCTTTGCTCCAACATCATGGAGGCAGGACTTAAAAAGCCAGCATAACTTAACGATCCATCAGGAATACACGGAGCAGGAACATCGCAAGTGAAGGAGGCATAAAAGTTACACAAAGCCTTTATAATAGAGGCGGGGGGGGAGGGTTAACAGGATATGTTAACCCCTGGAAGAGCCCTTTCTGCTGCGGGTGAGCCGGGCAGGCTGGGAGGCGACAGGGGCCAAAAGGATGTAAGCGGGGGGTAGAGACGGAAACCGAGGTTAAACAACCGCCCCGGGGCTGGTGTCTGCCCCGAGGGACGCGGCTGCCCCGGGGGAGGCGTCGCGCAGCCTCCGTCCTAGCCGGGCGAGGGCGATGCACGCGTGCCCGGTCCTCCCCCACAGCCGCCCTCCTCCTGCTCACTACAAACTTCTCGTCCCCGGGACTGCCCAGCCCAGCCCAGCCCAGCCCCCGCCGCTGCCAGCGCGGGAGTGCACTGCGTGGGGCGCCGTCCTCCCGGACCGGCGCCCGGCAGAGCCCCCAGGGGCTACACTTACCTTGACCTTTCCTAACATCCAACGTAACCTTCCCTGGCTGCAGCCTGAGAGCACAGGACTCCAGGGGCCCCACTTCCAGGTAACACGTAGCTTGTGTAAATTCAGGCCCCTTTCCCGCTTAGCCTGGGCACCCACAACCATCAGATGCTTGTGAAATCCTTGGCCCATTCGGACAACATGAAGCAAAAGACGGCGAGTGAAACACTATCCTAACAGTCAGACAAATGTAGTGAGGTAATCATCAGCTGTCGATTATATTTTAAAAACTGCCCATGATATTTTCGCGGGTTTAGAGCGAACATTGAAATCCAATAACCCCTATTAAAAATAAAAGATAAGGCTACCAAATACTAAATATTCTAACTGTGGAGGGGTGACCTGCGAGGTCCCCACGTGCCAGATCTGGCACCCGCTGGCCACGGCCTGTGGGGAGGGGGAGCACGTCCATGGACCCGACGCAGCCCGTGGGGCTGGCCCTGCACTCTTCCTGCGGTCCCACACCACTCGCCTGGCCCCTGGAGAAAAACCAGGGTAGAGTAATGGCAGGGGCGGGGGTGGGATATATTGTTCTCTGGTAAACACATATGCAGTGAAAGAAAAATGTTTAATATCTTGTCCACCATTTGTAAATATGTCAAAAACAGAACAAACGACCAAAGCAGCAACAAGCAGCCCCCCTAGGGATCACTTCTTCCACATTTCTTAGTTGAGCAGCGTGAGGAAGTTTAGGTACAGGAGTGAGTTGTTTTCCTTTCTCCCATCCCGTGGGGATGCTGGTCCTGGTTGGAAGAGTGGCAAAAGGCTCAGAGCAGCGACAGGACACTCTGGGTGAAATCGTGGCCCCGCCACTTTCCATAGGAGCTTTGCCTTTGACTTTGAGGTGGTGAGACTTTTTATTCTGTATGTTTCAAGGCTAAGAGCTCACTCCTTTCCCTTAAGCCCAAGGGTGGCCAACCTGCAGCATGAGCAGCCTCTGCATGGCATATGGGGAGGGGACCTGCAGTACAGCAGCAGATACAGCAGGAAGCAGAAAGTAGAGCAGATGACAGGGCGCACACAGTAGGAAGCAGAAAGCAGAGCAGCAGGTCAGGGAGAGGAAAGGGATCAGAGTGGCACTTGTGGAGGACATAGGGTTCATCTGTAGCATGGCTGCCAAAAAGATTGCCCTCCCCTCCCACTCCCATGGCTTAGCCCAATGCCGTACCATGCCCATTTCCACAGGAATCTAGCAATATGTGGGTTTCCATCATGAAAAAGTGTTGATCTCTGTGTTAAAAAAACAGAATCAGAGATCAAATTGAAAGGAAGAAGAGGGATACTTGCAAAGGGCTTAACCTTTCAAGCTTTGAAGGCAAAACTAGGAAATACATTGAAAAGGAATGTCTGTAAACAATGCTAATTAGCATTTTCAAAATCATAACAGTGATTAAAATCTCTGAGTCATTATTTATTCATCACAAAACCTCTTTGCAGACCTGGGAATACTGATTAAAAACTAAGTGCCTTTCTAAATTTTGTACAGTAAGTCGGAAAGATGCATAAGAAGGGTTAAAATGGAAACGAGAAAGGAAACTAAACAAGCAGAATTTTTCTTTTAAGAACTGATACTTTCTTTTCCCCTTCCTGGCAGGGATATTCTTATCCCCCAAATTTTGGTATTATGAAAATGTTTCTCATACTAAGTACAAGTGTTAGACTGAATCCAGTTGGTACTAAAATTGCAAACACTCATACTCCTAGGAAAGCCAACAGAGAGGAACTTCTTTTAACTCCATAATAGCAGGTTACATAGAAAACGAACACTGATGGTCAACTAGCCAATTATGGTATAAATATCCGTTGTTTACAGCGAGGTGTTAAATGAGCCTTTAGAGTACAAAGGATCAGACTGTCTAAGCTACAATTTGTGCTTCATCCCATTATGTCTCCCCTAAAAAGGCCTGTGCCTTGTAGGTAATGTGCACACAGAACATACTTCTCTCTGTTGATTTTAGTTTGCTTTATTTCAGTGCACACTCTTGTTTACTTTTTAAAATTTAAATAAATGTCAGCATTGTATAATTTCTATGTTAACAAAGCAGTGAGCAAAATCCCTTGTATGTTTATAAAATATTATTGTTTAATTCACATAGTTTAGGAATTCCAAATGTTGAGAATAGGAAGGAGGCCAAATACCATCTGTTTATAACTATGATGCATCATCATATGTGTACTTTAAAAAAAAAGGGAGTTTGGTCAATCATGCCACTATTTTATCTGTTCAGAATATGGTGAAGATGTAAAATCAACGTCTGTCATTTGCAAGAATCTTTCAAGTGGTTTAAACCTGAGTAGGAGCATTGGGGAAGTTACTCACTTCCTAACTATTTCTACCAAATTAACAGAATGAACGATCAATCCCCCCAACCAGTGCAAATGCTAATTGTGTAACTTTCACCTAGCCTTAATATTGTATAAATTTGCCTCAATCCACTTTCCAGATTCTGAGAGAGATCCTGGGAGAGATCTTAGGAAGTGATTTTGGATGCCTTATTTCTGTGTTTATCCAGGTTCATGGATTTAAAGATTTGTATTCATACATTTTCAGACCAGAAGAGATCACCAGGATCATCTAATCTGACCTCTGCCAAAAGAAAGCACGTGGAAACCTCACTCAGTAATGTTTACCCTTACCTTTCCTAATATCTAACTTAAACTTCCCTTGCTGCAACTGGAGACCATATGACTTGAAGGGCCCAATTTCCAGGTAACACTTAGCTCATATAATAAGTCAGGCCCCTTTCATGTCTTAGATTGGGCACCCAAAACCACTAGATGCTTTTGAAATTCTTGGCCCATTTGTACAACATGAAGTAAAAGACTGTTAGTGAAACACTCTCTCCTAACGGTAAGACAAGTGTAGTAGGGTAATAATCAGCTATCAATTATATTTTTAAAACTGACTGTGATATTTTAGTGGGTTTAGAGTGAAAATTGAAGTCCAATAATCCCTATTAAAAATAAAAGATAAACCTACCAAATACCATGCCACTGAATTTTATGTGGTTTACATTCTAAATAGAAGGTAGCCTGTCTCCTTAACAAAAGAGAGTATCCCTGAGTTAAGTAGATAAGAAGATTTTTTGTTCCAAACCCAAGTTAATTAGTTAGCACGTCAAGCCTTATAGATGTCTTTCTACCTTTAAGAGCTGGAGAATCCCTAGTAAATGTACTTAAACTTCCTAGTGAGGGCCAGTGAGATGAATGCAGAGATTAACATTAGTATTACTGTGCTTTCTCAGTGCATCACAGCTGCAGTTCATCCTACTATTGATAATGATGCTTGGAGTTATTGAGGTAGTTTCTCGGTCTCACATATGGGGTCTTTTCCCTAGGGATGAGGAATAATAGCTGCATTCAGGTGGTGTGGGGAGGGTAAGAAGATATTTTCAGTTGTGTCTTTGCCTGGTGCATGAAGACTATCAATTGTGTTGATTTATTAAATGGAAAGGTAGATTCAGAAGCAAGACAACACCCCTATTGGGTCTGAGCTAGGGGTTGTTATACTGTGTTAGCAAAGGGTCAGATGTGCAGGTGGGAAAAAAAAATACCGTAGGTTTGTTGGTTTTCTCTCTAAGCAGAGTATAGCATCCAAGATTGTGTGGCCAAATTCACAGTATTTTTTTGTACTTCCCTAATCCAGGATGCCTGCATACTGAAATTCCTGTAACTCTTGTTTTTTGAACTTCTTAGTTTCTACTGTTACATTTAAATTACAGCATCTTGAATTATTTAGCTACACCCAGTTGAGAAAGTTAAGGCATCTTTTGCTACACTGCACAGGACTGAGCTGGTGTTTTTTTAAATTGTTTCGGTCTCTGCTCAAAAATTTCATCTTTATTGTTGTGTCTCCTCCAAAATGGATCACTTAATCTCCCATTTACTCCCTACATAAAACGAATCTTTCTACTAACTACAAAAAGGAAATGCACTGTGTATCTTTCCTTAGTTAAAAAACCATTGCAAAACAGTATTTACTGGCATAGGTTATTTGGTATATACAAAGTATGCTGGCATGTATAAATCCAACATATGTGGAAAGTTTAGGCACTTTCAGACCTGAAAGTTTCAGCAATTTATAAATTTGAAATGTATCCATTCCCAGCACAGAAAAGGCTTATATCCTGTTCCATATCAGATACGCAGGCATGCGTTGCTCCATATTACTCTAGTTTGCATGACTACATACTATTTGGTCTCCCAAAGTAAGACACCAGTCAGAAGTGCAAATTGCCCAGTTACCATGTACATACTTATCTAGTACAAACTGGAATAGTTTTCCAGTTACACACACGATGTGCTAGGCACTGTACAAAGGTATATAATAGCATAACTTTTCATCACCCTTTACTAAGGTTAAGTCAGACCTGGCCTTTGTCTTTTGAGAGAATATACTTTGCTCTTGACAACGGTAGAAGTAACAGACAAAGGAAAGGAGCTGGCGAAAAGCCAAATGAGATCATCTTAAAGTTGTGAGATGATATGATAAGGCAAATAGTGGAGTGATGGAGTTTTGTTTTGGGAGGAAGATGGACAATACAGGCTTGTCTGTGTTCTTAATATAGTGGCAGGATAGCCATGGGAAGATACAGGTGGTAGCCTGGACAGAAAGAAAGTTACTGATGTCAAATGCCAATGCACTGTCAATCTGTCCTGCTGCCAGTAACCCTGAAAAAACCTTCCCTCAGATTGAATCACAGAGGTACTAGCAAGCTGGACAACAATCTAGACAGGGCAGAATCCCAAATGTTAATTTAGAGAGGGGTAATTCCTGGGTGGCCCAGGAGAGGCCATCTCTGCTGATTTATCCCTGAGTAAGTCTCTGCAGACATGGAGTCTTGTCAGGCTGTGAAGCCCCAATGGGCTTCATGTTTCAAATATGCCAGGCCACTGGATTAAGGTTTTAGACCAAACACATATGCATTATAGCTTGGAAAGATCCTTTCGCTCGTTCTATTTGATAACGTGCTAATGGCTGCATTAGCTTATGTCAGACAAAGTTAGTGAGAATCAAAGATGTGTTCCCCAGTGAGTCAAAATAAGAACATAGCCCCAGATGCAGCATACTCACTTCTGCTGACAACCGGCCTGAACCTGTGAGGGACTCAGCACCTTGTTCTCTCGCTGGCTTAACTGGGAATGAAAGCTGAGGGAAGCCAAATCTCTCTGGCTTGTGGACATTAACTTTTATTCATACCGTAATATGGACTTTAAATGAAAGCTGGAATATTAATAATCTTACTCTGCCAGATTTGAGGGCAGCTGACCTGCAGAGGCCCAGGCTGGTTTAAGAATCTACATCTGAGAAAGCACCCAAGGTTGTAGTGTCAAAGCGAGCCTCTTCCCCCAGGAGCTGTGGCACATCACCTTGAAGGGCTGCAGCAAAAATGATGGCAGCAGAGAATTCATTTCTATTGTTCATGTCTCCAGTTTTATAAAGGTTCAGGGTTAATAAACCAAGCTCCTTTCTGAGAGGGAGTTGGCTAGAAAAATCCTCCAAGTGGGAATTGTAGAAAATGTAAAGACTTTGACAAAAATATCTTCCAATTTGTTTGCATCTAAGAGAAAACAAAGGAAGCTGGAATTTCATGTCTCTATTCTGGGGTACACATATATTTTTTTCCATTAAGCTTTCAGGTTTCAATACTGTCATATGAAAATCCTAAGATCAGCAAAGCTTTTTATGTTGAAGTATTTAGCTAACAGAAGACACTGTATCAAACTCCAAAGATTTATATACAGATTACTTCCCACATTTCACATAGTGCAATTCTTTGGAAAAAATTGTATAGCCGTTGTGTGTTGATGCTATTAATAGATATGTTTAGTGCGGAAGCATGCGATACGTTGAACAGGCTTGGCAGAAACCACATATAGTGTGATCATATTGTAATACTGTTTGATGCAATAGTATGTTTGATCAGTTACAAGTGACGAGTATCATAGCACATCAAACAATATGATACAATCTCATTGTATGGAATTATGGCTGCTGTCAATCAGCATATGGCCTGCTCCTTCAAAAGCTATCTTTGGAGAACGGGAAAAAATGATAGCTACGCATGCATTAATAAATAAGCTGTTGCATAAATTCCATACAGACCTGTTGAGATTTTTGCTATTCTTTTATAGTCCGTTTTTTTTCTTTTTAAACACTAAAATGGGCAAGAGTTCACATGGTTGATGTCATTCTTAAGGAAGGGTTCTGCATTCTTTTGAATAGTGTTTGTGAAACTTCTGACAAACATGTATTACTTTAAGCTGTGAATTTTATTTTTATGAGTAGTATTCTCAGTACAAATCTACTCCACTTGTTTTTGCTGTGGCTTCAGAGCATCTCTTCAGCTCTTGTTCTCAGGGGGAGAAGAGGCGGGCTATTAAAATGCATGTTTTGTCTTAGAGCCTGACACACCTTATTTGATAACTGCTCACTTTGATTTGGGGAGGGCACTCTGAGCTTGAAGTCTCTTCTTTATGACTGATGTATTCATGTTGCTGGGGGGGTTTACCTCTTTTAGATGAAAGATATGCATGTAGCATGTAGGTGTGGTTTCACCTAGTACACATTTTACTACCAGTATCATACAGTATGGCATGCTGTGTATACCCTGACTTTTCACTCGGTCAGAGGAAGATGGAAACATAGTGCATGAATGATTACTTTTAAATTAAGATATTTTCCTGCAGCACAGAAATACTGGGCTAAGTTTTGTCCTCCATTATGCTGGCACAGCTGTACTGAGTTCAGTAGTTTTGGTGAGGTGTTTGGGGCAAGGATTTTGTTTGTTATATTGTGTGAGTCTAGGCTTGTAACAAGCAAAAGCTGGCTGGTCAGACCAGCAAGGCATCACAGCAGCCTTTCAGACAATGGAGGTGTCACAGGGAAAAGGTCATTTTCAGCTTTTAGTTTCTGGTTAAGATTGCCACGGACTGGAGCTTCTTCCATCTCTGGATATTAAGCAGGATGGCTAATACTTGACTATAGCCTGACGTGTGCAGCTGTTCTGTGCACAGTATGTAATGGGTTAGCAACATTAGATGGTGTTGAAAGAGTAAAAGTGGGTCTCATTCCTCTTAACATGAAGTTAGCAGGATGGGAAATTTCAGAGAGAAAGTGTAGATGTTACTATGAGTAGTTCTGGATACTTAAAGAGAGGACATGTTGTCCTCTGTTCAAAACTCAGCTATATCCCATAATGATGCTAGATGGTGATGTGAGGAAGGACAGTCTTAGGGTTAGTACAAGGCACTAGCTCTAAGGATATCTGGGTTTAAAAGAATGTGTCCAGAGTTATAGTTGACTCCCACCCTGTGGGTTTTGGCTCGACTTCTCAAATCACACTCACTTCTGATCTTCCTGAAAACCAAATGAGAAACTTGATGATTAAATGCTCATAACTTAGATTAGCACTAAGCCAGTTTTCTTTAAACCTGGTGTGTACTTAACTGGATCAACCTGAATTCTGAGGCAGCTTCAGAATGAAACTAATACCGTAATAATTTGCTCACCTGGTGTTCCTCACCTGAGAATTTCAAAGTGCTTTTCAAATAGTCTCAAATATGCCTCACAACTGGAATGAAGTGGACAAGTACCACTATTCACATTTTACAAACACCAGTCTCTTGACTCCCAGGGTTGGGCTTTTTCCAACTGGCCATTCTGCCACCACTTAAATTCCCAATTTTGTCGTTTTTTGAACTGTGAGATATCTGGCTCCTTGAGGCAAGTATTGTTGACTAAGAGCTAAAGAACATTACAGCTCCTGATGTTCTACGTCTTTTGCATTTAAAATAATTAAAAATAACAAGTAAAGAAAATTAAAATAAAATGAACTCATTATACGCGTACCTTGCTACATAACTGACTTTCTTCAAACTGGGCTTGTTTCTTAGGTCTCATTGGGCATGTCTACACGTGTATTAATGTGCCATACTTACAGTGCATTATTAAGTTAAGGTAGCACCTGTTATTACAGGTACTAAATGTACCATAATTGTTGCTACTGCACAGTAGTACCGGCTCATGTCTTTTACATGACACTAATGCACAGTGACTAATTCTGCACGCTAACATTAGCGTGTTAGCACAGGTTTTGCCGTGATCTGCTAATGTGCAGCAGAATTAGCCTACTGTGTTTTTAGCATCTCATGTATGTAGACGTGCCCTTTGAGATTTTGAAATCAATCAAAATTTAATGCTTGAGCATTAATTGGCAGCCATATCACCTCAAGCTATCAACAAAGTGTGTTTGATATGGAAAATATTTGGGAGACTCCATCAAGTATCGTGCCATGGTTCTGGTTTGCTGTTGATTCATAGGAAATGGTTTGTGTTATCCTTTTTTATGACTTCTTGCACAAAACCCATGGGGTTTTCTTGAATTAATTCCTGTTTTAGAAAAACATCCAGTCTTTATATAAAAATTGTTGGTGACACAGAATCCACCACAAACCATTGGTATTGAGAAGCACAGAGCTTTGGGAGAAACTCTCTCTCCAAATGAGAATCCAGGACTGAAGATTGCTTCCTTTGATTACTAGAGATTGCCTGTTTCTTTTTGCTAGAGTAATGGTGTTTGTCCCAGGGTCGTGACTAAATTCCAGTTAGGGTAATTAGCTTGCCATCTCATTTGAGTATGGTATTCTTCACTGCCTGTCAGACAATGTTGTATAGGGTTGCTGTTAAAAGTGGCAGTACTTCAGGAGAGGCCAGAGTGATTCTTGTATATATAGATAGTAAAAATATTGGGGCCCTTTGGGATGAAAGGTGCCATATGTGAGAATTTTTTTCTTGTTTATTAACCTCAAGCCAATTGTTCTTCATTCTAAAAATAATACTTGACTATACCCTGACTTGTGCAGCTGTTGTGTGCACAGTATGTAATGGGTTAGCAACATTAGATGGTGTTGAGAGAGTAAAAGTGGGTCTCATTCCTCTTAATAACATGAAGTTAGCATGCTGAGGGTCAGCTTTCTTTAATTTTAGCACCAGATTTTTTTTATTTTATTTTTTTTACTAAAAAAGGAGGAAAACATCTCTAAGCATTTAAATCCATTTTTGTGGGCATACAGCCTAACTTTTAGGATGAACCAACCTCTCTGGTCTATAAACCAGTGCTTTGACAGCAGCATCAGTTATAAATCCTGTGTATTAGACACCATTTCATGAATGGCAGAGCACCACTTCTAGGATATGCATTTACATTGTTCCACACCGTAATATCTGTCTGCATCACAAGTGCTGAAGGATTCACTCCCAACAACCTCCCTACAC
>NW_005841987.1:1722309-1739794 GCF_000455745.1 Alligator sinensis
GAAGCATTATTGACAGCACGACTTCTGGATCAAAGGGAGAGCAGGTTTCAGACTCTAAACCTAAGGGTTCATCACCATGCCACAATGCAGCACTGTGCAGAAACACCTATTGTACCTACACATAAACGTGCCTGAACCACTTCTCATTTGAGAGTTAATCAGCATAGAACAGCTAAGGCGTGTCTTTAGCACTATCCTACCTTTTTTCTTTGCAGAAAAACACTGAAGGGTTTGTGGAGTGCTCTGAATTCAGTCGAGATCACTTCAGGCCCAGTGCCACACTTTAACCCCACACAATCCTGCACAGAAGTCACATGACCAAGTCTTATTGTGACCTCTGCTTGCATAAACCGAGTACAAATCTGAAATGCTTGTGCCAGTGGCATCCAACATCAGGCTTTTCAAATGTATAACCAAAGGATGCATCTCTTCCTGTGGTATGAGAGAACCCAAGGAGTTAAAAGTGTAAAAGCTGCTCAGAAAGAGGTCAGTTAACAAACAATATCTAAATCCCAGTCCCAGATTTTCTTTTTTAAACATACTGTACAACTAACACTTTGACACTTTGGCAATATGATGGAAAAAGCTGTGCCAGCTGACTGATGAGCACCCATCGTTTTTAATTAATTGGGTTGAAAAATGTCTTGTGTCAGTTAGAATTTAGGAGTTCATTCAGCTGTGTTTTTCAGGATATGTATAGATAGATACATTTAACTGTATATTTGAAAACCCAGCCTGAAGCTTGGAAAGTGAGGACAATATGTATATAATTAAAATTATACATACACATTGGATAGCTAGTTAAGGATGAACTTATATACTCTTTTCTGGTAAATTCATAAGTACATTGGGTATATATGTTTATTCACACGTGCTTATACATACACGAGTGTGTGTGTGTGTGTGTGTGTGTGTGTGTGTGTGTGTGCGCACATGCATAAATGTATATATATGCTTATATATAATATTGCCATTTTAGTATATTTTGTAGTCTTCCACAGAGTAACATATCTGAATATCTCTGTAAATTAAATGAATTTATCTCTCTGTCCTCCTTTAATAGAATCAGTTTTGATATACTCTTTTTTCTGTGCTGTTACAGGCTTCAGTCTAAGGATTCTTTGTGCTAACTTTTTAAAGTTACATTACAAAGAGGTTTTAAGATTTCCCAACAGGCTTTTATTTAACCAGGGCTTTTGATCTCAAACCTGCTGGGACCTAGTGAAATCCTTACCAATTCTCCAGTAACTCCTCACTATTGGAATTTGAAAAGACCCACCTGAAGGATTTAACTCGCTGTATGGCTTCAGCCATCCTTTAGATCATTCTATTCATGCAGACAGTGAGGGGGTCTAGGGCACCCTTTGTGATCCTCTAAGTAGCCTAAGGTGCCCTTTGCATAAGTTGTACTCCCGAGGAAATAAAAATCAGGAGGACACAAACCTATATACCTTATTTCCTGCTATCTTTACTTAAAGGAGGAGCACAGGGGGTCTGCTTAACATCCTTTGCTACCTAAATACCTTTTGGACATGGGAACTCAATAAAAGAACTTTCATTGCATCTATTACCCTACTGTGGTGCATAGCAAATTAGATTTAAAAGGGTACTTTTCCCCTTACAGCTATTTCTATCATTTTCTTTAAAATTTCAATTTAGTGTCTAGTGACAGAATGTTCCATAATGTACATTAGAACTATATAACACCAATTATGCTAACTGTGAACATTATTTCAAAAGAATTAGAGTTATATTAAGTTATAGACAAACCATTGGGAAAAAAAGGTCAGGTTAGAAGTAGAAGAAAAGAAGCTATGTGATAATGTTTAAAGCAGTGACATGAAGTGAATGCTCTTTTTTAATTCCTACATTTTGCATACTACACACTGAGGAAATATCTCTACTTATTTGGGCTTCATTATCTAGTAAGGAGCATTCATGTCACCTTATTCTATAAAGTTATAAGTCTTTTTATAAGGTCCATTGTTGACTCTAACTGTTGTGCAGAAACATTATTTTCTGTAATTTGGAGAAGCAACCTAACAAATACAAAATTGGTGCTTCTTTTGGTTTATCTCTATCTATGTATGAATATGATCTAAACAAAAGATCAGTTAGCAGAACTTCCATGAAAGATAACAATAACTGACAGCTATATTGTTCTTCTGTTAGGGTTATCCATTCTTTCATAGTTACTGTAATGTACACAATATGCTTGTTACCTGTATTTTGTGTTTATTTTCCAAAGGGTTATAGGCACTCCCCAATTTAGATCTTTTTCTTTTATGTTTCAACTTGATGTTAGAGATAGAAACTCTTCAAATGATGTTGTAAACAGACCTAAACTACTTTCACTTTCATCTATTCCTCTTCTTTTTTTTCTGGGTTTCAGATTATTATCCATCCAACCCCCCTGTGCTTGTATAGATTTGATCCTGGATACATATATTTTCGGTAGAAGAATAAAATGTCTTTTCTCTGTTTTTTTTTTCCCTTTTTTTTTTTAAGGGACAAGCTTTTTTTATTTCCTGGCACTAGTTTAAGATATTTGCTAGAAGTATGGCCATCCCAGTGTATCAAGAGTTCTAGCAAATCAGGATTTGTTTGAGGTCCAGCAGGAAAAAACCTCTCTAAATTTTAGATATTTTTAAAACGTCATTGCTCCAGTCAGCTAAAACCAGCACCCACTTGAAACCAGAAATCAGCCATGGCTTGGCTGAAATATGGTCTAGGTCAGTGATTCTCAGCTGGGGTTAGGGTGGCCACTGATACGTTCCCAGAATACAGGACATCTCCTTGGTGAGTGGTGGTGGCGGGGGTGGAAATCACCAGTCCCTCAGTCAACCAATGATGAGGGGTAGGTCTGCCATCTCTTTGGCCAATCAACAATGAGGGGTGGGGCCACTGGGTCCCCTGGCCAAACAGTAAGAGGTGGGGCCACCACAAAAAGGCCACTTGCCTCCCACTCTGGCTAGCTCAGAACCTTGCTCCTCCTGGCTATGCACCACCCTACCTCTAGGCACAGCCAATAGAATCACGAGGGCAAATGATTGACATATATTTCCACAAATGAACTGAAAAACAGGACTTTTTGCAGTCTGTTCCTCATTTAGAAATGGACAGGGGACAAAGGGCTTAAAAACAGGACTGCCCAGTATAAAACAGGACTAATGGCTTCTCTAACTGGGGTGCTGATCACTTGAGGGGTGCTGTGGCACCCATCCTGTCTAAGGTGTCAAATATTCTCTGCCTCATGTTTGGATCCCTGCTCTTGCTGCAGTCTCACAGACTAGTGGCGTCCCTGGCTGCTGCCCTGCCCTGCCCACCAGCACACCTACAGTGCTCATCTCCATGCTCTAAGCAGCACACTCTGCTGTGGGTGGAAACATGGACTGAGCTGCACTTTTCAGCCCAGCTTACCTCCATGGCTTCTCCCACACTTCCAGGGCCAGCAGGAGGGGCCACAGGGCAGAGGACTCTGGCTGCTGGCATGCATGACCCCAGGGAACCAGCCTTGGCCACAGGGACCACGCTTACCCCCTCTGAGGAGGTGGAGAAGGGTGTGAGACAGTAGGAAAGGGCCCTACCCCTGCTACCCTCTTCTGGCCCCAGCTAGATCCAGGTTTCTCAACCTTTCTAGCCTTAAGGCAGCCCTCCAGAACTTTTGTGAATTTAAATTTTAGCAGAGTAAATTTCAAATGGCACCCCAACATGCCACTTAAGTCAGAAAAGTCATGGAGAGATGCCTTGAGGTTAAAACCATTTAAGAGCCCCTGGTCTAGGCATAAGCACCAACTTTTATTTTTGCTGGGGGTGGGAGGCCTATGATGGTGGACATGTGGAAAGCTTTATGCATTTCAGGTGTCAGCCCTCTTCCCGAGGGGGGGCAGGGCCCTTGGGTCCCCATGTGTTCAGCACCAGTGGCGACACGTGCACAGCCTGAGAGTGCCGGTGCACCCCTTGACTGCAGTGTTCCTGGGGCGGGGGGGCAGTCGAGAACGCTGATGCCCCCCCTGAGAGTGCTGGTCAGGGATTGCGCCAGGATCAGTGTGCCGCTGCCAGTTGTGGCTTGGCGGGATCAGCCATGAGAGACCCCCACCCCTGGGTTGGCAGGATCACTGACTGTTGCTGGGGGGGGGGTAAGTGCCCCCCCTGACTCAGGAGGCACCAGTCACCCATGTTCAGCACCTCTGGGTCTAGATCTTGTCCATACTTAGGATTTGCTCAAAGTCAGGCCACTGACAAAGCCGCTCCATGCAAACCCCTAGTGCTTAGAAGGAACACTGCTATTTGCACCAGTGAACAGCTAGGGATGCATGGCTCCAGTTCCACAGTTGACTAGCTATTTATGTGTAAACAGGGAAATCCTTTGTGCAGAGAAGGCCAAAAACTCAGAAGGCCTTTCAGTGAACCTTGCCTGGGATTTGGTTTGTAATGGTCTTGAAACTGGGTGAGTTTTGCCCAATTTGCTTTTCTGTTATAGTTCTAGCTTTCACTAGCTCAGTGACTCTCAGCCAGGGTACTTCAGCAGAAGGGTGCTAGAGAGGAGAAAAGTGAGTTAAGGAGGCTCAGGTAAGGAGATATGTTCAGGCTCTTCCCTTCTAGCCACCTATCCTCCATCTGTGGCATAGGCTGTTCCCTGTTGGCTTCTCCCCTCCTTCAAGCAGGTAAGCACTAAATTAAATAAATTAGTTTTTGAAATGGGGTTCTGCTCAATTCACAAAAAATATAGAAAAGTGCCTCAAGTTTAAAAGGCTGAAAATCACTATGTTAGCTTCATGTTAGACCTTAGCTTTCACAAAATGTTTCGAACTCTATGGCTGCTCTATTAGCTTGCATATGAAGTTTCATAGGAATTTATTGAAATTAATAGTAAATGTATGCAATGTGCTAAGTGAATGCCACTAACTGTACCCCCAGTCCTATATTTTATGATTGAGGGGGGTAGGACAGATTTAAAAAATGTACTTTGGAAATGTTCATGGAAAATATTTCTTTTTTTGATTTAAAAAAAAAAGTTTTTATTGAAAAACTAAAACCCTGAAACCTAAAAATATGTTAGTTTAAAACTGATTTTTCTCCATTTTCAGTTCTTAATGGACGCTTGAATAAATCTGCAAAAATATGTCAGAAAAAACATCTTTTTTTTTTTCATTTCATGGGGCAAAGTATTTCCCAGGTGGTTCTCAAGCGTCATGGTGGTACTGTGAGTACTAGGAAGTGGACATATAGCTTCAAACTTGTACTGAATCTAAAATTACCAACAAATGATCCTACTTGGGTCTTCAAAAGTTGCCTGGTTACCCAGAGAGGTGTGAGCCACAAACACTAATTCTGTATCTGAGCTGTGTCAAGGAGCTGTGTATAGCATAGACTTGAGCTTATCTTTATAGCATACTAGACAGACGAAACAGAAACATGCAAAGCAGCCGGTGGAGGGAGAAATCATTTATCTTTGTCCCCTGACATTGTGAAAGCACGTGCACACGTGCTTGCCCATGTGAAATGCACTTATTTCCAAGACCCTTATTCTCATTGTAAATCCAGTGATATTTCTAGACATGCTTGTATTTGTGTATATCAAGAAGAGAGTATAACGGTCAGGCCCCAGTATGTTCTTTCAGCATATGAGCATCGTTACTGTATCATAGAGCAGTACTACAGATTTGAACTTGATTTTCCATAGGCATAGTGAAGGCTTGCTTCAAATAAAGCAGCAGTTTGATGGTGTCTGTGTCCGAGGATGCAGCTGCAGCCAGGAGCTAGCGTTCTATTCCCAGCTCTGATACTGACTCCCCTCTGACCTCTGTTAAGTAACTTAACTTGTTGTCCTTAGTATCCCCAGTAAAATGGGGAGGCCTAGATACTTATCTAGTGGGATAACAGTACTTACTACTTACCTAATTGGATGATAATACTTACCTACATACCGCACAGGGGTGTTGTGAGAATTAATTAGTTGATGTTTGTACAGCGCTTTGGAGAGAGAAAGCAGTATAAGTGCTAAGTATTATTACTGCAGGCCAGCATCAAGCTCTTCAGATGGAGAGGGACAGAGTAAAATATTTAATATTTTTTAAAATAAGCCGATATTTTAAAGGCAGCAGAAGACTTTAGAGCTATTTTTAGGTGAAGATTTTTAAGCAATTTGGGAAACAGATGGGTGTGAGTAAAAAATTCTGAGAATGCTTTAGTTTCTTTTAGATAACTAGGCTTAAATATTATTTGTGTCTCATTTGAGAAGGTAAAAGGAAACTCTGAATTTTAAGCCAGATTAGTGTTTACTTAAATCTTACTGGGAAAACTATTTCTAGAAAGTAACATTTGTACTAAAATTCAGATAAACAAATGCATTGAATAAATGTCCAAGAATATACACTTTTTCTTTAAAACCTGAGCTTGGTGCTCCCCTCATTCCCACTGAGGTAAATGAGAAGTACTTCAATGAAATTACAATAGTGTAAAACTGCTAGGAGGAGGAGTAGAATTATTTGAGACTTATATTTTTATGGGATCTAAAATACAAGTAGCTGGAACTTAAACATTGTGGATACATTATATTAAAGGCAGTATTTTATCATAATACAATTTTCACACTTGCAGTGTTGGATATTGTTTGTGGTATAGCACCCCATAAAGAGATCTATTAATAGATGGGTCTGATGCGTAGTACACAGTGTTTTTTTCCATTCTTAGAGGCAAACTTTGCAAGATTTTTGCCTTTAAATGTTTGATTTGGTTCCTAGTCCAAGAAAGCAGCCTTACACATATCAAAGCACCTATTTTTATTTTCTTGCAAGAGCAGTGCTTCAGATCTTTTACACTCCAATGTTTGAGTGAATTCCCACAAATTCCTGAAATCTGTTAAAATACAGGGCAAAGTGCTTACATTGGTATGTTGTACATTGGCTCTTCTTGCTAAAAAGGCTGTGCTTTTTCATTCTGGATTTGCAAAAGAAATTTGATCTACTGCTGGGCTAAGCCCCTTTGGTTGGCTCTAGGACCAATTCTTATATTTCTGCACCAGGCAGACACAAAAACTGATAACGCTTAAAATAAAACTATCCCAGAACCTTACTTAAGGTTGTTATCATGTTGTTTTAAAATGTACTAGAGAGCATTCCCCGTAGTCAAGGGTGAGTCAGAGAAAATGGCATCCAGGCAGCTAAGCAGAAAACCTGACCCAACACCAAAACTCATTGTCAGCTTCACAGCTGCCATAACAACCAGTGAGACTTTGGAGGGAGCCAGCCAGGAAGTCAGGTGCTGTTGCTTGGAAAGAATATGTTCCAGATTAACTGGCATTTGGCCCTTCAGCTGCTGTACAAAACCAGCATGGGCCCATGGGTGTTAGATCTAGTTTTGGATTGCAGGAGGAGGATGAAGTGAAGTATGACTGCCATTGTCAACAGCAAGCTTGTCAAGTCAGTGCTGATAATATATGCATCTGAATAAAATAGATATCTGCTGCTATATACTGGAGTAGCTTCTGAGAGGAAACGGGGGCAAAGGAAGATAGCAGGAAGATTCAGCTGTATCTAGTCAGTACAATTTGCAGACTTGAAAGCTTGTACATTTGGTTAAAGTTCAGTAGCTTGCTAACCCCTCGATGCCTGGTTATCACATTTCAGAAATGTTCTGAACACTCAAAGTTGGAGAGCATAGCTACTTCTGACATCTACAGCTCGGCAACAAAGATGCTGATAGGAAGCAAAGGTGGAGAACTCTTAAAAAAAATAGGGATACAGTGATATAGGATTCAACATGTGAGGCTCAGTTATCAGAACCGTCAGAGTAATAATCGATGTAAAGCTGGCTTTATCACGCCTCTTTCGGGGTTTGCCCAAGGAATATAGTCTCTCAGCACAAACTGGAACAGCCTCTGGGCTGCTCTAAATTACACTGATTTGCAACTGTTTGCTCCAGAACCCTTGTTCTGTTGGCAGAACGTGGTGTGCGTGAACCTTGAGAGCCCCTTTCTGAGAGCAGAATCCTCTAGCCTAGAGGTCAGCAAACTCTTAGGAGCATTGGGCCAAATTTAATGCAACTTGTTCCAAAGGGAGGCTACCACTTCCAACCCAGCCACTGCTCCCTTTGCTGCAGCCATGCTTCCAGCCTGGCCACTGCTCCACTCACCACCAGCATGCTTTCAAGCCAGCCACTGGTCTCCTCACCAGTGCGTTGTTGCCAATATCCCAGCCATGAGGGCTAGATGAAATCATTTCACAGGCCGTATCCAGCCCATGGGAGGTAGGTTTTTGACCCCTGTTCTACTCCACTGGCAAAGTTATTTCCCTTCTGCAAAGTAAAAGTAAGACTTCTGCTGTCACCTAGCAGCTGTCTTCATATGCTTTCACATTCAGTCATCTATTGTGGTCCCAGAGAAGCACACGCTCTACCATCAGACAGACACATCACAGAAAGAGAAAAGATTTGACCTGACTGCAGGTGTACTGGCTTGGTGGAGTGGTGTGGTAAAGCTTACACAGTGCTTCCCTACTCCTTGTTCTACACAATGTCATTAGTGTCACGTTAGCAAGTATACAGTTAATTTGGTTTTAGAAAAATCTCATGTAAATCTGTAATTTTCCCTTAAAAAAAGACATTGTTACTATATAGGAAAGAGTAAATGGGTTTATCCAAGATAGCAGAGAGCTCTGTGGTAGAGTCAAATTAACTCCCAATCATTGTGAGTATCTTGTATAGGACCTTACTCACAAAACCACCGTTCTTCTGTTGGTCTTACCGATAACAGCCAGAAGGAAGCCTGACTCTTTGCTGGGGAGCGTTAGCCCAATGCTCAATGTATGCAGATTTTCTTCAGGTCCTTCTTAGTGATGTGGAAATAGGAAGGCTGAGGGTGCAGTCGTAGTTAGATCTTCGGAAAATAGAGCTTTCTGCTAGTTAACCATTACTTTGCATTCTCCCTTCCTTACAAAACAGCTAAGGTTAAACATTAAGTGCCCGCAGTGAAGGACACCTGTATTTGCTGGTCCCATTATGTGGCTATACTGAAAAAGCTTTACAGCTGTCTAAATTAGCATAATTAAATCCACATCAATTAAAAAACCTCAATCACCTCTTTCCCCTTCACATGCAGATAGTAGCATTTGTCTAAGGTACTAAGTGACAAAGGAACTTTTTAACAGTTGAAGACCTGGCTGAAAGGAAGAGTAATAGGATTTGTATATTGTCCCATGGTTCACCTTAACACTAGTGGAAATGATTAGTTGTAGCTGTTCTATCTAAAGAGGTATGGCTGCATTTTGCATTTCAATTATGCTAGTGCACAGGACCACGCATTAGAGATGTGCATTTTACAGCTGTGCTCCTGCTTCTATTGCTCCTTTATCCCACGTTAATGGGGGTAAACAAAGACTGGCATTATAATTTGGTCAATTTCCCCCTCTCCTCCTTCTCCTTCTCTCTTTCTCTCTCTCTTTTGTGTGTGTGTGTTTTGTTTTGTTTTATATGGGGAAGCCCCAGTGACCCCAGGATAGCAACAAGGCTGCACTGTGTGGCGATAGCAAAGAGAATTCCTCCAGATGAAAACTGACATGGGGTTCAGGGGTTAATTTCTGGAACAGGCACATTTGCATACAAATGAAAAATGATGGAATTTCTGTTCTCCTAAATTTTCAATGTCATCAGCATCAAACAGCAGTCAGTGCTCCCTTGCTGTTTGAAGAATATTCATTACTTCAGAAGAAGGGGCACCTTGTTTGGTATTAATCTCCTCTGCAGGTCAATGACTTAATTTGCTAAACTTCATCTGAAGTGCCATTCACTTTCTCAGTTCTCTGCTATTCTTTGTTATTTTTCATAACGTGTTCTTAATACTTTTTTTTATTTGTAAAGGAAAGGGATACACTGCTCCAGCAAAACAGAAAGGGAAAGACCTAAACCATTTGGCACCTTCTTGCATAATTTGTACCACATTTTGAAATCTATTTGTCTTAAAATTCATGAATTTTTTTTAAAGAAAAAAATGCACACTTAAGTGAGAAAACAAACATTTTTCTTTCAAAACTGATGCACAAAAGGACATCTGTTGTCTTGTGCACCAAGGTTACAGGGCATCATGCTTCTCAGGAAAGGTAGCAAGCAGCAAAATAAATAACCCCCGAAAGAAAATCATAATATTCTTTTTAGTACCTGCTTCTAGAAATTCTTGTCTGAACATGCAATAACTGAGGGTGTAGTTAGGAAACTTTAGTACTAGCTGTTATTTCTGTCTTGTCCTCTGTGTCTGCAAGGACCCTAAGGATCCCATTTCCCCAGTTTTTGCCCTTCATGGTTATCATCTTTCTGTCTGAATAGGATTATTCAGAGGATCTTCAGATCTTTAGAGCTTGCTAGCATTGTTCCTTAATTGGTTTGGGCTCTTGGGCAGTCATTCTTAAAGTGTGGCCTGTGGACTGCTGGTAGTTGTTCCACAGAGAGAACTCAGTGGTCACTTAGACCTCTTTTCCTTGTTTCCAGCTGCTAAAATGCATTGAAAGGCACTTACATATTTTCCCAGTATTACTTTGCCATGTACAAAAACATAGCTATAGCCGGGGCCTGATTCCATTGTCCCAAACAAGACAGCGATTGTTATGATGAGTGCTAGAGGAGGGCGTTTTCCAAAATAATCCCTCAGTGAAGAGCTGGTCAACACCTTGAAAAAGTTTCTCCCCTTGTACCTTTAGCAACACTTCTACCTTCGTCATACAGGAGCTCAGCATTATTCATTGACTTTCCTTCTTCAGGTGAAGGCGGAATAATTCTAAGACTCTAATACAGTGCTGTCCAACTTCATACATACTGGCTGTACAAATAAACTCCTAGTAGAGAGCCTGTGTCTTTCTCACTTTCAAATGTGTATTACTTTCTACAGGCAAGGTTCTTTGAGTAGATGTGGTATCTTTTATTAGACCAACTGAGTAGTTGGAAAAAAGTTCTTAGCAGGTTTTTGGGTGCAGTCACCCTTCAGACATGGGGAGTCTGCTGTTCTGAGACTCCAGAAGCTAAAAGTGTGGCAGGATGTCAGTGAGAATGTAAATAGGTAGAAGTTAGAAAGACACAAGCTAAAGCAGGGAGGGGACAGGAAGAGAGCAGGGGGAAAAAGGCTAAAGAGAGGCATTACAGTGATAGAATGCAAGGTGGAAAAGAGGCTATAACTGATAAAGAAAATAGTTGGAGATCAGGAAAACAGGAAGGAGAGAAGCTCCCAGTGTGAGAGGAGGTAGTGAAAATATAAATAGGTAGAAAGGAGAAACAAAAGGTAAAGCAGGGGAGGGAGGGGGAAGAAAGCAGGGGGGAAAAAAGGCCAAAGGGAAACATTACAGAGATAATAATACAGGGTAAGAAGAAGGCTCTCAGCGAAGAAGGAAATAGTAGGAAATCAGGGAGACAAAGGGCAGAGAAGTAGGGGAGGGGAGAGGAGAAAAGGTGGGGGGAAAGCAGAATGGAAGATGTGAGGTCTGGCAGGTACCTGTTAAATCAGCTACCAGGCAGGTTGCAATGTGTCATAAAACCAATGTCTATATTTAGTCCATGATTTTTTGTATGCAGTAGATTTATGAAGTGAAGCTCATAGGCTTGTCTATAGAAGGTGTGTTATAAGTTCCCTTTGAGGATTAGAGCTGAGAGATCAGAGAGAGAGTGATTGTCCTGTGAAAACAATCACTTTCTGCAAATTTCTAGCTAGAATTTCCCACTCGTTCTTTGAGTACCTAAGGAAAATTTTCTGAAAATTAGAAGCCAAATCCTATTTTTCAGCAATAGAAAGGTAAAAACACCATAGACAATTCAGAACCCATTAAAGTAAATGTTAATGCGCTTGTTTGGCTTATACACAACTCAAAAATGGCAAAACCCATAATTAATGTAAAAGTCAACCAGGGTTTTCTGGAATCTTTCCATTATTTGGAAAAGGTTCATCTAAGGATTGGTTTCATGAAGCCTATTGGAAATTAGTCAACCAATACAGGATAGAATGGAGGCCAGTTGGTGCAGTTCAAGTCCTTACTGGAGCCTCTGGTCACTAAAACACTTAAAATAATAATAGCATAATTTATCAATGTACACTAATCTTGGAGGCTATACCCTAACAGCAGTATCAAGTCAGCATTGGCTGTCATGCTCTAGATCACTGGTTCTCACCAGGGTGCTGCAATATCCTTTCAAAGAAGCTGCTGGACCAGCATGGGTACAGCCATGTGGAACTGCCCTACGCACCTCTGTCCAGGACGGGCATGCACAAGCCCGATGGGGAAGTAGTGGCAGCAGGAGCAGGCACTCCTGCCTGCCTTAGATTTTGCTGCCCTCCCTTCCCTGCTCTGTTCCCCTCTCCAGTTGGCTGGCAGTCTCAGTTTAAAAGCTGAGAACCAGTACTATAACTTAGGCAGGGTGACCAGGGCAGCTGCAGGTACCAGCTTAGGTGAGGGGAGCAAAAATAACAGTTGCTGCCGTAGCCATGTAGTTACGTGAGCAGCACCGGCAGATGGAAGTCGCTGCTCTCATGAGCTGCCACTGCCCCAGGAACCCAGCTACCTTGTTTATGCCTCTGATGAGAACCAGTGGCTGAGATCCTTAGGTTCAGCCATGCTGCATTTAGCACCAAACTTGCAATGGGGAAATGAGGACTTTCTGCCTCCTTTATCATTTGGCTGGCTGACACGAGCGTGTGATTCTCTCACCACCCCTCCACATCACTGGGATGGCATAAGGCTATCCGTATTGGCCTTACGTGATCTAGAGATTCTGCTTCTTTAGGGAAATTCTTGGGTAGGTGGTTAAACCAGCTTTGTAGAACAGCTGTTTTATGAGCCCAGATCTGTCTCATTATCTACAGAGAATGTTTCCAACATAGAAAACTTCATCTGTAGACAGATTTGAATGCACAAATATATTCTGCACTGAAATGTGTAGAGAGCCAATAAACAAAGCAGACAGGAGCTTTTCTGAGTAGTTGAAAGTCACTGCAAGAACAAAGCATGGACCCTACAGGTAAATATAAATGTTTGTGGGCTCTGCTTCCTATAAAAGTCCAGTTTAAAGAGCTTATCTTCCCTGGTGAAACTACTAGCAACTAATAAACCTGGAGTTTTCTTGATTTGATTCCCATTTTTAATGACTTTAACATTAAGATTGCTAACTAAAAGTCACATTCTGTGACTTTTAGGCACACTGTGTATATTTTATGAATATTGCTATTGAAATGAAATGGGCTACTTGCAGAATAAGATACTTCTCAGTATGAGTAAGGGTATCAAAATCTTCCACCAAGTGTTCACAGTCAAGGGGTTACATTTCTAGCTGGTGTAAATTATATAGGCCTGCTGAAATTAATGGAACTGTGCTAATTTATGCCATCTGAGAATCTGGTCTACGAATGAAGAAAGTTAAGGTTTTCATAGTTCTATTTGCTTGGCCACGTTACAAATATGTTGCTTTGGAAATATGAGTGTTATTATGCTAACGTTTATCCTGCCACATGGATAATCGATGAAATACACAGGATATATCACATGACTGTGTTCATGTTATTTTGAGAACCTTAACTTTTAAATTTTCTGACTTTTGAGCTTTTTAACTTGTAAAATGAACATTACATTGACAGAAGGTTTCTCCTCCGCCCCCAATTTTATGCATACTAGAGTTGATTTTTATCTTCAGTTTTACAGCACCTTACGCTGTAAGAAAAAGCGCTCATCTGTTTATGGTAAGTTTATCAAAAATACTGGAAAGTTTTCATTGACTAAGATATTTATATTGTTATTGTAGCATGCTACAGGGTAATTTTGAGACAACAAATAGAATATTTCAAAGCCCAGATGTCCTGTTTAGACAAGGGGTTTTATATTGATTAGAATCTGCTTTCACCTAACATCATGTAGTAAATATCACAAAGACATAATTAGAAAATTTGGTACAATATTTAGTCCTAGTCCCTGTGCGCCAGAATTGTTTGACGACTGAGAAACTGGAGCTTGTTTGCATCCCAGTGTGTTGTGAAATGCAAACTTCAAAGAAAATATTATATCTCCCAACTCCAGCTCGTGAGTGTCTTGGAAGTATAATACAGAAAGGCTTAACGATCCCTGCCGAGGAAAGGGCAATTTGACACTGAAACTACTGTTAAACCACCATTGAAATACTGGTCGGCACAGTGTACATATTAGAGAAGTATAGCTGAAGTCTCAGAAGTCAGTGAGGGAAAAATGCAGCTGTGTCATTGTGCAAATTCCGAAGTGGGATAAAATATGTGTTTGTGTCGGGTTTTGTTAGTACGCACAACTCCATATTTACTTCAGAGGCTTTTCCTAAGACTGGACCCTCACAATTTCAAGATAAAATATTTAGATTTGCAAAACTTCTGGAAGCCAGATTTTAAGACAAAAAGAATTTTTTGTCAGATTGTCAGTGTCTGAATTTCATCACAATCTGTTCAGCTGTTTATGTTACAGGCAGGCGTAAAACATAGTGAGTAAGTGTGTGTTTTTACTTCCTATACATATTGAAAGGGGGCTGCCTAACCCCTTGATGAGCAAAGCTCTGTAAATTACATACATCTGCATATACGGGTAGCACAGAAGTTTAGAGACGGATCCGAAATTTGGGAGACCAAATAAGAGCTTTCTTACCATTAGCGATTACAAACCCTTTTGCAGCCCAGCCTCCCTGTGTCACTTAGTTGTTTTTGGAAGGACCTCAGTGCTTTGCTTCAATAACTTGCGCCTGGTAGGCCAGTTTACACATTTATGGCTGGGGGAAAAAAAAGTATTTGCTGATGACAGCTCCGAATAGATTTTCTTTAATTGTCACTTATGCCTCTGTCCCATCCTCTGCACTGGGTTAAAAATAGTAACTTGGGCTGACAGTTTCAACACCATTTAATATTGGTATATTATTGCATAAAAAACCTGCATGAAGAAATGTCAGAGATGTGACTTTAAACAGGAATCCAGCTGGAACTCAAAACTAGGGTATGTGTGCACTACAGACTAGTATCGTGGGAGGTACCTGAACTAGCTTTAAGCAGGCAGTGGAAGCTGTGCACAGTAAATGAGTCAGTATGGAGCCAAAGATAGATTGTTTCTAGGATTCTAGCTAGCCTTTTTAAAGATAGCTGCAAAGAAAAGACAGGACCCAAATAGCTAGATCTACAAGGGTTTGTAAGACACACACCTTGCTGGGGTTATTTGACTCCAGCAGCCTTTCCTGCCCAGAGCAGGGTGGGCTGGGCCCAATGATCTCACGAGGTCCCTTCCAGCCCTAAACTTCTGTGAATTTGTGAATGGTGCTGCACTGACATCCTGATATACTGAAATATTTGAAGTTATCTTTGTAAAGGCCCTATTGTCTTCTGTTGACAGAGAGGTTCCCGTTGACATCCAAAGAAATATCTGATTATTATATTAGTAGTATTTATTCTTATGAAATAGTTATACTTGTCATTTGCAGCCCACCTTTAACCTAGGGATCTTTTAACAGTTTTTACTGTCATTATTTAACTAATCAGCATGCTGGTTAATGACAGAAGATATCTTCCAGTCCATTTTGCAGATGGATAAACTTGCCCAAGATTACTAAATTATTGCAAATGTTGGGACTGAAATTATCTGGTTGTCTATCATTTTTCACATGCACTTTCTACATTTGCTAACCATTTGGAACTCAAATGAATGTTTGTTTTAGTTGCGAAGTCCACTTCATTATACCAGTCAAGTCCCAGTGACAGCAACAACATAAATGTATCTTAATGCTTTCATCTAGGGCTTGACTAGTTACTTTTTAGTGTTACTTGAACCTGGAATGCATTGTATTGTTCTTTCCCCTGTTGGTGGGCAGTATGATGGAGGAACTGATATTTAAACATTTTAATACCATACTAATGTACTGAAAGGCTATAGTTCTCTTGCCTTGTGCCAAATAGTGACTCTGCACTATTAAGCTGAGTCATTAAACATCCCTGGTGAGACTTTGCCATTCTCTGGGCTATTTCTGATAAATACTTCTCAGCCCACCATCATCCATGAGTCATTTGAAAGAGATGTTGGCTTTTACAAATGCATCCCAACATAGCATTCCAGAATATCCGATTGGGAACTTGAGTTTTTATTTCTTAATTCAGCTTGGAAATGATTACAATGCCATACTAGCTTTGGCTTTCTGTAGTGTTACTAATAACTAAGCACTAATTATAAAGCAGCTTTGCAAGAGTGCTCCAATGTCATGTTACAGCAAACAAACAGCAAAATAAAGGTGCAGTAAATCTGAAGTAATTTCATTTGATTGCACCTGCAGGTTAGGTATGTGAAGGGGGGAAAAAACTATTTGCTGTTTTTCAGATGTGACACTTCAGCGATATACCAACAAGAGAAAAATTTGCTTGCAGAATCCTGTGAGCAAAACACTTCTAAGAATGTATGTATACAATTGTTTAAAAAAACACAGGGTTACTGACACAGATGCCAATTTGGTAGGGCATATGGAACATTTACACTTGCCTTTTTCATTCTTTCTTGCTACAGCTGGTACTGATTTAGTATGTGAAATTTTACTAGCAGGAGTGCTAATCAAGACAGAGATTCTGTGAGGATTTAGTCTTTTATGTAGGGGAAAACTGTGGGTATCATTAGAAAGTAGAAGATCATCTATGGGAGGAACATTACTATTATCAACCTAATTTTTAAACTAAACGAATGGAGAATAGTACTGTAAGCATCACTTGAACAGCAGCAGAAGTAAGACCATTTCCTTGTACTGTTTAGTGTTTTACAGCCACTGCATAAAGTTTTGGTGGGGGGGAGTTTTGGATCTGCACAGACTTTGGAAGACTAGTCTGTGGCGATGGTGCTAAAACTTTTCATTGACAACATACCTGTCTTTGTAGCATCATGTCTGTGAGTAGAAATGGGATCAAACCAAAAAATCCAGGTCCAAACTGAACACTTGGGTTTGCAACAGAGGATTTGGTTCTTTCGAGACTCTCTGCATAAAGGGCTGAGAACACATCAGAGTCCAAAATACTCCAACACGAATTTAGATTCAGAAAACATGTCTTCATGACAGATCCGAATCAGGCTTTTCCTCAAGTCTGTTATGAAGCTGTAAAGTTCAGATCTTTGATAATGATTTACACCCATCTCTGACAGTGGGCAAGGGTGATTATTTTCCAATAAGGAGATACTGAGTTATGTTATTTATCCAAAGAAGCAATTGTAAATTACACACAGTGTAATTAAACATTCTTGGGTTTAACTATCATTGACATAGTGTAAATAACAACACAATAACTGCTGTATGTTGTAAAGGTGGCTCAGTGATATGGGAGACCTGAACAATAAAAGCAGACATCTGCGACCTGAGGTGACTAACCACATAGTCTAAGTGGTGTGCTTGGTCCCCTGTGGAAGGCTGCCAGCTATTTGAGATTTCAGCATCAGAATGGAGGAGGGACGCAATAGTGGTTTTGGAGTAGGCTGTGCTTTCTTTC
>NW_005841987.1:1739829-1759437 GCF_000455745.1 Alligator sinensis
TTCTTTCCCTATTCTTTTCCACCTAGATAGAGAATTTATGGCCTACAATGAGGACCTGGGGTGAGCAGCCAACCTAGCATGACATGTCAGGTGATAGATCATGCTCTGAAATGCCCAGGGATTTCTATTGCCAGTAAATAAATAAAAATATGCCTGCAACCATACTGGAATTAGTCTCAGCTTCTCAGGCATTGAGTTCATACCTAGATCTCCGGATACCTCTGTGAGCTACTGTACTCTGGCATAATAGCCCCTGAGTCCTGAGGCAAAAGAAAAGAGACAAAGTAATAGAGAACAAGGAGGAGGAAACTTCATCTATTTCAACAGTGCTAGTATCCTGCTTTGTGCTCTCTACACCTTGTTGGGAAGACGGCAAAATTTCTCAACTTCAACTTTTGTTAGCTATTACAATTCTCTCTATTGTTATTTAGTTCAGAGGCCTCGGGTCTTCTCTGCTGTCCAGTAATGATTATTATTTTGATAACTTCTCTTTAAATACTGCCAGGCATATGCCTAGATTATTTTAGCACTACCGTACTAGATATTAACTATGGTTTGGATTTTCAAAGGAGCCTTAGTAATTTAAGTACAAAACTCTCTTTGACTTTCAAAGCCTCAGTCTAGAAGTCCAGCACCTATAAATAAAGGTCTCCTGATTATTAATATTATACCAATGTCACTTCCTGCTTCCCATGTATCCTAGAACAAGTGAAGACTGATTGCAGAGATAGTGAGACCCACTCGTGGGTGAAATAGTGATGCCCAGAAGAACTTTGACGGCTCTTTCTTATCAAAGATATGTCTCAAATGAGATATATATGTACAGCAGTACTGACATGCAGTCATCTCCAGGATGAAAGGAAGCTGCCACCATGCCAGTCATCTTACAGCATACTAAACAGTGGGGGGAAAGAAAAGTAGTTATTTTAAGGGGTTGCTCCAATATCACTGTTCTGAATAGGTATAGCATTAGATAATAATATCCCTATAGAGCAAAATGTATCTCTAGGCTTTTTAAAAGAGATGCAGTGACCTTAACTGCCTGGTGGGATGAAAGCAGGGTTGACTCCTCCTAGGATATGTGTCTTAGTTCCAGGAAGTCTAGGTATTTCAAATCTGGTGCATTGACACTATCTGCTCCAGCAGCTGCAGGTATGTAAATGCCCATGTTTAAATAGTGCAATTATAGCACTCTAAACTACCACTAAATGTAAAGGCAGAGAAGAATAAATGTTTTGATGCTGGTTCATATCAGGAAGGTAAATTTTAAGATATTCTTAGCCTATCTGAAAGGGGAATGGGGAACAATTTATGATAGAAGAAATCTTCATTCCACCTGTTGATTAGGATATCTACATCATATACAACCTGCAAAACACCAAGGAGGGGGGAAAAACAATAAGCCAGCGCTGAAGTCATCCTAAAATATTCAGTGAAGCAGAAACCTTAACCATTGTCAAGCAACAAACCATTCTCTAAACCTCCAGATAAGGCATAGCATTTTCATGTAAGTGTTATAAAAAATATTGACCAGCTGTATCATCTGCCACAGAAGAAGCGGGGTGGGTGCCTTCACAATGTCAGTGTTCAAAATCCATTTAAAAGGGAAATTCTTTTAGCATTTGAAAAACACAGAAACAAAGAATCTGGGTAGTCAAGAGGCTGTGATAAACGGCAAGAATTCATATGTGTTTTTTTGAAGTCTGAACAGAATATCTGAATTCTTTCCCTTGAAATTTCTCACTCTCCAAATGCTCACAAACACAAAATGGTTATGAAACATGAAGGGGTCACCCTGATGGCCATGAAAAGCAACTGCATAAAAAGGCACAATGCTGAGGATTTACTAGAAACTTTAGTCCCCATATGTGGAATGATGTTGGCATTTAGAGGCTGGTTTCTAGCAAGTTCCTCTTAAAGTTTTCAGCAGCAGGTGACCTCAGTGACTGTGATCCCATCTCACACATATCCTTATGAAAAGCTACACTGCACCTTTATGAAGCTGTTTACAGAAGAACGAGGTGCGATCACAACAAAGCTGAAGGGTGTTGTATTCGCGTCACCATGGACATGTGGACCAGTGGCTGAATATTCGATTACATGTCAGTCACAGCACATTAGGCAATCTTCCAGTCTACCAGCTTTACCCTACCCAGCTCCAAGCTGTGTCATCAGGGAACAAGCTGCACTCTGAAGAAAAGGTCTAAAACAGACAGTACCACAGCCAACCTGCTGTAAGAGTTTGAATTACATATAAAATGTCCTTTATTCTCAATGCAATAAACTCCCTTTGACTTTCAGTAGTCTCATGATCCACTGCCTTACACCGTTAGTTACAGAATTTATAACTTGTGAAAAAGAGTGCAAAGTGAGTGTAAAGCACTAGCATCCTGATCTAGTAGGTTTTTGCACTTATTTTCAAAAAGTATTTAATTCTCTTCTACCTCACACTGCAAAAAGTGGGAGGCAGTAGCGAATTAGGCTCGTACTGCCCAGTACTGTTGCCAAAAATATTCTGCGCTTTCAAGTGTAGTGGCTCTAAAACCATGTTGCTGTGGCTGAATGCTATTTGGACTTTTTGCTTATGAATGACTCGGTGAAAAAATGCTAGCACTGAAATTTAAGATCTGTAGACCCATTGCCCATTTGCTAAGGCCAGAAATATTTCTCTCTCTGCTCCAAGAAGAAAACTGCTTTCCAAAACATCAGCCCGTGCAGAGAGCTCCAAGTCAGTTGGATCTCCATATAATTTGTGCTGGATGGCCTCGAGAATAACAAAAAATCATATAGGTCCATGTTGGGAAGTATAATATTGAAAACATACAGGGATTGTTATTCCCTTTGGCATGCGCTGAAATTGTATTGTCAATTTAGTTGAACAGCCTCCATCTATTAGTAACAGTCACTTGAGAAGTTAGTGGTGGTGTTTGCTGCGTGAATCATCAGTTGCCTACACTTGACCAGCATCTCTTGTTTGAAAACATTCAAAGTGAATCTGAAATCAAAGGAGACAATACTGAAGTTATTGGGTGGGACTTTCACAAGCAGGAACTTTTAACATTGTTTACTTTGATTTCAGATTCACTTTGAACATCTTCCAACAGGAGGTACAGGCAGTATAAGACACACAAGGGCAGAATCACCATTAACAGTTGTCATTGTTAATAGATGGGGGTTGTTTCACTATGGACAGCAAGATACGATACCACTGAGTACCAATGGGAATAACCCCTACCTTTCTGCATTATGTTCCCCAGCATGGACATACAGATTTCTAGTTCCTTGGTGTCCAAATTAGAGGAAGATTTAGAAAGACGTAATGTTATGCAGTGCAGAGTGACTGATATAACAATAAAATGACATCGCTAACAAAACAGCAAAACTGAAGTATATTTTTGCCTTTTTAAATGCATTTGCAAATGTGTCATGGCAGTAATTCTCAATGGTTTTTTTTGACTTGAGGTACAGCTGATTAGATAAAGGTATCCCTTGGAATATGCTAGTCTTAGTCAAAAAATAATTGTAAGCTACAGAAAAAGAGTTGTTTTTTCTGTTGCAAAGAACTCAGAAAGATCACCACAGGTTAGAATTCTTTTAACCCCATGGATTCCTATTTTAAATCTCTGGGTTTAACTTGTGAATCATGTTTTCACACATAACAGTGCTAGTGTTGCATGGCACCCCATGATACCCTTGAGCACCCTGGTTGAGAATCTCTTTGTTAGGGGGTTTAGCTCTGACATTCAGATGCTGTACAAAAGTGCTGGATCCAAGATGAGATCTTAAATTAGGTAGCCCACTTAGGTAAAGGCTGTCAGACAAAAATTAGTCTATCTGATTATTGGTGAAGGAATATTTACATGATGAATGGTCTGAAGAACTCAAAGATACCCTTGACTATTGGGGGGTGGGGAGGAGAAAGATGCTTGTGGACAGCACCCAACAAGGTGATTGCTCTCCCCTGCCAACCACTCTGCATGCAGAGGGGCTCTTCAGTGCTGATGGCAGCATTGTTACAGACAGGAGGACCCTGCTTAGTGCAGCCAGTGATGCGTGCCTTACTTTTTAAAAAAAAGATAAATCTTGACAACTTGCCAAATACCACATCTGCCTCTCTTTGCACCTCTGAGGGTGAAGCTGAACAGCAAGGTGGTGAAGATGAGTAAACCTATCAATTAACAGTGTGGGGGCTACTCTCTCTCTTTCTGTCAGACAACTGTAGGTGATCTCTTCCCCTGCCCTTAAAAGAATCCTCACCCTCGGTTGGCTAGCTGGCAAATGCAATCTGTAACACCTGTGTGACAGATAGGCACAGCTGTAAGCGTGTTGCTGTTGATCCATCTGTAGAAGGCACCACATGCCAGTGTTTATCTTGGAATGGTCTGGGAGGGGGAGTGGGAGTGGGGATGGGGAAAGGCGCGTATTGCACACTTCAGGATTTTTTTCCACTCCTGTTCATCTTCTTTTCTTTCCTTTCTCACATTTGTGTTTCCCCCTCCTTCAAGTTACACCTGTGTTGGTGAATGCTAATGAGACAATACAACCCAAGATGTTCATTGATTACGTGAATAAATCAGTTGGGCACTGAACACTTATGACCTAACTAACAAGGCAAGTCTGGCTTACCTGATTACATTTAAGTATTTTGTGTGGCACCTTTGGGTTTCCCTCTCCCATTGATGGTGATAAGAACATTTGAATCATAACTTGATGATCTGTAGGTTTTGTAGCTGTTTTCCCCGATGCAAAATATATAATGGAATATTTTGCCCATGACACTGAGCCTACATTTTGTATGCAACACATAAGCATTGTGTAAATTTTATGAACAACTTCTATTATCTTTGAAACCACAGAAACAACAAACAGTTATAATTATAGTCTGAAGATGCTATAGTGTTTCAAATATGCCTACAGTAGTGGTATTACAATGAAAACGTTCTGTTTGCCTGCAGCTTTCACTGTGCTCAATGACATCACAATTATTCTACATTTGAGCTAAAACTTCTGTCCTTAAACAGAAACAGCTTGTCTGAAACCTCTTAGATTTTCCTTCTAATTTCTTTTGATTGTTGCTTGAGTAAAAATGGTCAAAATGGTGAATACAGCAGCATAGTACATTTTTAGAGAATCTGTGTCTGGGTTTGCTAACAGTAAGTTGTAGGTATTTTGTGTTGTTGCATTTGGAAATTAAATGCATGTTATTTAAAACCTCTTTATGTGCATCTGCTACTTGTCAACTCATGATCTTCTGATCCTTGAATATTTGGCAACCCTATGATTTGCGATAATGGAATTACTAACAAAGTTATCAACAAAGACATGACATTATGAATGTGGAAAACAAGACTTCAGATGTTTGGGAAAAAGTGCATTTTAAAATGGGTGTAATTGTATGGAAGAAATACCTGAGTACTGCAAGCCTTTTGAAGCAATCACAGATCTTTAAACAGTAAAATGGTAACATACCTGGGCCACATCCTCAGCTGTTATAAAAGATTGTGGCTCAGTTAATGTCAGTAGAACTATGTGGATTTACACCAACTGAGGGTCTGAATCATGTATATCAGTGTTATTCTGTTAACACGAGATGTACATTTTTAATGCTTGTTCATAAGCTTCACCCTAGGATAAGTGCTAGTCCCTATTGCAAATTGTTCAGGTTCCACAAAAAACACATCATCTCCTGGAAGCATGCTCCAGAAAGCAATCCTTGGTGGAATGACTGGAGTTTTCTGCAATGTCAGAGTGATCCAGGAAAGCTGGCAGATCCCAGCCCACTGTTGAGTTTGAGACATGCTCTTAAGAACAGTAACATTTTCAAAAGCACCATGGCAAGAAAAAAGAAAGGTTGAACAAGAATGTCCCAACGAAGATTTGATTATTATAAATAAACCCCCCCCCTCTCATATATGTCTTAGTTTAACCCTGTAAATGGTATATAGAACCCTCTAATGGTTATATATATCTTTGTAAATATTTTCACCTTGTGATCATTCTTACTGTGCCTGGAACTGTTGAGCAAAATAATTTATTTATAGAACTGAATTATTAGTTTAATTACAATTCAGACTCTGAATGCATTGAATCAATGCAAAGTATCTACAAAGCTGGCTGCACCAGATACCTGAGGATTACCCCAAGGTGATATATGGCTGTTCTGCCTTCCCATTTTCCCTCTGGTGTAGGATATGCCAGGACCATAGCCAAGGAAAGTGTATGTGGTATAGTGATCCTGAACTCTGCTATTACCTTAAGGCTGTTATAGTCAAGTGCAAATTATATCAGCCCTAAGGAAGCCCTCTACCCTAATATGCACAGTGTCATATAGCCACTTTTGATCTCAGCCTCTGTTTCTTCAGTTTGTAACCATTTGTCCCAAAAGGGGTAACCTTTCAGAGTATAATGCAACCACTCCATAAAGATTGTATGGAACTGGCAGTTTGGGGGTTAATGTAGAATCTAGCATCTTCTTTTACTCACCTTCAACAGGCTGGAGTGGTGTAGAAATAACCAACTGAAACCATGGTGATGGTATAACCCTTGGATGATGGAGCACAGACCAGTACAGTCATAAAAATCAATGGAGTGAGTAAACAGCAGACCATGTAATGATCACTGTGATTTTGCAGCAGTTTGTCTTTAACACAATAGAGAGACATGGCGGGGTGATTAAAGAACACATGTGAGAGTCAGGAGATCTAACTTTTAATCCTGGTTCTTCAGTAGACATATGGTGTGACCTTGGAAAATATACTTAAACTCTACATGCCTCAGTTTCTCCATCTGTGAAGTGGGGGGATAGGACTCAAAGACCTGTTGTGAGTCTCAGTTTATGAATGTTGATGAAGTATTTGAAGATCACAGGGTGGAAAACTCTATAGAGAAGTGCAAAGTATGCTGGTCATAGCCTCAGTTGGTGTAGGTCAGCATAGCTCCTCTGAAATAAATGGATTGTGCCATGATGAGCCTTGCAGGTTCAGACTAGCTAATGACTGGCTCTTAGTATGTAAAGGAAAATAAACAGATACGTTCGCAGCAGCAGAAGGGAGGAACTGAAGTTTGGTGTGTACATCCCCAGCTATGTGGAAGGGTAAAGATGAATTGTAGGTCAATCTGGAAATTACTTATGGCTTATTACTCTTGCTCAGGAAAGGTTGAAAATGACTTAGTAACTTTTGCACTATCTTTGATTCTGTAGTTAAGGACAGAGTCAAACTGACGATCCTCAGTACAGAGGCAGCTATATTAAAATAAAAGTATTATTTCTTTTGGGAAATTTACTACGCTATTGTAAAATTGAGGCAAAAACTGATTTTAGATCTTCTTTCTAGGGCTTATCTGTGCACAAACATGTCAGTTTAACTAAATCAGTGCAATGACATTGGTATAAACCAGTAGTTTTCAGCCTTCTTTCATTTGTAGCCCCCTAAAAAAATTTCATATGAAGATGAGGGCCCATTTGGAAATTTCAAATGGAGGTGTGGACCCCTTTGAATTGTGAGTGTGGGTATTCACATACTTTTTATTGATCAGAGTCATCTTTTGCAGACTTCTTAGATATAGTCTGTGGACCAGAGGCTGAAACCCACTGGTATAAACCCTTTAGTGGACGTGCTTGTATTAGTTTTCAAATTGTTATCTTATACTCAATCAGGTGAAACCTATAAATACCACATTTAAATTGGTTTAAGAGTGCACACAGTGTTAGACTCCTTTTTTTTAATTAAACTGGTTTAAATTTGTAGTGTACGTTACAATGACACAACTTTTTGCTTATACCAAGCCTTAGTTTCCAAACTCTACTGTCAAATCACACAATAGACTGAGGTGCTGATTATGCCACAGATAATGTAGATGTTAATGATCAAGTTAATGTTAAAAGCTATTACTGCTCATTGACATAATTCTCAGAACATTATACTGGAGAAGTGCACCTTTTGTGTAACAACAAAATGACAAAATTGAAATGTTAAAAGTTGAGTGTCTGAATAATAGCCTGTGAAATCATTTAGACAAGATCATTGTTGTTGCCATTGTAAAAAAGCTGGAGAGTGACAGAATGAGAGACCAAAAAAAAAAAAAAAAGAAAAAAGAAAAGAAAATAAAGACACACACCAGACTGTCTTTTCTGAAGGAAGATGTAAGGTAAAGGGGATTCCTACTTGTTTATCCTCTCTCTCCACCTTGGAGGGTCTTCGTCTAACAACAGAGCACCCTCCTCTGGCAGCTTGCCAAAAATGAAAGTGCATGGAACGGTTTGTAGACCAGAAACCTTTAAGCAAGGGACTCATTGCAGTCTCTGCTTGCTCTATTGCTCTAATACAGTAGCACTAAACTTTGTCTAAGGGGCCACATTGACAGCTTGCTAGTAACCCTAGGACAGTGGCACCTACCTTGCATAAAACAAGTGGATTGTGGATGCTTTTGTTCTTTAATACAAAGGAGTGGCCATCAGAGACTACAAACTACAGTGTGCTGTGCTCCAGCTTGTTCTGAGCTGCTACGATTCCATGCTGGGACCGGTAGTGTTCACAAGCTGCCCTGTTATATTAAAGTTGAGGGGAGCCATAGGTCACATCATAAAACTCCATGAGCCACATGCCACCCATGGGCATCACTTTGACCATCCTTGCTTTAATAAAATAAAAAAGAACGCAGAATTGCAGTAATGGGCTAAGCAACAGACAGACAATTAAACGCCTGCAGTGGAGGGACACTTTACTGAGCAATATACTGTACAACAAGCTTGTGTTAAAACATTGACCCACAACATTTGGTCCATAAAAATAGTTACATTCACAGGGACTCCTGGCAGTGATAGTTTTAATGCAGGTTCTGTGTCATGATATAAAATAAATGACTTCTGACATTATAGTAAATAGGCAAAAGCACCACTGCAAATCTTCCCAAACGAAACAATGAACATATAAAACTACTTTTAAATAATGTTAATATTGTTACACAAATAGCTCACAGCGGCACACTTTTAATGGAAAAAAATAATAAATGTCCTTTGGCACCTCAGTACAATGGGGCACAAAGCAAGCTGTCATGTAGGTACCCATTCATGGAAAAGTATTGAGGGACGTTTATTGGAATACATTTCCCTTATGAATTTGCATCAGTCTGTGCATTGGCAAAACTTTAACATTATGCCACAGAAGCTTTTCCATTTGAATGTTACTTGCTTAAAAAAAGTCATCCAACACAGAAATATTGTTATGGAGTAATTGATTAAGTTTCCCACAACTTTCTGCTAATGACTACGGACACATTACCAGCCACAAGGTCAAGTATAGATAGAGATCGGCAAACTTAGTCTGCAACTTTCAATCATTTTCAAACCATTTTTTAGTTTTCAGGATTACAGGAGGTAATGCCAGGACCTCCTGCATGCTTTTACCTTCCCTTTCAATTCTATCGTTCCTGCCCATCAGTAGATTCAGAGGAATTTGCCACATGCCTTCTCCTGAGTGCTAACCTGCCTGCAAAGTCCTCCACTAAGACTTTGATTCTCTTCCTCTAATCTTTCAGTAAGCTCTCCCAGGATCATCCAATGTGCTCCCTGCTTCCTATGAACTACTGCCTCTTATGAACTGCCTTGTATCTGAACATGCTATTTCTTTCTTTGATTCCAGCAGTCATGGAATGAGTCTCTTATGGCTTCAGTTGTGAATTGTATCTAAGCACATAACTAAGCAGGGATTCTCAACCAGGGTGCTGCAGCACTATGGAGTACCTTGAAATCCTTTCAAAGGCACCATGGCATGCCATGCAACTAATCACTGTTAGGTGTGCAGACATGATTTGCAAGATAAACCCAGAGATTTCAAAGAGTGCTAAGTATTCTGACTTGATCTCTCTGAGTTCTTTGCAACAGAATAACTGCTCTAGTTATTTGTCTGTAGTAAAAAATGAGTGAAACCAAGAGCTAGCATTTGCCAAGGGGTGCCTTGGGTCTAATGAGGTTTGTTTCAAGTCAAAAAAGTTTGAGACTCACTGAACTAAAGAGTACATAAAACTGGAATTTAGCAATAGCCAGGTAATGACTAGGAACGGTAGACCTGGCCGTAGTGTCAATCGAAGGGAACTAAGATTTTTTAGGGATGGAAATGTATTGTCAGGTCATAATTTGGAATGAGGAAAAGGACTATTTATCCATTTAATTGATGTATTTCTAATGTGCTCATCACAGTAAGATTTAGTATCACAGGTAAGAAAGAAAAGTGTGAGTTCCAGAATTTATTATATTGTCTTTCACTCTCTTGTATTATGTTTTGGCTTTTTTAATCTTTCATAGAGATATTTTCAGTCTATGCTGATGTCTTCATTATGGAAGAAAAGCTTGAGCAAGGCGAGGTGCCTTATATTCTGTTTTAATAATGGCATAAACTGGATTCCATCCTCCTTTCTAGAAGCATTGAGCTCTTTAGCCAAAAGTCACCACCACGAATGCCCTGCCTCTTATTGAATTTTATTCTAAAACTATCATGCATCATTTTCAAATTGGTTGTAACTGCTTCTGTGGAGCCTGTAGAGAGATGGTTCCAAATAACTAAAACTATAGTCAGTGGACAATTCTAAAAGACCTCGAATCAGATCTGGAATTGGAGAGGATGGCAATACAGTATGGGAAGCATGTTCTCAATGGTCTATCCTACATGTTCAGAGGAGTAGGATGCTACATAATGGAGTATATGCATCTTCTGTGTGGCCTTTAGAGGTATCGTTGCAAGTATTCTAGAATGGAAGGGGGGAAAACTTAGAACATCATTTGAATGAAAAAAGAAAGAGCCCCCCACCCCTTGATTAGTGAAGATCTCGTGTCTAGGAGCAGGGATGAATCCAGCAAGGGTCCACATTGTTCTGTCTTAAGGTAACCGTACTTAGAGAAGGTGAGTTATTGCTCTTTCCTCTTTCGCTATTCCAGCCATTTCTTTTTTGAAGTAGAGCCAGATACTTTTTTTAATTAGGTGTTTATTTCTCTTAGGTAATCTGTATGCTTCGTGAGATATTGTCACGTAGAATTGACAGTCGTCAACATATTGTTGGCACTGAGATCCATAGCTTCTCATTATTGCCTCTAGTGGTCAAATATATTTGTTGAATTGAAAACAAGATGATTGATCCCTGCAGGACTTCGCATACTAGCTGTCTGAAGGGAAAAGGAGCAATTTCCTGTTGTAACACCCTGGGATCAACCTAAAAGAATGCATAAATCCTGCTTAGTACTGCTCTGCTGTGCCCTGAAAGGCCTCTGGGCAAGTTATCTGCAACTAATTATCAGTGGTGTTGAAAGCTACTAATATATCTAACAATATTAGAATAGACGTTTGTCCTCTGTCCAAGCCAATAAGGAGGTTGTCAAGAACCTTAACTAGGACAGTTCTTATACCATATCTCAGTTTGACTGGTAAAGTTCAAGGATATAGGCAGAAGTCAAGTGCTTTTGAGGTCTCACAAACATCATCTTTTCAAATAACCTTATTGATTGGTACAATTAGTGATGGGATGACTACAGCATTTATTTAGAGGCTGGATTTCTAGAGCACCAGTGGAGTTATGATGGTTTGGCTGGGGTAAAGTGGGAAAGGATAATGATAACCAATTTGAAGGAGTCATAGGAGTTAAAGAAAAGCTGTCACGTATGGTACAGCTGTGGAGGGAGGAAGGCAGTGGATATTGCTGGCTTAGAATTGTATAGGAAAAGTAGCCTTCAACACTTTAGTAAGCATCTAAAGTGAGTCTCCTGTATACCTTTATTTGCTTTGCCTGGTGACTCAACCCAGGCTGCCTTAAAACGTTTAAAAAAAAGATAGATTTGTATCTATGCTACCTAGTTTAATTTCTTTGTCTTTCTGTCTGTAAATGAATTTGGTTTAAGAATAATGAAAAGTAACTGTCTTCTTCCCTTTGTCTCCCTCTCCTCCAGTTTTTATTACTAGTCAAAGGGCTTACTTCAAAGAGGTTAATAAAAAGGCGTGGGATTTGGAAAATACACCTCTCATGTAAAAACCAAACCAAACCAAACCAAAAGCAACCCTCTCAACCCCCCAAAGGAACAGTCTCTCTCCTTCTCCCACAAAAACAGCTTATTGAGTACTAGTGGTCTTGCGTCTAAACACGTGTCCTTCCTGAGTGGAGGACCTGTGTTCCACGTGTTAGCCCAACGGGAATTTCATACCTAAAAATAGGATATAAGGAAAATGTTTCTGAAGTCCTAACTGCCCCAGTCCATGATTGGGGCATTGCAATAAGTATTATAAGTGACCAACACATTGGCATTGCACTGCAAACTATGCCTATGCACAAATCACTGTTTTTTTATGAATGCAGGTCCTAAAATCTTTATAAAAATAGGAAAGTAGCCCATTTTGACCTTTGAAGCCTGTTGCAAAGTCATTGCTGAGCTATTATTTGAGTAGCTTGAGGTAGAATAATGTTCAACTCAGCTTCCTGGAGCTGCATTTGAAATGCAATTAATTGACTGCTGTTAGTTGTCAATTAACATTTATTATCAATTAGTTCATCAAATTGATTAGTTGGCAGGACCTTAAAGCCTAAATGCACTCCTTTCCATTATAAATATGTCTATAAGAGTAAAAGCTACTCACTAATTGATGTCAAACTGAAATTGGTTATGTTGGTCAAGGGACAGAGCACATTGTGTTTTTAAATCCATGCTAAATGAATTTTGCAGAAAATACATCTATCATGTTTTTAAACCCACTGTATTTTTGGTCTGTGTGAATATGCGTGGGTATGTTTTAAAGGTTAGCATTAGGTAATGTAGCTCGGTAGGAGGGAAGGGTTTTCCTTGATCTAAAAAGGTGACACTGCCTCATACAGCTGGTGTAATTTTACCTTCACTAGTCTACCTTTTAAAATGGCTTGTGGCTAAATATGTGGCTTTACAGCATTTCAGACTTAGCAGTCTCACTGCAAAATAATTTACACTTCCCCCCTGTATTTGCTCCTCCTCCCACCTCAGCCCTATAGGTCTGTCTGGGGTTCAGAAGGGTTGTTCTTCCACCACAAGCTCTAACCAGGATTATTAAAAAGGGTCTTTTCATGCTTGAAATATGGATTGTGGTTAATGCAAGAGGTATCTCAAAAAGGAGGGTTTGGGGAGAGTTCATTTCAGTACCTTATTAAACAGAATAGCAGAGTGACTTTTGCAGGAGCTACTATTGTTTAAAGGTAAGTGTTAAGCAGTTGCAGCAGCAGGTGTAGCAATTTGCTGTCTCCTCTGTGCAGCCTAAGGCTGAACAGCATCTAAAAACAGGGAAAGTCTCCTTTAACTTCTTACATGCTCACAATACCTAAGAGGGGTTCTTCATTTTCATTGCCTTTGTGCAACAAGATTATTCCTGCCTCCCCAAAAAACGGTGACCTAAATATGGCTGAAAGACACATGTGACCTGCTTAGTGCTGCCTGTCATGGCCTGGAGCCACAGCAGGAACTCTATTAGTGGGAACAGCACAGATGCTACCAGATGGCCAACATATTGTCCAGAGATGACCCATGTATAATTGCAGAAAGTTCAATACATTCAGGTTTTGAATTTAATTGCATTGACCACCTTAGCTACTGCTGCTACACAATTTAATTTATTTAAGGTGGAAATTTACTTTGAGAAAGGGAGACAATCCTCATGCTTTTAACATCACACATTTTCTGTCACACACACTGTGATACCCCAAACTCTCTGTGTTCACAGATGTTTACAGATGTCAGACTACCAGAGTGTAATTTGAATAGTCAGGGAGTGATGGAGACTTTCCCTTTCCAGTACTGTTCTTAGTTTAGATCAGCCTTTTGAGTAAATTTTGGTGTGTTTTTATTCAGTCAAAGAGCCCACTGAAGAGCCTCATAAAACCAAACCAAACCAAACCAAACTGAACTAAACCAAACCAAACCAAACCAAAGAAATATTATTGAACTAAATGAGAAGTTTATTTGAGAAAAGACTATGTAATGTCACCTGTGGTTTTTAGCTCAAGAAGGCACAGTATTAGAGAGAAAATGCAATTGTGTTGTGAAGCAACTGAACTGGGACTCAGATTTTAGCTCTCCCACAAATTGTATGGCCCTGTGTAAATCACTTATGCTATAAATAGAGAAGGTGGTCAAAACCTGGGACAAAAGAGGAGTGGCACAACCCTTCACACATGTAGCTCTTCCAAGCTGCATTGCTGCCCCTCTTGCTGCCCCTCTGACGGGCTTGTCCCTGGAAGGAATAGCAGTTAATTTGAATGGGCAGGGATTAGTTTACAGACATACACAACATTGTCCCAGAAAACATGTTAGCACATTTTATCTCTGGTACTTCACAGGTACTTAAAGTTGAATAAGAAGGGTGTTTGTTCCCTAAAGCTCGCAAAGAACAAGTTTTCCAACTATTTAGTTGATCTAATAAAAGATACCACACTTACCCAAAGAACCCTGTCTGCCTAAAGTTGAGCAAAAGGGTTTGTAGGCCTATAGGATCCTGGAACATAAAAAAGACTTTCTCTTGGGCAAAATGGGGAGTCTGTCTCACCTGCCATCTTTCCAGGCATCATCCAAAGCTAATAGGATTCTTTCAGTTAATTCAGTGGCCTTTGGCTCTGGCTTTATGTGCCTCAATTTCCCCACCAACAAAAGTGAGGTTAAAAATAATGCTTTTACCACAGCTTTTGCCTGACTGGTTGATTCAAATGGTAAAAAGGCTGTCTTATTTTTCTCTGTGTATGGACAACATCTAGTATAATGGAGCCTTTTGTAGGTTGGTGCTTCCTGGTGCTATTACAATACCATATTTGATCCCGAGTGTATTTCTGAATTTTTAAACATTGCATCCTGCCATGTTATATTGATTGCACATTTTTATATTCATATTCACTGTTGATATACTAAACTGCAAGCAGAACATCCTCAGAAGTGGCCAACAAGAAATATCAGTGGAGGCCTTACTATCCATACTATTGTCCTTTCGTGTATTAAAAAAGATTCAGTCAAGAATTAGGGAGGGGTCAATCCCACAAATCTCAGATATGCACTTAACCTTTCAAGAGTTGTTTGAACATGGAGTTTTAGCTAGCCCCCTACAGAGAAAAGGAGTTCATCTCCAAATCTAGCCCAGTTCCACGCTCTCCTAAATGCAATGGTGATGGTTTTAGTTTGCCCGGATTCCTACCAAGAATATCAGTGTGGTTTCCTGCATGCATAATAATCAGATTCATAATTATCAGAAACTTAAAAACAATGAAGAACTGCTGTTCCAGTTTCTTTTTTTGCATATTGCTCCTTTCTTCATGCTGCTGCTAATCAAATGTAATCACCACAGCATGTGTTATTGATTTTGTAATTGCTTCTTGAATGGTTTGGGCCCCAAGACTGTTACACTTCATGAAGATGTCATGTGGGTTATACATAGACTAATGGATGACTTACCATTTATTAGGAAAACTTTCCAACATACTGCATGCCACGGGAAGTTAAATACCTGAGACTTTTCATTGTTGGCCTAGTTTCTCCTCTCAAATAACATTCTTCACTGTGACCAGACAAAACTCTTTTGTTAATATTTCATCTTGTTAACTTTACCTTTGACTACTGTGTGCTGGTCATCCTGTTCACTCTCCCTTTCAGCATCCATTCTCTGCCCCTGTGTGCACAGGATACTGGGTAAGATGGACCTATGATCTGACCAGTAAATGATAGTTCTTTTGTTCTTATTTCTTATGTAAAAGATATGGAGCTTGTCTGTATTAATACTTTCTTGTAAAGTCCTACAGACATAAATCATTATTTGGTGCCAAGCATGACAGTCTGTGGTGCTCTATTAATTCCTAAACCAGAGCCCTACCTTTAATGGATTGCCTGTATGGCATTTATTGTTTGTCTGGAGGTAGGTAGAAAAAGATCCCATGCTAGCTACCTGAAGGTTGATCTATACCAATGGTCCAAAATATTTGGGCGTAAAGAAAAAGAAAGAAGAGAGTTGAAAGAGTTGCTACATTGGCTGTTTAATATTGACATTTGCCTGACACAAAGGAGGCCCTCCACTGACCTGCTAAGAAGGCATTTGGACTATTGCCCTTTGCTAGTCCAGCACAAAGTTGCTGTACCAGACTAGAAATCCAGCCCACGTTTGCAAATATTTTAACGTTAGGGACCTGAGCCAAAATCCACATTTCTGAGTCCAAGAGTGCAAGCCTGAAAACTCTACATAACCTCATAGGTACCTTAATTCTGTAGGTTATGTGTAGTTTAACCAGTAATATTTCCCAGGCACCTAATATTCTGGTTTTGTGGAGGACCCAAATGACCTGTCTCCATCTTGGCAGGGCTGAGCAATTCAGTGCCTATCTCATTTCCAAGCTCCATCAGTATCTTCCAACTAAACATGCCTCTGCTAACTTTTCATAAAAGACCAAATCTCTTAGTTGTACTCAGAGAGCACACCCAACACACACCTACAGGAATTAGCTCTGTACAAAGCAGTATAATTATGACTGCCTTTTTTTAAAGTGGGGGGTAGGAGAAGATGGTGCCTCCCTTTTTGACAACAGGTCAGAGGTGCTGAGGAGTTCAAATCCGCGTATTTCAAATTTCAGGACAGAGTCCTAATCATCAGCCTGTTCTGATGTGCTAGGGGAAAGGAGAACTTGGCACCATGCCAGCTGAAGCTTAGCCATCCTACCAAAAAAAAGAAATATGTTGAATTTTCATTGGATAACATTTAATGTAAAATGTACATCTTTGCAAGCTTGTGCAGTTTCAACAGAAGGGAAGGGAGGAATAGTGACGCTTCCAGAACAGCTTATAGCCTTGTGATTAGGACATTTTCCGAGAAGGTGAGAGATGTAGGTATAAACACCTCAGTCTATAACCCAGGTCTTCCACATTTTGGTCAACTGCTCTAATTATTGAGCTTCTGTATCAAAGGGGGGCAGTGGTTGCACTTCCTTGTAAAAAGAGAGGAGTCAGCCCTCTCAGGCTTTGAAGGAAGGTGAGCTACTTGGGAGCCATGCACCTGAAAGTTAAACAGTGCTTCATTTCTTTTGTGGATCTGTCTCCCAGATCCTTAATGTTTCATCAGAAAGCTTAGGCTCAATTCTCATGAGGGATAAATTAACATATGTCACTTGTCTCCATGGAGTTTTGCTGATTTACACAGGATGAAAATTGGGTCCATCCTATTTTTCTTTCCTTAAAGGTCTTAAAGTTCAGTCCAAAAAAGCCTATTCATTGATCTCAGCTGGTTGAGCATGAGTCCTGCTGAGTAGATTCAATTAATAAAATGGATTCTAAAATATTTCCAGAAAAAGTATGTTTTAGAAGTTTTTAGAAAGCTTTGGGCCAGGTCTGTAGCTGGCATAAACTGATGTTGGTTTGCTACCTACAATGAATTTATGTTGGTTTGTACCAAGTGAGCACTTGGGCTACCTGCGGACATGGAAAAAAAAAAACCCAGCGCTTTGCTTTAACTTCGCTCATGCCCAGAAGAGGCAGTGCATTAGTTGCACCTGGCTTTCCCAGCATCTCTATGGATTAGGCGCTTTAGTGGGGCTTTTTAGGTACTTTTATCTAAGAGCTAATTGAATCAGCTTTAGCTAAAAGCACCAAATAGCCCTGCTGTAGTGCCGGATCTATATAGGCGCTGTGGAGCCAGGTCGAAGTAACGCGCTGCTGCTTCTGGTGAAGTGCGGTTTTGTTCCTTCCTCCCCACACCCCCATCTGCCGGTGCCCTTAGATACTAGGGTAGGCTTACATATACAAACACAAATCTAAAGGAACTCTACGAAAATCTATAGATATCTAAAATATATAGAAGTCCTTCTCATACATACCGATGCAACTGGAAGTAGAATATGACCCCCAGGCCATTCAGTGGTAAGGGATATGTTTTTATTTTTTCAGTTATAATTTACGTGGAAATACTTTTATTGGAAGATGTCACTTTTCAAAACAGAAGTACAAAAGCTTCCTAAAACTATTTGCTTTCCTGAAACTGGCTCGTTATTCGTAGCCCTCATTCAGCTAAGGCTGAAACAAACAAATGAAACGAATTACTCTTGATGTTGGGTATCTCTCTTTTGAGCTTTATGAGCCTCTTTTTCTGAAATTAGAAATTGCCGATCTGTGTGGAATGTTTCTGGCTAAACTATTTCCTACCATCACAATTTTTATAGTCAGATAAGTGCTTTGCCTGCTTCCTTTGTGTAAGCAGCGGTGACATCTGGTGGCCAACAAACCAGTCCCAAACACATCTTCCACTGCAGAATAATATTAGCAGTCCTTTTCTTACCTAGCTACAACTGTCTAACTCAAGATTGTAGTTCAGTACCTTCAGTTATATTCAGCTAATCTCAAGTTTCCCTGGATTGTACAAAGTTCACATTGTTCTCTGCTGAAGTTTTCAAAAATGGCTGTGAGCGCCAAAATCAGATTTTAAATGAATGGTTTTCACTAAAAAAAAATACTGCCAAATTTTTCTGATTTGATTCCTAAAGACAGGCCACTAAATAGACGCATTGGAATCTGTGGGAGCTCATCACTACAGAAAATTCAGGTTACAATTACTCAGGTGCCTAAATATAAATGTAGGGGCTAATTTTAAGCATTGATGTTTGAAAGTTTTGGCCTGAGTTCCACAGGGTTTATAGTGCTAAAAAGCTTTAAGTAAATCTTTGGAAAGAAGATCTTGCATGTAGGTTCTTAGCCTCAGCTTCAAACTTTATAGGCTATGGACTTGATCCTAAGTGAATGGAACTACACATATGCTTAAAGGCTGAATGTAAGAAATGTTTGCATGATCAGGCAATGGCTATAGTTATATAGCTCTAATCAGAGAAAGCACATTAAGTCTGGTTGTACCTAATGTGTGCTTGTATACCTCGTAAGCCTCTCTAACATGGAACTGAATGGTCCACCTTAATTTTAAATAGGTACTACTTGCAATTATGTCAGCTACTTAAATTTATTTGCAGACAGTCAATTCATATTGATCATAACTCGACCTTACAATGACCTTGAGCAAAGGTACTCTGTGACTGTTATAGATATTGTGATCAATACTGGAGTGCAATTGACTACACCTAGTTACTGATAAATGAAGTAAAAAAGGTATGCTATTTTCAGAAACAAAGATAACTGCTCATTTAGTGAACTGTTTGCAAAGGTTTAATATTGATACATGAAGTTATAATGATATCCTCGGGCATTTTCAAATGGTGAAAAACAATAGGGTGCAGAGTTACTGTAGCACATTAAGGAGAAAGAATCATTACTTCCCAAGTTCAAATAAGAAATTTCATGATATTTATGACAACAGTGCTGAGAACAAATACACTTACTTAGCAGTACTTGTTAGAGGCGGCATGCATCAGATTGTGCCTCTTTTCTTTATGTGTGAGCCAGGTCTAGTGAAATAAAGCACCACATTACTGTACATAGGAGCAAAGCCTTTAGTACCGCTTATTTTATTTTAGTACCACTCTCTTTTGCACATTTGTGCCTGAATTAGATTGCACATCCCCAGGTATAACCAACTGTAATCATGAGGAAGAGATCATTTTGGTCTCAGCACATCTGCTACATCTTGATACATTTCCCTA
>NW_005841987.1:1759468-1765501 GCF_000455745.1 Alligator sinensis
GGATGTTAGAGAAGTAGTTTTCCCCTGTTGCTCCTATAACTTTGCTCAGAATTCCACTGAGCCGGTGCACTGGCAACCTAAACTGAGACACAAGGAAACGGAAGACCACGGGCAAACTGGTAACAGCCCGTGTTGCTAACTGAAAGACCCAAGCACTAGAACTGACCTCATAGACACAGCAACCAGCTGTCCAAATCCCCTGGGGAGTCATTTATTTTGAATAAGGTAGGCCTGCCTCTCCCTTAATTCAACTGGTATATTCTTGTGACAGTCTGTGCTGCTACTACTGAGGCATGGGGCTGAGATACTAAGTGCAGGGGCATCAATTATGAGGCATTTCATCTGCACTGAGGGAAGAAACCCTGTAGCACTTATAGCAGCAGGATTGAAGGAATAATTCTTTACCCCCCTACCAGCCACCCTGAAAAAACAAAGCTACTCTTCCTTCCATGCTTTTTGCATTTCAACCTGTATTTAGACCTAATTTATACCTACAAAAAAGGGGCTGTAGAAATACATTTTTGTATCTGCAGTGGAGCTTCCTAAAGAAATTAATCACATGATGAGACGGTTAAAGTTAATGCAATCAGAAACAGGAGGCACAACATTCTTCAAATGCAGACCTCCCATTGATCTCTCTGGTTTTTTTAAATGTTTTCCCCACATGCTTAAATTTCTCCCTCAATTGCTGAAGTTAATCTCCTGATCATATTTCCTGGGTCCCGTTCGGGAAATGTTTTTTCCATGCTTCCCTGTTGTTTTTTCTTATGATCATGTCCTTCTCCTAGGTCCCTTTACATCTCACACCCCAGTGAAGCCATTTATTAATAAACCTGTGTTTTCAGTACAGTAGTACATCAATAAACTACCGAGTGGTTCTGTTAGTCAGCATTCTGGGAAATCCTTTGCTGTATTGAAGAACTGTAAATCTCCCTTATTGCTTCCCATAGCACAAATAAAGAACACCCTCTTACCTTCAGAACATCCTCTTTGTTAATTTTTAAGGGTGAATGAGTATGTTCTTACTAGCTAAGAGTGTCACTTATGCACAGGACAGATGCCAGGCATTCATTTGTAATTGAACATACGTTGAAGAGTTACTTTGAGACACAGTAAGTCAAACACATAATGATAATAGGTCTGAGCAATCCCCTGTTCTTCCTTCCTACACTCACCTGGACTTTGTTCATTCATTTTATGTCCTGTTGTGAAACTCCACCACCCTCAGTGCAGGTATCCAAGAATTCTGCAAGAGATCAGTGAATAGGTTTGCCCTCAGAGAAGAGCAATGGACTCACACGAGCCATTCTTCCTCGCTGTGTAGGAGACAGCAGAGCTGCTAAGGTGGGATGTAGGGCTTACTAGGGAGAAAGCTGCATTTGAGAAGGAAAGTCTGGTGGTGGTGATCACCCAAATGTCCATATGAAATAATGATTTGAGACATACATTAGGATGCCATTCAAATCATTAGAATTCATTCAAAGTGTATCTAAACTCTGAAGCTTTAGAAATTTTTTTATGATTATTTAGGAGGTATGTAACCTGTTGCTCTGTTGCAGCATATCCTAGCCACATTGTAATTGCCTGTGCAGAGACATTATGGTGTATCACACTCATTTTATTCTCAAAGGCTAAGTACAGACAGTCAAAAAGTCCAAGACTGAATTGGTTCAGTCTTTGCAGGTTAGTCTAAAATGTGGAGATTAAACTGAGAAACAAATGGACAGACATTCACTTTTGATTCAGGAAATGCAGCCACATACCTGCAGTGGCTCAGGCCAGAAGCTGGGGCGGGTGGGGGCGGGGGACTGGAGCATGGCTCTCTGGCTTGTAGCCAGCATGGGCTGTATGTTTACAACTCCCAGGTCTCTGGAATTTGCAGTCCAGAATCACAGCAGCAGCACTCTGCAGGGTTGGTCATCACTCCTCTTCCTGCTTCCAGGTGCCTTTGGGATTTGTAGTCCACAGTTGCAGTCAGCAGTACATTTTTAGCAGGGCAGTGCAGTTCTGCCCTGCTAAACTGGGTTCCCTTCCTCTAAGTCTGTACTTAGAGGAAGGGAACCACCCTCCCTGGCCTGACCCCATCCAGGGTTTGCCTGGGGGAGCAGTCTCTGCCTCCCCCACACCCAACCGTTCTCAATTGGATCAGACAGCACAGCCCAGCCCAGGGCTGGAAAGCATGCTGGGATGCTGGGGGACTGTGATTTAACTTGAGTCAGAAAGGAGTCTGGGACAGAAGTTTCATAAACCAGTTTGATACTACATTCATCCAAGTTTATCTTAAACCAGTTTCAGCCATTTTGAGGCTGGTTTATGTGCACAGAACTTCTGTTCTGTTACAGGTTTAAACCAGTTTCTGATCACTTAAACTGGTTTATGTGTAACTTCTGTCCCTAGCCAAACTGTCATATTGCATCACATTCAGAGCCAAGAGGATGTAAATGTAGCTGATATTAGGGTGGTGGCCGAATCCCCAAATCCAAATTGAATCGTGAGACCAATGAAAAGGTCTGAACTGAATCCAAAGCTTCTGAATCAATTCAGAAAAGATTTGGAGATTCGGATTGGCCAGGGAGAGGCAGGCACAGCTGGGTGGCAGCAGGTTCAGGCTGCACAGCAGGATGGCTGCTGGGTGGCTGCAGGGCCAGGCAGGGGCTGGGGCTGGACAGGGCAGGGTAGCCATGGTGGCTTCTTCTGCAGCTCTCCCTGCCTGGGGAGAGGCAGACACAGCCAGAGGAACCGCAGGAAAACCTGCAGTTGCCTGGCTGTGCCTGCCTCTTCCCAGCCAATCCGAATCTCTGAATCAGCAGCAAAATGTGTTGAAGCTCCAAAACAGATTCAGCTGAATCAAAATGGAACAGTGATCCAAAACACCGAACTGAATCACTGTCCCTCTGAAATGGCCGAATCCAAAACAGAAACGAAACATAGCTGTTTCACACAGCCCTAGCTGATATGCTGTCTGCAACTGATGCAAGGAGACACACTGTCCAAAACAAATACCTGCTCTTACCTCAATTACCTGAAGTATATTTCAACATATCTACAGAGACTTGTTTCAGCAACTTGTTTCAGCAGGGCAGGCATCTTTTTGTTGGACTGGGAGGAATTTTGAGCTGAGTGAGATTTAAGCCTGTGTTCAGTTCAGGCTTGTCAAGCACATGGAAATATGTGTTCTCAGTTGTTTCAACAAACCCCTGATATTTCAGGTCTTTAGATGCTCTGGATATTTTTTTTCAAAAAAAGGAAACAACCCTAATCCCAAAGGTATTAAGAAACCCAAGAGTAAAGTACAGCAGATTTTTAGTTACTCTTTGACAAATTTGCACAAGAATGAAGAAATCCCTTGTGCAGATATTGCATGAGTAGGCTTCCCAACCTACTGAAAAAAAATGAGATGTATTAAAGATGGTAAAATTACAAAAGCAATAACACTTTGCCATATTAATTAATCCTGAATTATTGCAGAATTTTTATATAAGTGCATATGACATCCATATTATGCCAAATTAATTCTTTATGGTCAGAGCTATTGCAATCAATACTAAATGAATTCATAATGATAAGATACTTAAAATAAAGAGTTGCCACCAAAAACAATAAAAGGCCATTATCATCAAAGCTATTGCATACTAATAAAGTATTAGCTCAACAAGATGGTCCCAGCTATGTCAATCAATAGCAAATCTTTTACATGTTTCTGTTTTTGCCCTCATCTCTAAACAACACCCCCCCCCCACACACACACACACACATTTAAAAAAAAAATGTAGTTCAGGCTATGAATTAACATTTTCCTTTGCAGCTATGTCTACTGGATAGACGTGAGTGAATGGTACAGCCATCTCCAATGTGTGGAACTTAGAGAAGATAAATAAAAGTCCGACTTCTGTTTCCTATCATAATCAATGGCTAAAAGAATCTGTTAGGAACCAAGGTAAAAAGGAACAAGAACCTAAGGACATTGCACAAGAAAACCATAGGCCAGCAGAGATCAGGAGCTATTTTGTGTAGATTTGAGTGCATTTTATCTGCTGAATTTGCATTTGTAGACTAGCACCAAAAAAACAGAAGAGCATTACAGAATGACACAAGAACTTCTCAGTAGCCTTTTGCTTGCAGTAATGCCTCAGATTGCTGTGATTTCCCTTCTGGAAGCTAGGGCAGTAACTGGGTTTACACACTTGTTGCCCTAATGACTTCCCATCACCACTGGTCCTCCCATCTTCTTCCTCCCTACATTCATCCCTTCCCTTATGTAAAATGATGCAGGAAATCCATATGTATCATAGTTCTTTTGAAAACACTCAAGGACAGATACTGTTACACTTACTGCGAATGTAAGTGGATTTAGGTGTCTAAGGCCAGGTACAGACATTACACTTGTATTGGCATAAGTGATCAGAAACCAGTCTATACCCATAACAGAACAGAAGTTCAGCAGACAGACTAGTTTAAAGATGGCAGAACCCGGTCTAAGCTTTTCCCTTCCCACCAAAGGGTGAATGTATGTTCTGTTCACTACTGATCTAAATGATGTTGCTTACAGAAAACTGCATAACTTTTTTATTCCACCTTGGGCTTTTTGAATGTTTGTACCTAGCCTAAATGCTTGTAACTGATGCAATGAAACACAGTGACATAGTAATGAAGTTTGACACCTAGGGCACAGCCCGCACCAGCAGCCCACCCTTGCTCCACACTCAGATCTGGGGCACCCCCCCACCACGCACACACTTGCTCAGGAGTGCACACAGCAGTGGGAACTGCCATTCTCCTGTCCCTGTGCTGCCCCCTCCCCCCTTCCCCCCAAACGAGTTGCTTGCACCTCCGTCTTGTGTCTCGCCCCGGCTCGGCAGCACCTATTGGTTCCCCTTCATTTTACCATCTAGGACGCTTGCCCCATTCTCCCCCACCCCCCTTGCTATGGCACTGATGAGACACACTGTCTCCCCCTCAAGTCCCTGAAAAACTATTAATACAAAATTTGGGTAGGGCCTCCTAATCCTCACTGCCTTTTTGTGATGCTGTCTTAAGGGTAAGATGATAGTATGTTATAAAAGTAGATGTATTAATGGCTTTTCAGGGTTTTGAACAGGGTGGAGAAAAATTGCACTGAGGCACCCAAATCCACTTAGATGCCCAACAAATAGAATCCAATCCAGGTTTCTGAATCTTTCTCTTACCCTTGTGCAGTGAGTCTTATGTGTTCCACAGCATTGACATTGTTCTACCCTAGTGAAGGTGAGAGGATTTGGCCCCTTTCCTTAAATGGCTAGCAATATGTTAGGAAATATGAAAAGGGAATGCTCCTTGGATTAGTTGTGACATTTCTATATCCTCAGTTTCTTATCATTCTGAAATGGAGAAAAATGAGTTCCATGAGGAGGGCCATCTACATTTCTTTTGCTGATACTATAACATATCAACCTTGGACTTCAGGGTATGTTATGTTACATGTTACAGCTTCTTCCTGGAACTTCACACCAATATCACAAGTATATTAGAAGTAGGGGTGGGGTGTTGTTGCAGCTGTGATGGTGCAGGGAGTATATGAGAAGCAAGGGGTTTTTTGGTAATATCTTTTAAAGGACAAGCTGTACGGCTGGTTAAAAAAAATATCGGACATGCTTTTGGTCACTCCTTTAGTATTCATATATCTCCTGAAGTATATTATACATGTAAGAGGGGCTTTCTTCCTTTGAAAACTCACAGTACACCGATAAAGATGTAGAGGACACGATTAACTGTTTTTTTACATTGTAGGCAGGGTTTATTGTTGGTATTTGCCTGTGAAAACGCAGAGATGTAGCAACTTTGAGAAATAATGGTTATATTAGCTGTCATGAGTCAAATTCTGGTCCCAATTACAATTGGTACAAATTAGGAAAAGTTCCAGTGAAGTCAATGGCACTACCCAGGACTTACACCAGTGTAGCTAAGAGAAAATTTAGCTTTAAGGTATATAAGTCACTTTCCAGACAGGGCCCTTGGTTCAGAGTTCTTACAGTGTAAAAGATTTTAGTGTAGGGA
>NW_005841987.1:1765532-1781648 GCF_000455745.1 Alligator sinensis
GATGGATAAAAACAACTACTTTTTTTAAGTTGGGATGGGGGAGGGGGAGCCAGATGAAGTTAGAAAAGTTTCCAAACATCATTCATTGCCAGTATTTGATTAAGGGCTTTAATTTCATTAGACAAACTGATTTTTTCATTAGACAAACTGATTTTCCCATACACTCTCTCCTTTAAATGTGTCAGTTACATGGAATTTGACTCTCATTACAATATTGATATGAATGCTGTCTTCAAATGGACACCAGCACCAAGGCTTTTATCTGGGTTGGACCAGGTTTAGGAAGAAACAGTGGGAAAGAAAATGTAAGGTTTCTAAAGACAAGCCATCACCACACCTGCCCAGCAGAACTTTGCCTGTTCGTCATGTTGTACTCAGATCACTCTTGTGCTGCTTTGTGTTTTACCCAAAGGGTGCCTGAAGCCAAAGCAGATCAACCAGTGATCTTATCAGATTTCACAAGGTAAGTAGTGTCAGGTCTAGTTAGTCTGTGAATAAGACAACTCTACGGGGAAAACAATTTCATTCTGCAGGAGCTGGTGTCGTTACTGAATTGATGCTATAGCATGGAGAAACCAGACACTGTTCTACTCATTGTATCGCATCCATGTAAGAGACCTGGACTAGTTGTGGTCATTTGAGCTCTGGTCACAAGCAACAACTCTGGTGCAAATGCTAATTCCACCATCTGAATTTTCCTCACTTCAATAGGTACCTTATGCTGTATTTCATATTCTAAAGCTTAGTGTAGTGTGGTGTTAAATAGATCCGTATCTGCTGCTACATGCCATTCTAGAAGTTGCTACATGTCAGTAACAAGTGAAGCGATTTCTGGCTATATCCAGAAAAGAACTTGTTTGTGCACACACAGAAGATGGCTCACTCATGAAAACCCAATCTCAGGTAAGCAATGTTTATTCATATTAACAGTTCCATTGACTGAACTGGGACTACTAACAGGACTAATCATTATGCATGCTTATCACAGTACGATTTTGCATAATCAAACACAGTTTGGGATGGAAAGACACTTTGGGATGGAAAGCGTTAGTACATTGGATACCGGTAAATGCCTTCAGTTCAAAAAATTGCCTATTCCTAACTTTAAGCATGAAAATAGTTGTGTGTTTAGACAATTGGTGGAAGTATTCCCATCCTGACAATGAGGTGCATGCTTGTCTTGCTGAATCGGCGCTATTACAATTTGTTTTTGTTTGACCAGATTCTTTTTCTTTTAACTTCAGTTGAGTATCTCTACCCACATACTTTATTCTTATACTTTGCTTCCTCCTTTATTGCCATGAAATAGTGTAAAACCCACACTGTATTTTTTTATATATGGGAAAGCAATGAATGTTGGGTGAATGATAAATTTATGTAATGACATGGAGTGGAAGTCAAAAGAGTGCAAATATTATTTTCCCTGTGATCTTTTTGACCAGCCTATGCAGCTAACGGGTTATTGGGACAGAAATGAGAGCTCAAGTTTCAAAATTTCCATAATCAGGAATGGACTCTTTCATATACAAGAGCATTCATCATCAGGTACCTGATAAAGCTCTCTGTAGTACATGTCTGCACACAAATGGTGACTGTTTTTTATAAGCTACATGGCACAGTACAGCCATGAGCATGAGCTAACCCTTAGAGGTTCTACTCATGCTGATGTTAAAAGCTGGATATCAAAGTAAAACAAAAATCAAAATCTTGAGGGCCCGCAGTCAAATCACCTCAGGCTGAGATTGCATAAGGTGTAAATGAAGCTGGGTCAGTACTTGCTTTGCAGACCTCCAGTGAGAATGTAGGTGTTACGAGACGTGATACTGATTATTATTCTTTAGGTAAAATGCTTTTCTTTCACTGGAGTGGCTGGAAATTATTCAAATGAGAAGGTTTTTTTCTTGTTGAATATGCTTTTTTTATAGCACAAACCAAAAAAAAAAGGCCAAACCTCTTTTATCAAAGCTCCTATCTAAACAGTTGTGGGAGCAGTTATTGTTTTATTTACCATGAACCCAAGTTTTGGCAATAAGAAAGGACTACTGTTTTGATAATGATTTTGATTAAGCTGTTAAAAGTGTGAAAAATAAAATATTCAGGATATTGTAAAACTAAACAAATTTGATATTCCAAAACATTTTCATTGTTTTAAAATGTTCAGTCATCCATGCATCTGAGTGAGTCCCCCCACCATGCCATAATAAGGCTTCAGAGGACACTCTCATTAGCAATACCATATAAAAGCAAGGCCCTGACCACTTTTGCTTATTAACAAAGGTGCGGGTGTTAACCTTTGGACATCTCAGGGGAAGAGCACTCAGCCAAATCTGAATGGTCACAAAGCTTCCTCACGTGCATGGATGAGCTCTATCTGACTCAAGAAGTCTATTCACTGACAAGAGGTAGAGTGCTGCTGGACAAAGGGGATAATCTAGTCAGCAACCTAAGAATCGAAGGAAAACTGGAAGACAGTGACCGTGAGCTGATCACTTTCACTATCCATTGCAAAGCTGGCAAGTCAATCAGCAATGCAGAAGTCCTCGACTTTAGACAAGCTGACTTTATTAAACTCAGGAGACTTGTTGTCAAGGCCCTAAGGGACCATGACTTGATGGGGAGGGGAGTTCAGGATGAGTGGTTGCTCCTTAAGGGAGTGATCCTGAAAGCACAAGGGATGTCCATCCCATCTCGGAGGAAAGGTAGCAGAAGGGCACAGCAAGCCCCTTAGCCAAGTAAGGAACTCGTGGACCTCCTGCATCTAAATAGAGAAGCTTATAAAGCATGGAAGACTGGGATCACCACAAAGGAGGAGTATTCTGCACTGGTCCAGACCTGTAGGGAGTGAAACAGGAAAGCCAAGGCTGCAACTGAACTCCAACTGGCTACACGTATCAAGGACAATAAAAAGTCCTTTTGTGGGAAGTCAGAAGAAAAACAAGGCTAACATTGGACTGCTAAATCAAATGGGACAACTGACAACCAACACCCTGGAAAGAGCCAACCTGCTTAATGGGTATTTTATGTTGGTCTTTCATCAGCCCAATGGGACTGCCCTGCCTAACACGATGCAGGATGGCCAGGGTGAGGGTGGATTTATACCCAACATCAGTGTGGACCTTGTAAAGGAATACCTTGAGAGGCTGGATGCCTTCAAGTCAGCTGGTCCTGACAGATTGCACCCTAGGGTACTTAAGGAGCTGGCAGGCATTATAGGCCAGCCCCTGGCCCACTGGCAAGGATCTTCAAGAACTCGTGGCACTCAGGTGAAGTACCCGAAGATTGGAAGAAGACCAATGTGGTGCCTATCTTCAAGAAAGGGAGGAAAGTAGATCAAGGGAATTACAGGCCAATCCATTTGACCTTAATCCCTGGAAAGATTTTGGAAAAAATTATCAGAGACCATTCTTGACAAATGGGCTGATGGCAACATCCTCAGGGACAGCCAGCATGGGTTTGTTGTGGGTAGGTCTTGCGTGACCAATCTCATTTCCTTCTATGACCAGGTGACATATCATCTGGACAAGGGATAAGAGATTGACATCATGTATCTGGACTTTAAAAAAGCCTTTGGTCTGGTGTCCTACGATCTCACGGAAAAAATGGCCAACTGTGGCCTTGGCTACATCACAGTCCAATGGCTGGGGAATTGGCTTTGAGGTCGGACCCAGAGAGTGATAGTCGATGGAAGTGAATCATTGTGGTGCTCCATGACCAGTGGTGTCCCCCAAGGCTCCATCCTTTGACCTGTACTCTTTAACATCTTTATTAATGATGTGGACATTGTTGTCAGAAGTGGATTGGCCAAGTTTGCCGATGGCACCAAATTTGGGGTAAAGTGTCTATACCTGAGGATAGGCTGGTGATCCAGGCTGACCTTGACAGGCTTAGAAAGTAGGTGGATAAAAACCTGATAACATTCAATACAGAAAAATGCAAGGTACTCCATCTCATTGGAAAAATAACCCACATCACGCCCATGGCCGAAAGGGACTTGGAGGTCATGACTGACCACAAGATGAACATGAGCCACCAATGCAATGTTGCAGCTGGTAAAGTGAACACAACTCTGGCTTGCATCCATAGATGCTTCTCAAGCAAATCTCAGGATATCATCCTCCCGTTGTACTCGGCCTTGGTGAGGCCACAGCTGGAGTACTGCATCCAATTCTGGGCTCCACAATTTAAAAAGGATGTGGAAAATCTTGAGAGAGTCCAGAGGACAGACACCCACATGATCAGAGGACAAGAGAAGAGGCCCTATGATAAGAGGCTGAGAGCCATGGGACTCTTCAGCCTGAAAAAGTGCAGGCTCAAAGGTGACCTGGTAGCTGCCTATAAATATTTAAGGGGTGTGCATCAGGATCCGGGGGAATGCCTGTTCACCAGAGAGCCCCAAAGGATGACAAGGTCAAAAGGTCACAAACTCCTCCAAAACCATTTTAGGCTGGACATAAGGAAAAACTTCTTTACTGTTTGAACCCCCAAGGCCTGGAATAGACTGCCTCCAGAGGTGGTGCAAGCACCTCCTCTGGACTCTTTTAAAAAACATTTGGACACCTGTCTTGCTGGGATCCTTTGACCCTAGTTGACTACCTGCCCCTGGGATGGGGGGATAGACTCGATGGTCTTCCGAGGTCCCTTCCAGCCTTAATGTTTATGAAGTCTATGAAAGTAATACCTAACTTTCCCATGCTCAGGAATTAAGAAAATGCTTCTTATAAAAGAATGGGTGCATTTAGAATTTTCAAAATGGGGGTGAAGGTGGTGAGATGCATTAACACATATAACACAACACACATTTTTCTCCAGTTAAAAATAAACGAGAAGCTTTACTAATATGAAAAGAACCTAAGGCCGTATTATTCAGTTTATGATTGAAGCAAAAAAAAATATAACTTCATTGGAATGAGTTAAAAACAATCTGCAGGGCAGTGAAACAGGAGCTTTGTTACCAGGAGCAGCTAACAGACAGTAGAATAGCAGAAGGGATAGTTTGATTGGGAGAACATCAAGACCATTAAAAAGAAGAAAGGATCATTAACACCTGTGGACCGAATTTTTTAGAAGGGAAGAGATAGATCTCATCTAATGAGCCCTGAAATCAACTGACTCCCTTAGCACTGCCTTAAAAAGAATAATGCTGTTACTGTCACTGTTAGGCCAGGAATCAAAGTGGGGTGCAAGTGCACCACTGCACCCTACTGAATCCACCCATGTATAAAAGCTATTGCCCAGCAATGGGTTTTATTATTTTTTGAATAGCATGATCAAAGAATCATAGGAAAACAGAGCTGGAAGCGACTTCAGGAACTCATCTAGTCCAGCCCCCTGCTCAAAGCAGGATTGTCTCTGACTAAACCATCCCAGCCAAGAGTCTGCCTAACCTGCCTTGAAAATTCCCAGAGATAGGATTACCATATTTCCAGATCCAAAAAAGAGGGCACCTGTCATGGGCAAGGGGGGGCAGGGGGAATATGATGGGGGGGGGCAAAGTTAGCTGGTCCCCTGCCCGGTCTGTTGCCCCTCAGTGACAAGCCACCCCCCATCCCTGCTGCTGCCCCTCACTCCAGACCCACTGACCTCAGCTCTGCCAGTGCCTCTCACTCCCAAACAGCAGTACCCTGCCCCCCCCCACTCCCTCCTGGTGCCCCTCACTCCCAACTCACAGCCCCCTGGTGCTGCCAGTGTCCTACACACCCAACTCACATTCACCTGTCCCATCCCCCGCGCCCCTCACTCCTGACCTGCAGCCCCCTGGTGCTGCCAGTGTGCCACACACGCAACCCACGGTCACCCATTGTGTCCCCTATGCCTCTCACTCCTGATCTACAGTTCCCTGCCCCACTCCCAGCCCTGGTGGTGCTCCTCATTCCCTACCCACAGCCCCTGTCCCCCAGTCCTGCCATTGCCCCTCACTCCCAAACCGCTGCCCCTGTCCCCCAGTCCTGCTGGTGTCTTGCACTCTGAACTCGCAGCCTCTCTCCCCACCCACCCCCAGCCCTGCTGGTGTCCCTCACTTCCAACCCGCAGACCCTTGCCCCCCCAGCTCTGCTGCCCAAGCAACTCCTGCATTGCAAGTGTGCAGGTTCACACACACTTGCACTCTCTCTCTCTTTCTCTCTCTCTCTCTGTCTCTTACCTGGGAGCTTGCCAGAGCCTGTGTGGGGAGCACATGACCCCAGCAGCCAATCTCATTGACCGCTGGTGGCACACCCAGGCAGCCAGCCAAGGAGAGCAGAAAACCCGGACATTTGCTCTTATTTTAAAAACCCGCCCAGACACAGTGCAGGGGGCCAAAAAAGAGGACATCTGGGAAAACCCAGACATATGGTAACCCTACCAGAGTTAAAGAGCCCACAATTTTTATAGGTAGCCTGTTACACCCTTCACCACCCTCATAATTAGAAAGTGCCACCTGCTCTCCAGCCTGAATCCTCTCTCCTGCAGTTTGAGCCCATTGCTCCTAGTCCTGTTCCCTGTGGCCACAGAAAGTAAAGTATATTAGCATGTTTTGCATAGCAAGGCCCAATATATCTCTACTAAATAGATTGCTTCATTATTTAATGAATGTTCTCAGTGTATTTGGTGCTGTATAGAGGAAAGAAAAGCAAAGTCTTTGCCTCAAACAGCTTCAATATCTGACTCCAGGGCAGGAATCAGATTAGCTGAAGTGGCACTGCAATGAAGTCAGTTATGTTTTGCATGGGCAAAAAGGTCTTTCTCATTGCTCCAGTTACCGATCAGAACCCAAACAAACGTATGCTACATGCTTGCTTATGCCATGGTAGTTGTAATTTTAAGGACTATTTTTGCAAGTTGTTGCCCTTTTTCCTCCCGAATTTTTGTTTTTCCAAACTGATCTCTCCAGAGTAAAATGTATCTGCTTAACGGAATTGAAATGAATTATGTTAATTTTCCAGCATAGTAATGAAACTCTTCCAGTGGTTTTGCTATTCATTAGCCCTCCTGTTAAAAAGTAAAGGTCAATTTACAGTTAGGGTCTCTCGTAATATAGCAACAAAATGATGTAGTGCTCATTGGGGTGATGTACACAGGAAGAAACATGGATGTTCAGCCAAACTATTAAGGATGAGCTTTATACTTGTAGACTTCCTTCTTCTCTCATTTTAAAAATCTGGGCTTATTTCTGATTTGCGTATTTCAAAGCTCACACAGCCAAAGGAGGGAGCTTTTCTAACCGTGGGGGGTTAGCCTATTAAAATTCATCATGATTCTCCTTATTGAAAGGAGTAAACAAGAATCAATTTTCTTTACTAAATATGTTGGCTGGGTTGTAGGTTCATCTAGGGCAGACCTGGTGGCTTCTTACTAAACATTCACCAAACAATTCAGAAATAGAAATTGTCTGGCTTCTCTCCCCAGCTGGGGTGAAGAGGAAAAATGTAGGAGGAAGTGTGCTGGGGAGGGGGCAGTGGGGGAAATGTAGAGGGTTCTTTTTTAATGCAGCTTTTTTTTTAATTTTGCAAAGCCACAGAGATTCCTCCCCTCCCAAAATATACAGTCCTGTAATTATCTGACCAAATAGATGTAATTGTACCCATTAAATTAAATAGAAAGCTGTCAGGCTACAGCAAATATTGGATTGTTTCTGAGAGTCACACACAAGCCTAATGTGACCCACACTTGTCCCTCCACACCATTCCTTGCTCACTGTTTGACAGACACATTTTCATGAGCATATGAAAATTATATGCAGTAACTCTGCCTCTATTTTTTTTCCAACATTGTCTCAGGAGAGGGCGTTGGGTTTCCCTGAGCCCAAGGGATTAAGCTAACCCAGCCCCTCCTCCTGTTTGAAGCATATGATATTGATATCAGTGTTTTGGGTAAAGTAAGGACTCTAAAATGCACATATCACACAAGGCTCCATGAAGTCTATGCTGTGAGGAGATGTATAGGCAGGGGTGGAAAAGAGCCAAGAAAGGCTTCTGCTCTGGAAAGCAAGTATTATGTAATGGGTTAGATTTATTTCAGGGTCTTCTATTTAATATTTGTTGCATTTCCACTAAATATGAAAATAGATTTGAATTTCAGGCTAGTTTGGGGCTTGTTTTAACTCCAGATCATGTGGGTTTTGCAGATACTGGCCATACCGTAAGCTTAACTATCCCCATACTTGTACTTTCTTTTTTTGTATGTAAGGGTTAGAGTCAGGGCAGATTTTATTTTTAAACATTTGGAGTTTATTTTCATGAAGCTTCCCCAATCAAGACAGTGTCTGAATCATGTTGGGTTTTTTTTAGTCTTGCATACAATATTTACTATGTTCAGTATAATGAAGAACTCATGAAAAACTTAGATTCTCTTGATGTTAACTAGAGAATCTGGTCAAATTGGTTATATAGCTTTATGGGAGCTGACCATGCTTATAGAAAATACATCATTGTAGAGCAGCCTGCTAATCTTCTGATCCTATCTTACATTTTGTCTGGGCATTGTGTATCTTCCTTTGTGTACCAACTCTGATATACTCAAAATAGTTTAAAATCCCTGTAATAAAAAAAGAAAAAAGAGATTCCTTTGCTACAGTCATGCTGAAACTGAACTACGGCAAGTTTATACATATGCTGTATATTAAGCCTAACCAGGCTAACGCCCCTTTCCTTTGGTTTTTGGAAAAGAGTCCCACATTGTCACATGTAAAGGGACATTTCAGCATTGATTTTCATTTTCATGAGATTAAAAGTGAAACATGTAACCACAAAGCTGGTTTATGTCATCCCCCTGTTGGAGCCAGCAGTAATGCCAAAAATTAGATATTTGATAGGTTTGTGAGAGAAACAGATGCAGGAGGGATGCCATTCCCACAATTTTAGACTCCTTCTTATCTTTAAGCTAGAAAGAACGTTCCAGATGAAGAAAATCTATTATACTGGCTTTAAAACATAGAAAAGATAAATGCCAAAATAAAAAAAATGATGTTAATTTAAAACCAATGTCATTCTTGGGGACTTAGACACTAGGAATGAGGAATGTGTGCATATATTCACAAATAAACAAATAGGCTAAGACAGTCTTTTTTCTTGCTTGTTGATCTGTTCACTTGAGCATTCATTTCTTTTTCTTTTTGGCTTCATTTATACATTTTGGGGGTGCAGAGAGGTAGGGGAGGGAAATATAAGTATATTTAAAGGAAGAATTCCCCCCAGACGCACATACACACCCAATAAAGCCAGCGAAGACTAAAGCATCCAAAAAGTATTCTTTCGGCTTTTTGTTTTGGAAGCAGTTTGTATGTCCCTGTTCTTTTTATTTCATTCTGCCAGCTGTCTGCTAAACAAATCTAGCCAGGTGGGGCTTACAACCCATGACTAAAAAACCTACTAGTGCAGCTGTCCAGCTTGCCCGGAGGAAGAATTCAAACAAATGGCAGGAATGGAAAGATTGGTTTTGTTTTCAAGAAAGTAGCTACTGTACCTTCCTTGCTTCATTTTTGTGCCATTTGACTTAGTTAACTCCTGGCCTCCTAAGGTTTTACAGAGTATTGGAAAATCCACTTCCATGGTTTCATCATTTAGCGTGTATTGCTGAGATTTTTCTAATATTTTTTTTCAGTAATTATTTTATTCTGTGTTAGACACATAGGACAAGTTGGCTGCTTTGAGTGTTACTAAATGTAAAATAATCTGACATTTTCCATACAAATCACAGTAAGCCATACAGTAGCTTAGCTGGATTTTTAAATATTCAATAGTTGAATATATAACTAGTGAAGGGTGATGGTTGGTATTGTTTATCCACAAGCTGGGGACAGAACAGGCTTCTTTGCACTGCTTCATCAATCGACCTCAACTGTGATTTCTAGTCAGCAAATGAGTGCTTCATTTTCTGTGTCTGTGTTGAGCTAAACAAGAGCTGTGCTAAAAATTACCAACCTGCCATCTGATCCATAGTTCCAGCAGTAAGAGAAGATTAGCATGTAAGCCAGCAAGCGACCTTCCCCAACTCCTTTTTTATAAAAAAAAAAAAAAAGGGAGGGGGAGTAAGTATATTTATTGGCTCTGTACCACAAACTTCAGCCTCTGTTCATTTTACATTGGAGAAGATCCCCGTAATTTTACACTGACAGTCTAGGAACTGGTTTGCTATTAGCCCAATCCTGCATTCCTTGAAGTCAATGGCAAAATTCAGACTGATATCTGTGGAGCAGAACCAGTTAGGGCCAATCCTGCGAAGCACTTAACTCCTTTGGAGGTGCTTGGCGTCTATCAAGTGTTACTAAAATCCTCTCAGGTTCAGACTTTAACAGTACAAATGGCATGAGCCATCTCTCTGGAGATGGGCAGATCTTTACAATATTAGGGCTTAGTTATGGGTTTTGATACAGGCCCTGAGCATTTGCTTTATATAAGGATGTAGGTAGCTCTAAAAAGTCAACTAAAGGAACTATTCCCACTCCTAATTATTATTATTATTATTATTATTATTAGGGTAGAACTTGGGACAACCCATAGGGGGTCAGTTCTTCATTATACTAGGCACTGTACAGACAAGTAGCAAAGAATATCTGCTCCAGAGATTTAATTTAAGTGCTTAAACTTAAGCATATGCTTAAGTGCTTTGTTGGATTGCAAGCATTTGCGGTTATCATAGGTCTGATTTCAATGAGGCACTGAATATCAACATATGTGTAGCCCCCAGACTAGAGAGCTAAGGTACCCATGTAGCCAGCGGATGTGCCTGTCTGAACCTGTGCACGCACACGCTCATACGGACTCTGGTGGATATTACTGAGATTCCATGAAGTTTGGTCCAAATCCATTTATATCTCTGCATGATCATCGTCTTGCTTTGGAAAGAAGCTGAGCACGTATTGTTTACGTTCAGTGATTGTAATTTATTCCCATTTATAAAGGAAAATGAGTGTGAAAGGGATGTGAAGATTGTTTTCATTTCTCTCTGTAGCAAGCACACATCTTATACTCTTGACTAGCCAAAATACTCAGATAACTCCTCTTTCCAGCTGATTTGGCAGGGCTCAGTATTAGGGAGAATGAGGCATTCTGTCTCCTTGTTCTGTCATTTCTAAGGTGATGAGGAAACAATGCATGCTGTCTGGGCTGTACAATTCAAAATGGCATCCAGCACAGGCAGGCAAAGCCAGATTGCTGTTGCAGTCGCCGTTATTTCCTTTTGTTATATAACAAGGCATGAGTGATATTGGTAGGGGTGCTCACAAGCCAAGAAAAAAGAAGGCCAATTTTTCATGAGGAAATTGAAGTGCTGATGCAGAACTAACCCTCACAGTTTGTTGTTATTTAATGAAGAAGCAGTGAGTGGGGGATTTTGGCAAAACTTGGTGTGTAAGCATAACAATCATAATGACATTATTTAACACACAATGGAATAACAAAGGCACTTAAACGTTACAATTAAGAATTTGCACTAAAATTCTTTAACAACAAGCTAAAGCACAGAATTTGGTCATGTTATTCTCAGACTCCACACAGAGCAAAACATTTCTCTTAATTGTTGATTCCCTTTTTATTGTGCATTTCTATCAACAACGAGCCAAATTCTGCTCTCTCTTATAACAGTATAATTCTCGAGTCACTCCACTGAAACCAATGGAGATGCTCCATGTTCAAACCATTGCACATGACATTAGAATCTGATCTCATGTCTTTGGAAAAAGTGATTGGTTTTCATATAATATCTGTTTTCCATTATGGTTAGCCAGCTACATATATATATTGCATAGAAAATACTTGTATTCAAACTCCGGGGCAAAATTCCGATGCTATTGATTTTAATGCGACTAGGAACAGGCTCTGAAAGAACATATATATTTAAATGTATAGAAAATCTAAGTTTATAAACAGAATTACAATTTAATACCAGGAAAGCTAAGTCTTAGTTGCTTATTACTATATTAAGTATTTTCTGAAATTATAATCATTGTTTGATGTTAGAGATGTTTAGACTCTAAACATTTTATGATTTATTTTAAAATTGAGATTACAAGCATTAAATTGTAGCCAATTAACATCTTAAATTTTCAGAATATTTAGTAATTCATTAAAGTTCAAAGTATGAAATCTTGCATTAAGATGCTAAATATAAAATAATCATGCCACTTGAAAGTCATTCTCTGCATTGCATTAGAATTTGGGGACAAGATAGTTTGGTACACGCTTAACAATATGCCATTCTCATGGAAAAACACCCTCAGGTCCTTGTCTCTTTATTGTCAGGAAAGTGACCTAGACTGCGGACCATGCTTGGAGAATGATGGACCCAACGAAGCTCCAAAATGCTTTGTAGGATTTTACTGGTCCGTCACTGAACCACTGTGCCAATGGTCTAATGTGATATCATTGCCATCTGTTGTCACAGTGGCACCTGGCCACCACTTACCTCTTCAGGGCTACAAGTCATCCTGGTATCTAGATAATCTGCAGTAAATAAAGCACATTATGGGAGATGTCAAAAGTCTGTTAGGAGAAGTCTTTCTGAATCTGGCCAACGACATCACATTGAATTTTACATTCCTATGCCAATGTTCAAGGCAAAAAGAGTGGTTGGTCATAGCATCTATAAAATTCAGACCAGCAGAAAGTGTGCCAGGGTTGTAAGCATGCTTGAATTTGGTAACAGCAGATGTGGGCCCTGAAAAGATTAGAAACTCCCTCAGTGTTAAGAGACATGGAGGGTGAGACTTGGAGAAATAGGGAAAAGTCTTGAGAGACTCAGACATGAGCCAGGAGCCAAGTCAGGAGCAGGTTGTGTGTCAGAGGACACACACTGTGCCAGGTAAAAGCAACACAGTGGGGAAAGGAGAAAAGCCAACAGGAGGAAGAAAAAAGGGAGGATAAAGGGTTGTGAGAAGGAGTAAGAGAAGAGGGGTGCAACTCCAACAGGGAAAATTTGAGAAATACAGGAAGTCATGAGGTGCCTGTGGGAGTGGGACCAACGTTTCAGTAAAACAGAGTAGTCCCAGGTAGAGACTAAAAGAGAAAGTATTGTATGCTGTGCTTATATGCTGGACTGGGACTTATTTAATAAAGATTAGATGCTTGTTAGCATGGAGAAATCATTTAATATACTGTGAAGGGACAGTGTCTGCACTACGTATGTGGAAAGTTTACCAGCTTTTCACCAAACTAGTTTTCCTGAATTTGTAGTTGTAGTGGTAGTGGTCCTGTACTTGAATTCTCTGCTACCAGTGATGCTTTTATCTATCTACAGTCTACTGTTTACTGCTCACATGACTGTTGCAAAAATTGTCCTCTTTGGCACTCCCAGTTCAGACTATGTATTGTAATTCTCCCTAGTTAAAGATACTCTTGAAGGCCACCTGGAAACTCCAGCTATGCAAAATATGGGCTTCTTTAAATCACATGATCTTGTCTTTGCATTCTCTCCTTGTAGGTAGAATTCGAGATGTCAGTGATCCCCTACAAAACCCAAATTAGAATGTAACCCAGTTGTTCTAGCAGTTGGTTGCCGTTACAGTAGCTCACCTTAGTAGTGAGGGTCCTGCTGTTGATTGTGACGGAAGAAGTCTCCAGGACTCCTGCAAGAGGGTTTTCATAGGAGACTGAAATCTGTGTTCTTCAGCAAACTACCAATTTAATGACCTCCAAGGAATGAAGTAAGGAATGAGCTTCCCTTTCATTTGATCTTTGATTCTTTCTCGGGTGATTCCTTTTTCCCCAAAAGGAAAAGAAATAAATGATTATTTATGTTTTGAAGGCAGAGCCATTCTACAAAGACACCCAGTATTGTAAATGTATGATATAATATGCAGGTTTGGTCAACTTCCAAAAAAGCACCTAGTTAATAAGGCTATATGCAGCCTATATAAAAAATAAAACGTGGGTAAACTGAGTCACTCCCTGATTTTTGCTCTAATAAAGATAATATGCTAATGAAAAATAAATTACAGATAAAGCTTTTCTTTTGTCCTTTGTTTTCAGTTTCAGGCAATCTATCTAGATCTGTACCTGTATGTGCTATTCAGCCATGTCTCTCTATTGTGTACACCCCTCTCACTTTAAATACATCCCTCAACCTTAAGTTAATATTAGGGCTTTAAGAGACCTGAGAAAAAGACCTGATTTCATTTGAAGTTCTCTGAAGTACTATCCTTATTCCAAGCCATGCTTTCTGCATAGGATTTTTTCTGTACAGGGTTTTAACTTTGTTTTTGTGTGTTATCATTATTTTACCAGCATGTATAACGTATTTCCCACTTTACAACTGTGGTAAATATAAATGCAAAAATTATACATTCAGTTGAATTTAGAGAAATAAACTCAAGCAGGTCTTGAACCAGCCAGTAATCATTCCTGTATATTGTCTATTATAGCCCAGTGTACAAACAGTACATTTCCACATCACACAGGTGGAAGTGTGAAGCTGAGGCTCATTTAACAGTGTGAATTTTCCCAATGTATCACAATTACAGGAACACCTGTGCTTCATAACTTTCTGCTGATCCACTGTGAAAATTCACAGTGTACTTAGTAACCTAATCATTAATATGCTTCGTCTCCTAGAGTATATTTATGGGGCTGGCCATTTTCTTCCTTTCTTTTTAAGACAAAATTTTAAATGAGTCTCATGCTTGTGGTGTGGCCTGCATTGACAACCCTCATGAGTGAAAAGGCTTTATCTCAGAGTGGTGTAAGGCTGTGGCTGTATAAGCTTCCCCCAGTGCCCTGCACATGAAGGGGAACCACCTGGCGGAGTGAGGCATTGTTTGGGCACATTCAGTCTGCGGGCTCTAACTGGGACTACCAACGATGGTGCAAATTGCTGCCATTTGTGATTAGGCTTTTTTTCTGCTTTCTTTTCTGGTATGGTCACTGGAACCCTAGGAACCAACCTGAGACCAACCTCTCATTTTCACCACAGGCAACCAGTGCTGGGCTGTGGTGCAAAGGATGTTTTGACAATGATTTTATATCTCTTAAAATGCCTGTATATGAGTCTTCACCGCAGACTTAACCTGAGACACTGTCTCTAACTTCTATTTTGCTCTATTCTGTTCTACCTTTTAAAAGTGGAGGAACTATTCAGAGAACCTGTAGCTTGCTTTGCGGGTTTGTGGAAAGGCACCAAGGGCCACAGATGCATAACTAGTTATTTTAGTGTCCTGGGCACAGATGCTGGCGAGTGGGGTGGGGATACCAATTGTTAGGGAGTATGTGTGTGTATTGAGAGGGGGAGGGATGAGCTGCTGCCATGCTATTTGCCCCTTTAAATCAGCACCTGGGGCTGGTGCTCTGCTCACCCCACACTAGTTGCACCACTGGTTGTAAGCTCATAACACTCTGGACCATATTCTGTGTGTAGGAGGGGACTGACACCATGGGCATCTTTACATGTGCTCTGGGGTGGGGTGGGAGTGCGCTATAATTAGAGCGGCTCTCAGGAGCCACTCTAATTAACACTTCTGCATTGTCTCATATATTCATGTCCCATGCTTCAAAATGGTGGCAGGGGCACTTTAACTGAAGTTCGTTTGATGAGCTTTAGTTAAAGCGTCCCTGCCGCCATTTTGAAGCTGAGTACACATGACGCCGAGGCTGCTGGAGTGTGCTGGTTAGCATGCTCTAGCAGACTGCATACATCAAGTCTGCTCCAACATGTACTAATTAGCATGCATCAGAGCAGACGTCACGGCAGGTATAGAGGCCCTCTGCAGATGAGCATGGAGGGGCAGAACCCTGGATCTATTCTACTGACTCTCAGTGTGGCTTTAGCTTCTATATGCAAAAATTACTTTTGAAATAGGGACTTAATGTCTGAATCACTTGGTGCCAGATCCTAAGCAGGGAGATAAATAATAAGTGTCCCCACACCTAGCATTGAGATGCCTAGCTCTGAAAGTGGAGTCTACAAACCCAGGGTAGCTGCCTAAATTCCCCTTAATTTAAGTGAGGAGAATTAGGTACTTATGATTGGGATTCATAACACTTAGGATGCTGAGTGTAAGGACACTTAAACCAGCCAGTCAGAAACATCACAGAGGGTATGTATCAGTAATCCTACCTCTCTTTAGGCATCTAATTCAGGGCTGCAGGTAGGCAGTTATACATATTCATAGTCTGAAATTTAGATTAGATTTAAATTTAGGCTGACTCACTC